>NC_081449.1:4319723-4433783 GCF_007210705.1 Tigriopus californicus | reverse complement strand
AAAGCCCGTGAAAAACCAAACCAAAAAAAAAAAAAAGAAGCCAATTATGATCATCTTCGTTCGCTTTTTTTTGGAATTGATCCTGCTATATTCTCAAATTCTTTAGATATGGCCATATTTTTTGCCAAAAGAGCTCAAATCACTTGAATTTTCATCTTGAACTTATTACAACAATGATCAAACTCCGTGCCCCTGATACGCAGAGTGTTGCAGATGTGTTAACCAGATCACATCTTAAGTGGTCATATTTGGGCAATATTGCAGAGCAGGTATTTGCACAGGCATTTTTATTTCGCAATTAAACTTTTTCTCAATTGGTATTTTGGGGCGAAAATCATCTATCACAGTAATTTTATATTTACAATTAGAACTTTGTCAAGTAAGCGGGATTTCTATCTAGGGCACTTGACACATACTCTGTAGTAAATTACTATCGGTAACAAAACTAACAAAACAAAACTCTTGGTCAGCTACATAAGCTTTGACAACATAACTTCGAAACGATCGAATTTGCATGTAAATGATATAAAATTGACCTACCGTTAATTGAAGAGATCTACGTTTCTTATTTTATTACTTTAATTCGAAAAGTGGCTCAGAGTGGCTATGACCAAGAGCAGGCCGATTTGCCGGCAAGCTCATTGGCAGTCCATATTTCTAAAAAGTCCGTGCTCTAGTAAATGACTCAAGTCTGGGCTCGGCAAGTCCGGCTCTAATACCAACTCTTCTTTTCTTGCCCTTTACTAGGAGATGTCAAGTGAAGGAAATTCAAGAAAAAATGAGGTCTGGCACCCTGATTTTGGGTATTTTGTGGGGGGAGAACAAAGACAGACATCACAGTCAACTCACACTATCCGTCCATTATACCAGATTATCCAGTGATTTTGAGTGAGCTGTGTTACAAAACCCAACAAAGCGAACATGTTTGGTATGATTCGGTGAACGCGCTATCAAATTGGCTCAATACCACAATGCTGTTTGTTTAGATGAGCATGTAAAATGGAATAAATGTCAAAATTCAATGCATGCATAGTGTGGTCTGGCTGGGCATGTTGTCTTTGATTTTAATCCATGGAATAACGTCAGCTGTTCATGAACGCGTTCACTTGACAAGGCCTATAGGGGCCGGGTACCATTTCAGTTCGGCTGTCGCTGTTCTTTCTCTCCCCTAAAATTTCAGAGAACATTTTAAAAAAGAACCAAAAGGTTGCAATGGTGTAGTGATCTAGTACATAATTGTGGCTGATTCCTTTTTTGTAGCCCTCTCGTGCATGAGTCGGTGGGTTGAAAGATTTATGTGTCCTTTTTAGCACTTTGCCATCGAAAACACTTGCCATCATACCACATTGACAAAGCAGTAGGTGACCAAATTGAAGCAAAGGGCACTCGACACATACTCTGTAGCAAATTACCATTGGTAACAAAACTGATTTGTCGTATGATGGATAAAGCTTGGCTTAAAAAAACGGCAGTTAGTTTTTTTTTTAGCACACTTCTCCCCCAAAGATTATGAAAACAATAGTCCCAGGCAGTTTGATTACACCACTGCGACTTATATTTTGTACACTCAAGTGATGATATGATAGGGGAAACTTGCCATATTATGTCACCAAAACATTTTGAGAATAAATGATTTTAGGATGCCATGAACCGTGACCGCATCGTCCCAACAAGTCGGACGAAGCTATTTGTGCGGACAAATCTACGACATTGTACAATTTTCCTCTTTTGAAGTTGGCCGTTCTTTTTGATGGTCGATATTTTAGCGAGCTAAAATTGGTTCATTTGATGCTTTCGACAGATCTGAGGGTGATGGCGTTGCCGTAAATTCCGACTGCAGCTCGTTGGATAAAAAATTGCTTCTGGCGCGTCTTCTCACAAGTGTGTCAGAGCTATTACTTCGTTTATATAAGGGATATGTTTCTCTATGGTCCGTCCAGTTGTATTTCACATATTTAAAAGAGCAGAGCTCAAGTTAAGCCCAAGTTTCTGTTTCATCTCGACCACAAGGGTTTGCTATTACTTTGTCCTTGATGGTCTTGACACGAGTTCCAGGGCAAGGCAAGACCCGAAACTTTTTCACGTGCATCATGCTGGTCNTGGGATATGTTTCTCTATGGTCCGTCCAGTTGTATTTCACTTATTTAAAAGAGCAGAGCTCAAGTTAAGCCCAAGTTTCTGTTTCATCTCGATCACAAGGGTTTGCTATTACTTTGTCCTTGATGGTCTTGACACGAGTTCCAGGGCAAGGCAAGACCCGAAACTTTTTTAAGTGCATCATGCTGGTCATGATTGCCTATTTTATTCTCTTGGTGATGATGTTGAATTTCTACGACAGTAAGAACTCCTTATTCCTGATGGAAGTAGATGATAACCAGCAATTGGAGAGGGTGGCCAAAGTCCAACCCCAATTGGACTCGTTCGATGCCATAATAACTTGAGAACTACTCATGCTGGTTGTTGCTGATCTGGAGGATGTGGAATGAGGCTTGCCCCAAAGATACTCGAGGAACGTTTGGATGAGAATCGGCCACAATCTGATACATGATCTTTTATAGAGACCCTTAAATTGTGAATGAAAACGGGATGTCTGAAACCGCAATAAAACAATGTTGTTGACACTTTGCTATCTTTTTGTGGGGAGCATGTTCCTTTTAAAAATTGTGTCTATGTAGTATCCTTTCAAATTATATTAGCTATATATATTTATACTGAGGACTTGTATCATTACCGTAAAGTAACATATTTGTGCAAAGATATTCGGAGTGAAGTGTGGGAGGCCACTTGTGTGCCTTTGTCATCACATTTGCCAGCTCTCAATGGTTCAAATCAAACCAATACTTTGTTGCTGGGCCCTGTCATACGGAATTATTCTTCCTGCCAATTTTTTCGCATTTAAAAAGAAAGGCCAGGGGAAGGATCCATCTGGTTTCACTTATAGAAAATCTTCCTCCTCAAAAACGAGTGGCAAATCAAGCATTTATCCTCGAGCGCGCAGATCCATGTAGTCCAAAAAGAACCGAAAGCCCGCGGCAATTCCCATGAATTCGTAAATTGAAGCTCTTTTCAACTGTCATGATTTGAGCAAAAAGATTCAGGATACTACAAATATCGACAAATAGTATCCTTGAATCGGTGCTTTCTTGGCACAGGAAATGAATCCCATTTGTGTTGTAACGGATTTAGACAGACAGGGCTTGAACCGTTACGGAAAAAAGTAACGGGTTATCGTTATTGTTACTTTTTAGAAAAAAGTAGCGGGTTACCTGTACCCGTTACTTTTGCAAAAAATAGGACCTAAAACTTAAAAAAACGCTTCTGCGAATTTTTATTTTTAACGTTTAATAAATATGAGGTGAAACAAATGACTTTTGCGATTATTTATTTGATCTTATCAATGGCAAGCAAGTCATTGCATTGGAGAGGTAATTAAAAAACAACATTTGCCTGTTACGTAGAGAAGAAAGTAACGGTAACGGGATGGCCAAAAACCCGTTCCGTTACCGTTACTTTTTCAGTAAGTGGCGTGTTAACGGTAGCGTTACTCGAAAAGTAACGCGTTACAAGTAACGCCTTTATTTGTCACGCGTTACTTCAAGCCCTGCAGACCAACAAATATCAGAACTCATATGAAATGGTCACCAAGATCGTTTGAAAACCAGATTAAACCACGACTTACGTAAGTCCTTTTTTGTAAGGATGATTCATGAATATGATAACGTTCATGTTTTCCGATCGTTGCTATTTCACGATTTCATTATTGTTTATGCTTGTACGTACATAGTACATTTATTTCAATACATTTTTTACCCAACTAAATTTGACCAAGACGGAAGAGTTGAAACTTTAAAGTAGTTTTTGACTGGTGCATTCTTCTTTCTAACAGGAAATTGCATGATCCACTATGTTCCGAACTTTTTCCCCCATTGACCACACACTGTTTCCCGTCCATAAGTGTTACCAATCGTACAAATAATTTGTGCCACCAATACGTCATGATTATCCTAATTTCATTTTGTATGCAACATGTGTCGAAGCCAGGAAACAACGAACGTGAAGATCAAGTCCATCAATAAGAAGAACATATTGAGGCCTAAACTCTACCATGCTTGGACACTAAAATAACGGACCCTATAGCGCTTGTCCTGAATGACTCATGTGTTGAATTAACGTTTTGCGTGCTCACTTTGCTTCGCAATTTGCATTCTATTTGCAATAAGGAACATCATATTCGTTAGTCGAGATTTTGATTGTCGAACAAACTTATGCAGAGACTGGGTAATTTCGAAACTATTAGTGAGCATTAGCCAAATGACCTCGGTGAAACCCAAATTGCACTGAATTTGTGATTCCCCGAAGGGAACCCATTTGACTGGCCAGGAATTTGAGCCTAGCTCAAAGTTGATTTATCAATCATCTCAAATTTCAAGGGTTTCCCATGCTATCTAAATTTCTTCATTGACTCACTTTATACTTGAAGCAGTTAGCCAGGAACCATGGTCTCATATTTAGGGTAACACTGTTTTTAGCAGAAAGAATGATCTTGCACTTTTAGACCCCCAAGTGTCCAGATTTAGGATCAAACTGGTCAAGCCCATGCGATCAAGCCTTTGAAAAATCATTAAAATCATGCGTATCATTACAATGCATAGGAACGATTATATCACAAATGCTCTCAATTTGATTGCGGGGGTTATTGAACTCCCCCATTATCTTTAATCCAATGGCACTTGGATTTTCCCCGCACAAATGGACAATTCATTCGTTCAAAGGTGTTTTTTTCGAGATAATGACATTTGCCAATAGAATGTCTACCATTAAGAAAATGATCTAATAATTCATACTTTTGTAATACTGTACATAGCTCCAGCAATTTTCTTGTTAAATATTTTAGCTACAAATTGAGTTCACGCTCTCGCTCGGTTCCACAACTTTCGTCCATTCTGCCCAAATCGAATGGAGTCACTTGTCATTCTGTGCTTGGTCACTAGAATCACCTGTTCGAAATTAGTCGGCTCGTCGATCGCCACATTTGAAGGACTTGACGAAAATACGGCAATTGGACTTGGGACCAAAGATGGGCGGTGGCAAGAACAAATCGTAGCGTGTGTGGAGTATGGGAACTTTGTTTGAAGGGTAATCAGTTTTCCGAGGACAAGAAAATGCCTTTTTGATTAAAGTCATTGACGCTTCTGAACTCTGAGATTTGGATATTTTTAAAACAATTCTTAGGTGATTACTTTTGCATTCACTAAGCCATATTCTTTGTCACCAAATCATATGCATGAGTGCTCCAAACAATAATCAAAACTGTATGTTTTGGCTAGTACTAGGTTTCAAATATTCATGAAAAGTATAGTCCAGACACTAGATACGTTATAAACTGTTTTAGAATAGCGCTTTCTATTAAGTCTGGAACATGTTTTAATCCACATTTTAATCTTCTTAAAAAAACTAATTTGAACACTTCCGTGCAAATAATTTCTAGGGATCTCTTGTTACAACAAAACGAGCAACCCCATCATGCATCTTGAAGTGAAGGAAGAGGTAACCTTATTCTTGCACTTCATTCTTCAAGGGGCATTTTGCGTGTGAACACTCCAAACCTGTCTAACCCCGTTCCTGCAACTGCCCATCTATGACACTTTTTGTGAACTTGCTTATGTCCTCTATCTACATAATGTATGCCGATTCTCTCGGCTTCTAAGCTCAATTTCTCACATTTGGGGGTTTAAAGTAGCCAAGTAGTCGACTAGTCAAGTAGTCAAGCAGTAGTGGTGGTGGTGGTGGCTTGGGCTTTCAAAGTTTTGTCTGAGAGGGCGAGCGAGCGAACGAACGAACGAACGAACGAACGAACGATGCATTCCGGCCATAAAAATATCCTGCGCTTCTCTCCACATTCCAGACCTAAGTAATTTACTTAAGCCCCGGGCATCCATGTCCATCATCTCGAAAAGATGTCCTTCCGAGGGCAGAGATGGGCGTTCCATTCCATTCGGGTGATTTTTATATCGTACAAAAGCATCCAGGCCCAATAAATGTCAATGACGTGGAAAGTATGGTGTATATCATGAGAAAGTTGGCCTATCAGATCGGGATTCTAGATGGAAGACCCAACCAAAGATTCGTCGGTGTTCTTGTAATGAGATGTGGCCGTGTATGGCGTCCAAATGGAAAGTTTAAAAAAATCAATCAAACTTCAAAGGACCAAAAGTCTCCATTTGGCAAGAAACAAGTGGGGATATCTGCTAAGTGCTCTCTACTTGAGCACATTTGTCTTCCCATAAAAAAGGATTGCAAATTCAAAATTTGGACTGACCCCCAAGGGCCGACGACCTTGAACTTTGCGATCACTGAAACATTAATGGTATCTGAGACATGCCTTTTACTAATCAAAGTCGAGGAACGTAACAAAGCATGTCATTATCGTACAATTCCCCGATATGCGGTCTAGGGTTAGATCATCAGAACTGGCCGCAACTTCCCTCAAAGGGCCGAACAGGTTTTTAAAAATCTGCCATCTGCCATCTTCCATCTGCCCTCTGCCCCAACGGCCCCAATCCCACCTCACCCACAACAGTAAGGAATAGTACTAGTAGTAAATGATGAAGAATCTCAAAAACAACCTCAATGCCCGAGATCTTGCCGAGGCCAGCGCGAGGCCTTGAAATGAGGAGGAGAAATCCCCCGTCAACTCTTCAGAACCGGCGGCGAAAGTCATTTTCGCAAAATCTTGGGGGTCTTGTTCTTTCCTGCGGCGCTCGTCGTCGTTCCCAAGATGATCCCCATTGACCACAAGCCAAGGGCTTAGACTCGAAAGTATCGCCTTCGTCCTTACAAGATCGGGCAGCTTTCTGTCCCGTTGTGAGGGACGATTTGTTGGGTACACTCACTTTGGAGCACAGGTCAAAGCCAAGAAGGGGCTGGGACCAAGAGCCAGCTAAATGCATTCGTATCATCCTTGGCGCGTTCGTTTTCGATTTTGAAAGCATTCGGCATTTCTTGATCACTCTTCTCCGTTGTCTTGGGACGGCCGAGTCGGCAAGCCGAGGCCGGAGTGGAGTCCGCAATTCGAGGTCGCTCGGAGTCAATGAAGTAGGTGAGTGAGTGTGTTTAGGGCTGAATGGAGGAGGCTGAGGCGAGGTTCGAGGGAGTCGCCCATCAGGTGATTGTGGTGAAAAATCCGTTATCCCTCTCAGGCCACAGAGGAGAGAAGAGAACGATCAGTGAGGTAGCTGGAATCGACTTTGGGTCGGAAAATCACCCCTTTTTCCGATCCAGACCCAATCCGGCTGCTTTGGTATCTTAGAGGAGGATCATTCCCAAAGTCACCAGCAAGCTTTGGAAACACAGAGGACTTGCCGCGGGGAAGACAGCCTTTGGGGAGGTTTTGGTGGGAAAGGACACCCCTGAGGAGGATCAAGTCCACTCGATTTTTGTCTGAACAGGTGAATCCGAATCCGAATACTAGAATATCGTCAAGGAATCGAAAGCGAGGAAGGGAGTGAATCCATTGGAGAGAGTGACTACTTACCCTAGGAGTGTTTGCGAGAAACTTTGCTTGTCTGATCTTTACAGGTAAGTTATGTAACAACATTTTATTGAAGCTTCATCTCCCGTGAATCTTTATCTCAAGGAGGAAAAGCTAGTCCCGAAATATATATCCCCCATCTAGATGGTTAGTTGTTCCAATCCAGGTGCATTTCGACAGTACCCAGTGTCTAGCCGTTCCGAGGTCAACGTTGTTCGAATCAGTTTGATCAACCACTTTGACCTCTATCCTTCATTGCCAACTTAGAATAGACGCGTTGTTGTTGTCCTCCTCGGCCGTTGCATTCTCCTCCACCAGGTTCACCTCCTTGGTCTTTTCTTGTCCCTCACTCATTTTGAGTGCTTTCGTTTGAACAAATGGATTTGCTTTGCTCTGTTACAAGCAATCAGCCCTCGCGAAATGAAACGAACTTGGCCGGCCTGCAATTCTCTCCCGAAGCTTTCATTACTTTCTCGTCATGTTTTTAGAACCCTCCCCGAGGGCGTCGTCAGCCTTAGGTGGGAATTAGCTGCCGGATTTCGGTCTGACAGCGTCTGAGGACGGTCCGTCCTTTCACTCGATAGGATTTGAAGGAGGGAGCAAAGCCCAAGAAAAGCACCGAGAATGGCAGGGCCAACGTCTTGGGTCTTGGGAGGAGTAGGAATGTTTCGCATTGTTTTCAGCTCCTCGATCTTGAATTCTCCAAGGACGAACGAGTACTTAGTTCGAATCAGAGACACCTGGGATAGTTGAAAGACATGGATGAGTAGCGGGGAATTGGGAACGAGATCCTACATGGAACAAAAGAGACATATGATAAGAGAAAGGGAGAGAATGGTCTCATTCATCTTGGTTTTCTGGACCCATTCCGATGATTTATGGAGTGATTTTGAGGCCAGTGCATTCTAGACATTGAAAAATTGACCCGACAGCCCCTTGCTTGAATGAGTATTGGGGTTTTCTCCTTTAGACCTCTGTCCTTACCGGGGGTCATTGAGGTGACTCGGTGCCGAAGGTTGTTGATCTGACTCCATATCGGTCGGAATGGCGCTTGAGCTGTCCCCATTGTAAGTACATATATTATGTAAACGTACAGTATGTACTACATGAACCTATATTTGTATGTACAGTAGAGTATGAACCATTCGGGATGTCAATTATCAATGACTTGATGCATTCGAAATATTACCCTCAAGGCCAAAGATGATGCAGCTGACAGAGCATCCTCCAACTGTCCTAGTCGCATGGACAAAGTTTAGGATCTGTGACTTACGTACAAGGTAGTCGTCAATCAACGCATTGTTACGGCAAATGTCTGTGAAGAATTCTGTACCTACATCACACGTTCTCCCATGCCTCGAAACAAATCATTGGTGTCCTTGGTTGAGGCGGGATGTTTTCATAGAAAAACTTCGCAACACAATATGACCCACCTCAATGTGTGGTTGGGGGGTAATGGGGAGGCCTGGAACATGACTTGGCTCCCTCCAGACTGTTTTAAGGCTGACAGGGCACTGCACGTGGACAATGATATCAAATTCCAAACTCCTGGAACGTAAACATTTTCCCACACTGATCGAGGGCGAAAGCGAGGAAAGGGCCTGGAGGATTGCGTGTTTTCCGCTTTGATTTACGACGCTTACCCCAGGCCAAAAATCCTATCCGGAGTACATACACGTGCTACACACACACATATATATTCGCTGCTCAGAATAGTAGAATGTAGTCCAAAAAGTCTTCTGTCCTTTGTGGCTGCCTGCTTAGGCTAGTTAATCAAATTTAATGAGATGTAATTGTGCATGGGCGGCTTGAACCCACAGTTCTCAGTGCGTGAGCTTTTTGCCTTCGATCGGGAAGTTTTGCCTTCGATCGGGAGCTAAAGTTGCAAGCCGAACAAGTTCCCAATGGATGAGAAACCTTTAGCAACACTGCTATTTCGCTTTGATTTCAAGCCTTGCAAAACAATGGCAACCTCTAAGGGTTGTTAAACGTGAGCCCAAGCAAACGCAATCATTAGAGAAATTCGAATCCAGCGTGACTGGGGGAAAACGACCAATTTTGAACGTTTCGGAAATGGGATCCCTGGGCAAACAAAGTCCAGGGATCAATGTCATGTCTCAACTTGCCGAAATGGCACAAAATCGGAGATATTTGGACTGTTGGAGAAAGGTTTCGAGTTGGAACAATGCAAATATCAGCACAACAAAATATTTTTGCGCATTCTTTGAGGTTCGTTTCCATTTCTCAATGGAAGTGTGAGAGGAAATAATTACATCCCTGTCTTGGGTTTGACTGGCGTCCAAACAACATCGTTACTCTTGGATATTTTGGGTGGGATGTCGTCGTTGTCTTCGCCGTTTTCTGGATCTCTTTCAAGCCTTCAATTTCGTAGCTCTTGCAAAAAAGCACTCCTCGCTCGAGACACTTGAAGAAGGTTCCCAGTTAGTAAAGTTTCAAAGTAACTCTCTCTTCCTGTGTCGAGAGGGAAATATCGATTTTTCAGTTGGCTTCTCCTCATAACAAATCTTGGAAGTAAATTAACTTTGATGTTGAGGATTTGCTCGGCCCCATGACTAAGTGAGTGAAAGCAAATCATCTGCGAAAAGACCATTTTTTGACGCCCTGAATTTTTACTCTCATCCGTGGGCCACTAATGCAAACTCTAAGACGTTTTCAATGCCCTTCCATTTTTTGCCCTTTTTCCCTCTCAGCATCACTTTTTTCGAGCGAATATCCATGTGCGAACGAGATGACGAAAGGACAATTAGTGAGAGAATTTCAAATATTCTCCCGGATTAGTCGCGCATAATTTGCATAATTTGCCGCCTATCTCTCTAGCAAACATTTTTCAAGTTTCCCGCGATTTCTCTTCCCTTCTTTTCTTCCTATATTTTTGATTCGCTTGCCTGAATCAATCAGAGGAAAGGCATTCATTAACTGGCCTGTTGTGGGAACACACGAAAAGAGGGAACAAAATGCCCCGTGACTTGTATGCGCGCCCCAACGCCTGAATGAGGCAGTTAATCGCGCAAAGAACTGGCATTTGTGAAATGCCATACGTATTTCCCTAGATAACAATCGCCTGATTAATTCAATGTAATCCTAATGCTGGCCTTTTCGTTCCACTGCATCGCTTTGTATGCATGGCCAAGGATATAATCGCACGTATGTAGGCTCATCCACGATGCGAAAGGAAGTTTGGGACCGAAATGCACTGCGATTCATGACGGGTAACGAGACCTTCTTGCTTTTGTTCGACCCGAAAAGACCTCTCATTCACATCCCACTTTACACTAGGTGGTTGTGTTTTTCAAAATCAAGGCCATATGCAAGTTCTAACTAAGGTCGCTTGGGAGCATATCTTAGCCACAAATTATGAGCACTTGAGCTCGACTCTCATCGATCTTGGCCTTCTCAAGAAGAGTGACCAAGCCTCCTCCTGTCTATCTCTCGCTCTGTGCTTGAATTATGTAATGCCATTAAACGGTTCAAGTAGCCAATTAGAGAAAGTGAAAATGCATTGCCGAGTTATGTGGTCACTCACATTTTGTAAGTTCCTCTACGAAATTCTAATGATTAGTTCTTGGGGTGAAATCTGTGACTTTAATCGTTTCGATGCTCCACTTGGAAAACAATTGAAAAATGGCACATCGGGGTCTCTACCTATGTTATTTTACAGAAGGGTCACAATCCATCATTACGATAGCGGGACAAGAAAATATTTCTTATCCCGGAAAACAAGGACCTCTTTCATTAAACCGCCCCTCTCTCATAATGATACTCCTCCTAAATCAATGAAAATGCGACCTCCCCTCCCATGTGGTTCTCGAACATACTCACATTAGTTGTTATTGCTGTATCCCCCAAAGAATCAATGACCTGAAAAATTAGTTTCCCGTTCAATCAAGCCCTGGAGAGCAGAGTACAAGTCGAGATCACTTGGTCAGTCTCAGGTGGACTTGGGCTAATGTACTTCGAGACATCGGGACAGATTTGAAGTGTCAAAGTACGGTGGCAATCCATTTGGACTTTGTGGAGGGGAGGGAGGGGGGGGGCGCTTCATTGATATGCTTTTTGACTTTCATCCATTGTCTTCTGCAGTCTTTCTTTCTTTACTCTCTTTCTTTCTCTTGTTTCAGGTGTGCTCGGACTCATGAGAGTAATATTTTTGTTGGACCTCATGAATTTCAAATGACGTTGATGACTTGAGCTCTCCAATGAGGAACACCTGGAGAGATCAGGCTAGGATTTAGGCTCATTGTGGCATTTAGCAGAGAGCATCTACCTAGTTCACCTTTGCGATCGTACTTCCTCTTAGGGCATGAGCCAATACCAAATGAGGGGGTTAAAACATATGGAGACGTCACAAGGATCACACAATCGTGGTGTTATTCTTAAAAGTGCAACAAGAGTTGTTGATGAGAAATTCCTCGCTCGTTTTTAACGCCTATCATCTCCACAAGGGAGCTATGGTGCAGTATAGACGTAGTGTACATATTGTACGTAGGACACACATCATCTTGGACAACATTGGCGAGAAAGAAAGCTAATCTTAGGATGCCCCCAGCTAGTCCCCTTTGAAACGCACACCAAAAAAAAACGAAATCGCGGACACACACACCTCCTACCTCATATTTTGGCCTACCCAATGGCCCCAACCGTCGTCCCATTTGGTCCGGCCTTCGCCACTCAATGGCCAGTCCAAGTCTGTCGTACTAACTCGTAGGTGTCTTTTCACACCGAAGGTTCTGAGGCCGTTCCCTCCACTATCCTGGGTGTTACCGTTGTTACGAACGACAAGGTAGGCCCACAGCCAAGATCTCGGTGTGCATGTGTGTGTGCATGTGTGCCATTCTTCTTGCCCCGTTGAGGCCTGCCTTTTTCAATGAGAGGTTGTTCTCTTCTCGAGGCTGCATCATCTTGGGCCAGAACGGACCCGAGAAGTCATTCAACGTGTGTACGTACACACACGTAACGAACGAAGAACGAAGGAAGGCGTTGTAGAGTAACTACTAGTACATAGACGGTGTTGGTGGTAGATTCATTCAGAAGGGGGGAGGGAAGTACGAGTAATTCAAGCACAAATAATATCGGATTGGGCAGTTATTGGTGAATGGGCCAGGGCGCGAGTGCTCAGGAGGACAAATAAGCTCTCGAGGATCCCTCTTGTTCCTCCTCCTCAAGAAGGACAGTCATAATCAGAACATACAACCCAAGTGATCTCAGTTGTCAGTATTCCTTTCAATTATTCCACAGTTACTTTAGAAAGTGGTGTCTAATAGAAACACATCTCATTGAACCTTCAGGTGAGCTCCAGGGTCCATTGTTGCACAACGGAGAGACGCTTGTTTCAATTCTCAATCCAACGACCCAATCGATGTGTTCCTAGGAATGTCATTACTAATCTGACTTTCATCATTCCAGGTTGCGACAGGGTTGTGATTGCACGAGCCAATCACCATGGCCCGAGGGGTGAGTTCGATTCAATTCTATTAAGATTGTTCCACTCAAGGTCTGTCACGAAATCCAAGGTGTTTTGCAAGAATCTGGGATTCCATTGAACCGTTCAATAGCGGCAGCGCCTTTCTTGATCCCAATATTGTTGCTCTCTCATAAATAACTTGCCAAATGGCCTCCTGATTGAGTGACTGACCTTGCGTGGCGTGCTCATTTATTTTTTTTGATGATTAGGGAATCTAAGTTTAAGGGTTTGCCGTGGCCATTGCACGAGCAAGATTACAGGGTGAACGGGATAAAGTGTTACAAGCAAAAGCATCCATTGCCGCTATGAAAGTTGCTCTAGATACACCAGATTCTGGATTTAGGCTCTTTGATAAACTCCCTTTCAGTGTAAAAAAGATTAGTCAAATTGGTCGCTCTTCACAAAAAATATGCGCAGAAAACATCCACTGTCAGCCTCACCGCTGGCACGCTCTGTACTGTCCCTAGAAATGACTTGCTGACCTTTCCTTCCATACGTCGAAAGCTGTTGTTCAAAAAATGTTGCAATGGTTTCAATGCAAAGCCAATACCGTCGGCAATTGGGGCACCAATTTTGAAAGTCAATGGTTCAACCATATTGTCACTTTTGCCAAACCAAATTCTGTAACACCTTATAAAATCCACCCTGTATAATGATGAGGAGAAGGCGGTTGGCATTTGAAAGGTCCAAGGTGGGTCTTCTCGGTTTGACTAAGAATACGATAAAGTAGCAATGGATCCCGGACCTTGTTTATCTTTGCACATGAGCAAACAAAGATCTTTCAGTTTGTCTTTGTTGACTCGGCTCTCCTTGAATGAAAGTTGTAAATTCTGGCATAGACAAAATGTAAACACGTCTTGAAATATGTCTGAATAGAGGTACACAAGTACATACAATAAGTCAGAAACGTAAGGAACGGCCAGGACAATGCTCAACACAGCCTTGGCCTTCCTTCATTTTCTCGATCCTTTATACATACATACACAAACACAGAGAGGTCCCATGAAGTATACACGCAGTTGTTTACAGGCCTTAAATATTTTTTGTCTCAAGTATCTTGTTCGAAATCACCTGACCTTTTGTCAAATGGCATTGTCAAGGTTCATCTAGTTTTCCCATCAGGAGATCAAATTGTCCTCAAATAATTCCGAGCAAAAACTCATGTTTCAAAGCTAACATGAAAATTAGAAAAGCAAATACTCATTGATTTCTAAAACGCACTATAGCCCTTGTTTTTACGAAAAGTGTTCACATTCCTTACCATCTATTTGAAAAATGCAAAATGATATGGCACTTGCGATGGAGGCCATGGCTAAAGAGTAGGTATAATTATTTTTATTCAATTATAACTCCAAGTGATGGTATTTTATCCTGTGTCTTTTTGAACAGTATTCCGAGGTCAACGATGGCCACGAAGTGTACGTGAAAGTATCAGAACTCACAGTGGATGACGATCCCCCGCGAAGAAGCTCATCGTCTTTACTCGTAGGTTTTTGATCCTTTTCCATCACCGAGGATTTTGGGAGGTTCCTTCCTCACCGAAAGAACCATCCAATCCTTGAGAGTGTTGTGGCTTGCCATCTTAATTGTACATGACTCAAACCAAAAAAGAACAAGTCAACGCTCAATCGAATCAAAATGTACATAATAAGAACAAAGCACAACTCCGAACCGAATAAGAACCAGCTAAATAAAGTACACGTCACGTGGACTCATATATTTAAAAAAAGACATTCCTGAATCTACTGTGTACATAGGATCATTAAAAGGCTTCCACTCCATGTATATATATATATACTAAATGGATTAAACTTGTAAATGGAGAAGGGTCTCTGTCTAATGTTAATTCATTTCAGGCGCATGGTCTTAAAGCCGGTGGCTCAATCGATACTAAACCATCCAGATTTGATCGATATATAAATAGTCTAATCAAAACACAGGTTCTCTTCCATAGAGACCATACTAAGTCATATTGCCATGTATAAAATGATGCATAATCAGTAAAATTCTATTCAAACCAGCTCAAACAGTGCCATAAACTGGTGTTGCCCCCTGGTGGGCTTTTGCATCTGAATTCGTGTATTGTACAGTATGGACGTATTCTTGATATGGTTCAAATCCTGGAACTAATTCAATCTTACATTTTTATAGGAGCTCAAACCACCCAAACCAGGTGGACGCAGAGGATCCTTCAATCCGGCTGAAAAGAAGGCTGGAGGCGGTGGCGGAGGAGGCGGTGGAGGAGGCGGAGCCGCCGAAGAAGGAGATGTAAGCAACCATTTCCATTCCTACATTTCTATTTCTTACTTTTGAATTGCACTGAGAATGAATCTTTGGAAAGATAAATTCAATGTAGGTAATTGTTTGTTTTTGTAGCCATGAAATCAGTTTAGCTCAAACAGGAAAAGATGCAATATTGTGCACGATGAGGAGTTTCCTTTTGAAAGAGGAAAAGCTAATAGAATTGAGTAACCAGATAATATGCAAATGTTCCTGCGATCGGACTTTACCAATACATTACAATAAACACTTGTGACACTTTGCTCGTGGTAGTCTGACTGTGACTCATTTCGCATGAAATTGAATCATCTAAAACTGTTCCATGAAAATAGTTATTTTTGTGGCTGCAGTGTGTTGATTTGAGAACACATGGAGAAGACAATCTTTTTAGGAGGAGAGGGGGGCGTAGCTGAATTTCGAATCTAGTCACAAGGCATGCTAATTGAGGTATTCATCCTCTGTCACAAGACACGTCAGGCCATTCATACTTGGACCGAGATCGATTGGGCAGGGATTCCTTCATTTCACGTTAGATGGCGTCCAACGAGGCAGTCTTCGATTCCTTTGGCCTTTCAGCAAAAGCTCCACTTTGGTGAAAAACGGTGAATTCCTCGCACACACTTAATGAGTGCAGGTAGCTTTGTCGTCTTCAAAGGACACAGGCAATTTCAATTAGACAACGGTTTCATTCTTTGATGTGAATCAATATTCTATTTCGTCACCTTCGTCGAGCTCTCAAAGACATTTTCGTATTCGATAGTCGTGAAAAATATTAGTATATTGGTTTGATGTTGATGTTGAAAACAATATTTCGGATTGAGTTTGCTGTACAATGAATCCCGCTAATGCACCCATCTTAGACAAGAAAAGCGAGTTTAGGAGTACTCCGATTCAGTGATTTTATGGCAAATTGCCAAAAACTTGTCCTTAAAACACAAGGCAAAAGAAAAACTTTACGTTTTCGAAATCGAGAGGGGGAATGCAGTTTGTTGAGCAATACACGTGCTATGCTGTCCGTTGCGAGAGTTGAATAGCTCTTCTGAAAATAGGAAGGGATATTTTTTCGGGTGGAGGGGAATGACACTGTGTCAGAAGTTTTAGAGAAAAACTCGTTATTAGATGGCAAACGAATAAAATGAACTAAAATGTGCTCTCTCTTCTTGTTTCCAGTGGGTAAGTGTCCTGTGCAACGAGGTGGTACGTTAACGGCCCTTAAAAATATGCGGAATTTTCATGAGAGCTTTGATACGTGAAGTGACTACTGTGAGTACAGACACAAAAGGGCAAACGCAGAGGTAAGTCCGATTCATGACCACTTGAGCCAATCTTTGGTCAATGATGCCCGCCAACTCGACCCCATAGGGTGTCTCAATGGACAGGTCCAAAATCCCAAGCCCCACTGAATTTGGAAGATGGCAACAAATACGTCACCCTGTCGGAGCAAGTGCGGTCATTCCGGAGATTTTCCTCTTGCCCAACTAAAGGACGATGGATCTTTTGCTCTTCTCCTCTAGCTCTCCGAGTACGAAAGAGCACTTGAGAGAACAATGTACGAGAATGTACTTTTTGGCTCGGTTGTTCAAAAGTTTGTCAAAATTTGACAGCTCACTGCTCCTCAATGATGGACTGGGACAAGCAGGCTATCTTCATCCACACCACGTACATTCTATGTACCGTACATACAGTGAGAGCGTAGATTCGTCATCGAGTAATCTTTAGAACTTTTCCCTTTTGGCCCTCTTTCTCCCGTTCCTTTGGCTCTTTTTGGCTTGACTTTCATTGGCCAGACGTTCTAAAGCCATTAAACGGATTTATGGGGTGTACCCAGTTAGGAGGAATCTCAACTCTTGACCACGTTCAAATAGGGAATGAGTTAATGAGTCGTGTGCCACTATCATGAACTATCCAGCCCCCCGACAATTAGTATGATCCGCCACAGATCACCCCCAAATTTTCCTACCCTCAATGTGAACGTAACTCATCCCATAACTCTTGGCAAAATCTCGACTTGATCTGAACCCATGGCCTTGATTGCAAGTGGGGTCAGGCCACTTGGACACATCCTATGATTGTGCGTCCCATTTCGTACTCTTGAGCAAATCATCAACTCGAGAGATGGGACAGATGGACTCGAGAAAGACCCACTCGGTCAAGAGGCAATGGGAGGTAGTTTCTATCTTTTTTCCCATTGTTCTCGAACGAGGTTGACATTAGACATCAGTTCGAAAAGGTTGGTGGGGCATGAGCGGTAATAGACAGGAGCTCAAGTCGAGGTGGATAGCAATCAACCGGTCACAAGTTAGAACAAGGATGTGAAGAGACAGTTCTCGGATATTCTGCATGAGTGATGAAATGCGAGTGAATTAGCTGAACGCCATAGGCCTCCTTGCCTCGGATCTTAATCCCGAGCTTCAGCGAGATTTCCTGACTGACTTCTCACAAGCTCTCGGAGGGGTTGGGAAAAAAACCTGTCGAGATGTACGTATGTACGTACGTAGGTATGTATACGTAGTCGGGAACGAACTTTGGAACAATCAGTCTTTCGACAAGACTTTGATGAACCCATCTTTGTTTTAGATTAGCTTTTTGGCCCGAGGTGTTCCTGACGACACCTCATACATCAGAGGTGACACGTATTCGATGCTTATTGTCTTGAAGGCCAAATGGAAATGCCCATTACATGGTCTGGCATGAAGGGGTCAATGACTATCTATCCAACTCTACTCATTGCAATGAGCTTGCCATTCTGAGGGAGAAGATAATCTCAATAGCATGTAACCAATATCACTTTGGACAAGTACAAAGTTCCTACTCCAGTTTTCAGAATAATGCAAAATCCCGGGGTTAGCATGAAGCACTCTGAAAGCGACGAGCCGTCGAGTCTTTAGCTTTCTCTAGGATAGATAGAAGCAATAGATTGTACACACGGAGTCACCCCAGGCCATTCAGAGTTCAAAACAATTCCACAATCTACACGCGAAGATTTCGGCCGTAGCCATGTCCATTCCAGTGCTACCCATTGTATTGCTCTCATGCTCGGATCCTCAGATATTCAGAGGTGAGGGAAGAACACGTTCACAACGATTGTGTGTGTGTGTGTGTGTGTATGCAGTCTGCCAGACCCCTGGACCTCATGACACTACTACTTTCTATCCGTACATACCCTACTACTGCAATGGGGAAGGAAGGGTATTTTTCTCCCCTTCACATCTCTTAGAGCTGCCTGCATTACCAACGATACGTAGAAGGCCGGCTAACTTCCTTCGTCAGGACACATCAGCGACAATAATTGGGGGCAATCCTTAAAACTTTTGTCTGTTTCTTCTTTTCCCCCCTCTCGTTCTCCCCGCTCATTGTGAACCTTAGTGAGCCCGATTGACCGACCGACGGTCCATCCAGGAATGGGTGTTCCACTTCTATTGTAGTCGCCGACTGTCGTACAGTTATACAGTTATGAGATAGAACAGAGTGGGTGAGGGTGGCTTAAGGAATCTCGTAGTCTTCGGAGGTCCACTTGGGCCCCGGTCACGAACGGGACAACAGCGATCCAAGGATGAAAGAGGTGCTTGGCGTGACATTGGACACTTGTGGCAGGTTCCTTCAGCAGAATTTGTGATTCCAATCCATGCGTTCAATCAACCGTGCCCAACGAACAAGTGGGTGATTGTGTGTGCTCGAATCAGTGAGTGAGTGCGTGCGTGAGTGATAGTTTTCCGCCACGATCGATTTTGTCCACGACAATGACCATTCCTCAAGAGAGGAGGGGATCCGGCCAAGTTCGCCGAGGATCCGTTCCCATGGATCGAAGGAACTCGGGAGCCGGCAATCTACCCCCGACATCACCCGAGTCAGATTCAATCGAGCAGAACTCGAACTGCCCATCTCTTTCTTTCTTTCTATTCTTCTCCTCTCTCTCTTTTTAAAGGCTTTTGATTTTGCCCATGGACACCCAGTAGATTGTACTTACAGTGGGTGGGTACCTACCCCCTTGATTCTGTTGAAGCGATTCCTCTCAAGATCTCGGGGGAATTCGTGGATTTCAGCAAGCTCGATCCACCCAATCAAGAAACCTATTTCTTTAACATTTGTTTCGAAAAAAATTCAACACTCCATTTTGAGGCCATTCTTGACTCTCCCTCATCGTCTCATTTTCTCAGGAAGTACGTGTGAGGTTTTAAAAGTCACATTACCTCACATTTTAATTCGCAAATGGTCAATGGAGAGAGAAACTTAGACACTCTAGTAAGTAGTAACACGATTCGCGTGTCTGATCCGCATCCAAAGATCAAGTCTAAGATTCTCAAGTAGTGAACAGACGATTTGACAATCAATTAATCGATCTCTTCAAGTACACACACTTCCATCAGATTACTCGTTTGTAACATATCAGCTTTGCCTCGTATATCATGGAGTACTTGAAAATGCAAACTTATCCCCCATTGATCGATTCATCCAATATAACACATGTTACAAGTCAAGTCGACATTTGGTTTCGGCCTTTCAAAGAAGGCCTATCTACCCTCGTGGACGGAAGATTGAGAATTAGAACGAAAGAGATGGGTGGAAATAAATCAAAGTAAGATTTTGAATGTAAATACCCATTGCTTATTCAGAATCATTAATTGAATCCGGCTAGAAAGGCTCAGCTTATTCCGAAAAGCGCAACTCCAATCCTGGACATAGGCATTAGATTAATGTGGGCCCGTCGCCGAGGCAATCCTGGAGGCCTAAAAATACGCCTGAGTGCGATTTGTTTTTCCCACATGCAGAATGACGCACAAATTGACTTCTCACATGGCTCTTGGAGGAAAATAGGTGATAAATGCCGTAATCCCGAGTGCCTTTGCTACTTTTGTTGTTGCATGTGTTGCTGATGTTGATGATGGTGGCGATGCTCTTTTGCTCCGTCGGTCCTCCTTTTGTAGTGACTCAAATGTCAAATCCCACGGAGTTCAGGAAAATGGCACGAAAGTATCAGCTCGATTTATTTCCTCACAAGTCTTGCATCGACTGCATTTCACAAACACAGCCTTCACTTTTACTTTGGTGAAGGTCGAGCGAATTGCATCACTTAATACGTCTCTTTGGACCCGGTTATTGATGATCCCCGACATTCTTACAGTCCTGGGACAGAGAATCCACGCCATTGAAGCCGCGTGGCAAAGAGTCCAAGTTTGTGGCCAAGCCTCAAGACAAGTTCTCCGGCAATGAGAAGGAGAATGTCTTCGTCCAACTGGAAGTGTTTGGCGACCCTGTGCCCAAAGTCGAATGGTTCAAGGTAAGAGAGAGAGAGAGAGAGCGAGCTCCATGACCCACCCTCTTTGAGCACTCACCCTCAAGTCTGATCTGGTCTGGTCTTCTTCTTCGCCCACAGGGCTTTAAAGACCTGTCCATGGAAGGTCAACGCTTCAAAACATGGACGGATGGAGAGACGAACACCGCCATTTTGGGGATTGAGAACCTCAAACAAGAGGACGAAGGCTCCTACAAGTGCGTGCTCAACAATGGCGGAGGCGAAGTGGAACACGAATTCAACATCTACGTTACGGGTGAGAGGCTCAAGGAAGGGGTTGTGGATAGTTGGAAGGCCATAGTACTAAGAACAGGGATGGGTTTGAATGCTTCTAGTCGAGGGAGGAATGGATTTCCGTGCCATGTTGATGAAGCGCAAGAAGCCACAGAAGAAAGTCGTTGTGGTAAGTGCATGCTTGCTTATTGATGAACAGTCCACGAACTCACTCTAAACTTTGAACATTGGATGTATCATAATTTGTATTTCGAACTGCAAGATTTGGCCGGATAGCCGGCCGAATCATGTACTAAATCCAAGACAAACAGACAAAAAACGCCTAAAACAGCACATCTTTTGCTCAAGTATAAATCGATTAGCTGTAGAAGTTGCTTTTGTAAATCGAGTGGTTGCAGTCATCATTAGAACTTTTCGGCTTGCCTCAGTTGTTCGTTGCACGTGGAACACCTGTAAATCTTGATTTGTAAAAAAAAAATTATGCTTGTAAACAGTTCAGACTTAATCGTATCTATTTTGTGTCTTTCATATTTCAGAGTACTCTCAAACACTGCCTTCTATATAAAGTTGCCTCCCTCACAAAGGATAAATAGTATAAATATCTTAAGAGTGTGCTACTTTGCCGTGGTTTGCTTGTTGTGCTTAAACTGTTGTGAAAGATCTAAAGGCTTGCCATCCCAACAGGCAGATTTTGAGACATAAATGCCATTCCCTTCAACAATTTTCATAAGAGGATGATTATTCATCATCTACCCTCAAACTCGTCAATTGAAAGTCTTGGTTGCATTTTGGGCCCCCACCCCAACCTATTTGTGTTCGTTGACAAATCAGCGGCTAACAACGGATTGAATGTGCTTTCAGGAAAAATATGAATGGATTGAGGAACCCGTGGATCGTAAAGTGAAACAAGGCGCTTGCGATGAAGTCTCATTCACGGCGAAACTGTCCCACAAAGGCAAGAAAGCCAAGTGGTACGTCCGGAATCAGGTAATGAATAAGGGTGGTATCATGGCACAATCCTCAAGTTTCCTTTTGGACTGGAAATTTACCTCGTTCTTGAGAACATTCGTTTTCGCACATATTTATTAGTCAAGCTAGCTGAGCTCATGAGAGTTTCAAGCTTGAGTCAAGCACACACTTTTTCGAGCAATCAAAAGGAAGACGAGCGAATCTTTCCAATTTTCACGTTCCTCTTTCACGCGCGAATTTTCAGGAATCCCTCAAGATCAAAACCCCCATAAAAAACGAAAACGGCGTGGTGAGTCTTCATTGGAAAAGGTCAACGAGCTTAAGTGTGGCCTTGATGATAAACAACAGGGTGGTGGTGATGGTGATGATGTCTTAAAAACTGGTGCTGAATTCAGCTTGGGTTGTAAACGGCTTTCAGTGTCTCCTTGCTAAATCGTACATAGTCTCTTAAATGCATCATCAGCTATGTGGTTCACCATCAGATAGTGCGAATTTATTGGCATGAGTAATAAAAACTAGATTGATTCTCCTTGGAGGCCACATTAAATCCTAAAAGCCAAGGATAGGCATGCCCATAACAGGATGCTTAAACACTCGAGTAAAACCTAAACTTAAGATGAAAATACTAATGCTGTATCACTGTATATAACTATAATAAAATCATCTTTTTTTCCAGGATTAAGAATCTAAATACCTTACCATGAATGAAGAATAATTGTATAACATAATCTCCCACATGCTCATGCCAAGTAGAACTTAATTAGTTTATCGGTTGTTTGCTACATAAAGGGTTGTGGAAGGGCTTAGTTTGTGTGGCTATAAACGCTATAAATTATTCCATTATGTACAAAAATCCCCCTTTTTGCCATAGATATTTTTCATAAAGGCCCACAAAGCCTTTTACGCTCGGTTTAGGTGTCATAAAAGTGATTGGCCATTCTGATTTTCACCCCTAAAGAACGCTACCTCCCCCTAAATATGTTTGTGCTCTCTGTTCTCTTATTCTTCCCTCTACTCTTCTAATTTTGGAATCATCTTTAGGAATGCTACAAGGGCGCCAAGTACGCATTCGTCGTCGATGACGACGTATTTACCCTTATTATCAAGAATCCTGAGGTCAACGATGCTGGTCGCTATTCGTGTGTAATCCGAGAGTGCAATGACCTCACCACAAGAGCCTCTTTAGAGGTTGACTGTAAGTATCTGTCACCTCCACTCTCTCTCATAACTTTCCATGAGGCCTTCACGGCACTTGTTCCCGTAATTACAGCACCGGATCCGCAATACGGCTTCGAAAAGAAGTTGGACAAGAAGAAACACGGCAAGACCAAGCGAAAGCTGAAGCTCAAGTGTAAGACCGACAATCCTGACACCAAAGTCAAGTGGTACAAGAATGGCAAGGAGATCAAGCTATCGGACACCAAGTTCCTTATCAAGAATGAGGCTGGCGAGCAAACCCTGGAGATCAAGGAGGCCGAACTGGAAGACTCCGGCACTTACACGTGTAAAATTGAGGAGTTTGGCAAAGAGGGCGAATCCGAAACCTCTTGCGAAGTTGTTATTGGAGGTAGATGACCTGACCAAGGATGGGTGAATTTTCAACAACCAATCTCTTGACTGAGCGATTTCGTTGCAGAATTCCCACACAAGTTCACGAGTGAACTCAAACCCAAAGAATGTGTTGAAGATGATCAGGTTGTGTTCTCCATTGATTGTGAACAAGAAGATGCTGAGGTTGAATGGATGAAGGATGGCGTACCAATCATTCCAGACGGCAAAAGGTGAGATCGAAGGTCCCTTTCAAGGAACCAAGTTTGACCCCTCTACTTCTCCCCAATCTAACTTTTCACTTCTTACTGACTTAACCTGCCCTCTTGAAGTTTCTTTTTTAAGAATTCACACTCCTTTCTTGATAAAATCGTAAATGAAATGGAGAAAGTCTGTGTTTTTTTTTTAAATCCAAATTTCATTATATCACCTAAATCCCAATGTTTGCTGGCAGGTAAACCAAGGACGAGTATCTCGAACTCTTTTGACTAAACCTACTAAACCTTCTCTCCTCAGGCGCTAAAAACAAAGACAAAAAATCTTCGAATGTATCCGTTTCTAACAACCCTGTTCCTCAGTGTGATCCCTCTGTGTACAAAGCATGTTCAAAACCACCTCATAAACCAATCCACCAACATTCAATCAAACAATCAATCAATCGATCAATCTCCATGGGTGAGCCATTGAGTAATGGTTCTTCTTGGAAGCAATCAAGATTTTCAACGTGCACTTCTGTTGATCTTTGCAGGGTGCAAATTGTCAAAGATGGCAAGAAGCGCAAGCTCATCATCAATGGATGCAAACTGGAGGATGCTGGAAATATCGCAGTCAAAACAAATGCCGACGAAAGCAGTGCTGATCTCGGTGTGAAATGTAAGTGACATGTGATATGATGGGGAAATTCAAATGATAAAAGGAAGCTCTGTCTGCACAACCCGTAAAAACAATTTAAAATCGAAAATTCCAACTGGATTTTCATATTGTAAACAAGTGGTCGTCGATTAGTGCGAACATCCCAAAGCTTTTGCACATTTGTGGATGAATCATAAATGCATCGATTTCGAAGTATGTTATTGAATTGGTCTGAAGTGTAACGCATTACATCAAAAAGCGCATTAGAGGTGGCTTGCTCCGTTCTTAAAATGTAATATCTCAAGAAAAATTGAAGTCTCTCGATGAATTGTTTTCAAGTAATGAATTTCTTTTGGCTTTCAAAAATCGTTGAGGCGCTGATTTTCAAACGAGGAAAATGAGTTATTTAGTGGTGGATGCGAATGTACATAAATACATAAACATATGGTCGAGGGAGCACAGCGTGTCAATCGCATTCTGTGTACCATCTCCATCCATCCATGTTTGTAGTTGTGATCTAACGTTGATAATCCTTAAAATGGTAAAGTCCTGATATGCAACTAAACCCTTCGTTACCCGAACGATCTATAATATGATGTTCCGTCACAATTCCAGCACCTCGTGTGGAGAGAGGTATTAAACACATCTGTTTTAAACAAAGTCTAAGTATAAACCATCGTTGTACATTACTAAACCCCAGTTCAAGCATCTAAGCGTTCCGTTCTCGTTATCGAGCCACATAATTTGTTTCAGGAATGTTGTTCTCATATGATTTTGGGTTTTGTTACTGCACCTCCTGACTGTTTTTAGTTCTTCGTTCCTGATCATTGACTTTAGTTGTCCCGACCAGCCATCAATGACTGTCCCAGGCAATACGATTCAATGCCGGGAGTTGTTCGGGATCATCCTTCGCAAGGAGAAGGGCCCAATTGTATACAATCGACATGGTTAATCTCGACAAGCATTTTACTAAAGCTAACACCCAAGCGACCTTTTTTTGGTCCTCAATCTGTGACACTTTCATCACAGTGTGCACTCCAAGGGCCAACATGTTCCTAGGCTAAACCAGTTCTAGCATGCCATTCGATAAAATGTTCCGCACTTGAATAAGTTCCGTTCCTAGGCTAAACCAGTTCTAGCATGCCATTCGATAAAATGTTCCGCACTTGAATAAGTTCCAAATTTGGACCTCAATGCATCTACAGATGTTCCAGACAAAGCGGACTAATATTGTCAACCTTCTTCATCATTCAGATAACAATGGTTTCGTCAAGGGCATGCGCGAGTTCAAACAATGCGTTGAGCGCGAGAAGATCATCTTCAACTGTGAAGTCAAGGACCCGGATGCGCCCGTGGACTTCTTCTTGAACGGCGAGCCCATTGTGCCCGATGGTGAACACATCGAGGTGGTGAACCTGGGCAATGGCAAACATCAGCTCATCATCAACAAGGCCGAAATGGGAGACAATGGAACTATCACAGCCAAGACGCCCTCTAACCGAGGCGATGAGATCATCGAGTCTAAGTCGCAATTCACAGTGATCAAGGGCGAAGAACCGCCCAAAATGGGCGACGTGGCTCCCGTCACTGGGGTGGCCAAAAAACAATGCAACATGACCATTCCTTACAAGGTCGAGGGCGAGAAGCAATCCGACCTCGAGATCTTTGTTGAGAAAGACGGCAAGCTTCTCAAGATTGGCAAGGACATCAATCTCACCGTTCACGGGGATCGCATTCAATTGGATGTGATCAATCCCAAGAGGGAAAAGTCCGGTGTCTACAAGGTCGTCATGAAGAACGCCCAAGGCCAAGACGAGCGTGACATTATGGTAAACATCATGGACGTGCCAACGCCACCCCAGACTGTTAAAGTCACTGACGTGTTCCAAGACAATTGCGTGGTCAATTGGTCTCCGCCCAGGGATAACGGTGGCACCGAGATCAAAAAGTACATTGTGGAAGCTTTGGACGTCTCAGCTGGAACAGGGGCTTGGACTGAGGTGGCTCAGACTCCCGGAGGAAACGATCGAGCCATCAAGGTGGAACATCTGATTCCCAACCACAAGTACCGATTCCGCGTAAGAGCCGCCAACAAGATCGGGCCATCAGATCCTGCAGAGATGGGTGGTGACGACATTCTCATGAGAGATCCTTGGGGTGAGTGCTCAAGCACCTTTACTTAGATAAAAGGGTCGGCTCCATGATCTGTAACCTATTTTTGTTCTTAGATATTCCTGATCCTTGTGGTCAACCAAATATAGACGATTGGGGTCCAGATTTCGCAGAGATGACGTGGAAGCCCCCAGAGTCGGACGGTGGTGCTCCAATCACTCACTACGTCATTGAAGTGAAGGAGAAGAACATGAACCAATGGGTGGAAGGCAAGCACTTGTCCGCCAAAGAGGTTCAAGAGATGGGTGGCATGATCAAAGGTCGGCAAGACGGCCTGGTCGAGGGCTGCGAATACCAGTTCAGAATCAGGGCTGTGAACAAGGGAGGACCCAGCGAACCGGGACCACCATCCACTCCTATGATTGCCAAGACTCGATTCTGTTAGTCCGATTGATAATCATCAACATCCACAACGTTAACCGGTGGTTGTTCTATTTTTAGTGCCTCCTCACCTGAAGGGCGACGGAATGTACGACATCACCTTGAAGAAGGGTCGTCCCATCCGATACGACATTTGGTTCGGCGGAGAGCCGGCTCCTTCCGTCGAATGGCTCAGAGAGGGACGTACCCTCATGTCAGACAAGGATACGTCCATCGAGCTCTATTCGAAGAATGCCATCTACACCGAGAAGAACACGGTGCTAAGCATCCCAAGGGCTGACCGCGTCCGAGACACAGGGTTATACACTATCAAATTGACCTGCGAGGCTGGCACTTTTGAGGCCAGTGGTCGCGTGAACGTGTTGGATGTGCCAACTAAGTGTCGCCGACTCGTTCCTGACGAGGTCCGCGCTGAGCATATCAAGTTGAGCTGGTTGCCGCCAGAGGACGACGGTGGCACCCCCATCACCAATTACTTGGTCCGATACATGGACATTGACTCAGGGGAATGGGTCACCGCTTGCACAGTAAGAGCACAGTTACAGATTTCAACAAAATAGATAGCAATATTTGCATTGGATTCATTGTATCATCCATCCATTACAGACGGGTGGCACCAGCGCTGTTGCCAAGGGTTTAAAGCCGGGTCATTTGTACCAATTCGAAGTGTCTGCCATCAACAAAGAGGGCCAATCTGAGCCCATCTTCACAGGAGACCCAATTCTGGCAGAGAACCCCTACAGTAAGTGTTTCGCCTTGTTGGAACAAGTGTCAGGTCGTTCAGACATTTCCTCCTCAGAGCCAAAACTTGACCTCTTGCTCTTTTCGTATTCTAGAGCCACCAAGTCAGCCTGGAGAGCCCAAGATCACCGACTTTGATAACAAATCAGTGACCTTGCGCTGGGAGAAGCCCAGGGATGACGGAGGTCGTCCCATTACACACTACGTCATTCAGAAGAAGGACAAGTTTGGAGGCTGGTTTGACGCCTTGGTTACGGACAGTACCAATTGCGAGGCCAAAATTGACGAGCTGGAGGCTCGCGTGCCCGGTCTAAGTGAAGGCAAATGGTATCAATTCCGTGTCATTGCCGTCAATAAAGCCGGAGAGTCCGATCCCTCTCCCCACACCAAACCTCACCTTTGTCGACACAAGAACCGTAAGAAAGCGAGTTTCCTTTGCATATACAAAAAGAGTAAAAGAAAAAGCTTGATCGTGTTTTTCTTAACCAATCTTATCTTAGTGTCACCATCCATTGACAAAGGCCAAGCATCGTCCAAAAAAGTCAGGGTCAAGAGGACGGCGGTTTGGCAGATCAAGTGCCGTGGCGGTAAGATTCTGGTTCCAACTTTGCCAATTCATGGGCTCCGCACTGACTTTGAATGGCTTTTTTTCAGAACCCCCTCCAACCTTCACCTGGACCCATCCTCATGACGGCGAAATCCGGAATAGCGAGAACTTCTCGATCCTGCATGACGAATACCAAGGGGGGGCCACCACCACCTTGGTCATCCACAAGTCTCGCGTCTCTGACGCAGGCACCTATATCCTCGAGGCGACCAACCGCAATGGCAAGGAGAAGGTCGAGCTGGACCTTATTGTCCTGGACAACATCCCTGAATGCGAGTGCGACATGTATAGGTCTGGAAACAAGCAATGCTCATGCACTCATTCCTACACTGGGTAAGACCATGATGCTACTAGCTAGCTAGCTAGCTAGCTAGCTAGCTCTAGTCCTTGAATGCTTTTCTCCTAACCCTTGGATTTAGAAAGCATGAATTTTGTCTAAACACCACCATGGATGTGGTTCAATAGATTCAATGATCCGGTTCTAACTAGGGAAAGACGGGGGCTCTCTGCTCTTTCCGCTCTGACCGAGGACTCAGAGGCTCCCTCGGAAATGGCCTCACTCAGACGAGACGCCCATTCTTCAGCTAGTCTAGACGATGCCCAAATACCCAGATCAAGGTTCATGCGGGCAAGAAGTGAGGCGCCCAAAACGATTCTAAGAGAAACTCGCGGCGACGCCACCACCATCACTAACATCCAGCCTGCATCGCATTACGCCAAACTTGACTTGGATGCAATCGAGACGGGAACGGGACCGCGTTTGAGACGTCGTGGCACCGTTACTTTCGGCAGCACGTTGCCCATCCGCTCTTTTCAAACTGAGATCGTGCGAACTTTCAAGGACGATCGCGATTACCAGCCTGATACCCTGAAATTTTTCAAAACCCCGTCCTGTGTTTGGTTTGACACCCCGTATCGCACTTTGAGCCGGTCCTCTCGGACTCGAGCTTCGTCCCGATTCGTCAGACTGTAGAGCTACGTTTTCAGTCGGTCGGCTCTGTGTCTCTTGTGAATTCCAGAGCAACCCTCTGGTAGTTGTGCATGACTAATGCATGCCCTAATGTTGACCACGCATGAGGCTTTTCTAACATCTCTCTCTCTCTTCATTCCGTTCTAGTCCCGACGACGGCCTAAAGCGGCTCGTGGAGATGCAATTCGGAGAGAGTGTCTACTTTTAGTTACTATCATCAATTCCAGCCAACGAATGACCAATAACCACCCAGACCCACACCACCAGCTGGAATGTGTCTTCTGGCTGCTGCAGCTTCAACAACTACTACTAAGTTTTTGCTTCCTTCTGTGATAGTAACACCCACCTTGAATAAGATTCTCCGGATCACGACACCATCGACCAATCTCTCTCTCTCTTTCTCTCTCTCCTTTCCCTCCTTCCTCACTCTTACACTCACTGACTCCTCTCCGATCCCAAAGATAAGTGGGGTGGATGGTTTGACGGGTGAGACCGGATGATGGCCTTGGGAAGGAGCACCTTTTCTCTCCTTCCTCTTTCCTACATTAACCCTTTCCGCTTACGTTATCTATCCTAAACAAAACAACAACAACAATAATAATAATAATAATAATGTAAGCATCATCATCGCTTTGATCGACATCGATTACATAGAAGTCATCAGCCAATCGTCACCATTATCATCATCAATATCGCCTCTCCACTCCTTAAGATACTGTATCAAAAAATCATAAATATCGTTGTTTTCTTGTGGAATATCACCATGCCTTTGAAGAAAAGTTAAGCTCAATATGGCTGTATCTCCAAGCACCACTAACCTGAGAAAAAAAGAGGGCGGAGACTTGGCTCGCCCTGATCCCTATGTACATACTATTTGATTGACCAAGCCGGGGCGTGCAAGTCTCCACTATATTATTACCACTACTACTACTACAATTATTAACAAGCCACCCGTATCAATCCAACAAATCACTAACGACCGGAAACAACTCTTCAAGAGTTGCAGAGTTCAATAGATGGAACTGCATGAATGAAGAAGACGGAGCTCTACTCTTTGAATAGACTGTCTATCCACCCCGCCAGCTCTCAAGCCCAACCCAATCAATCAGTCCAGCAACCCCTTGTTATTCATACAACATATGTAATACTGTTAAAATCACACAACAATAACTTGCCACTTGGTCACATAAAGATGCTGTTTTGTAATGCAATGGGATAATTTTGTGTCTTGATCCATATGTGTGTGTGTATAAGATTCCAAAAAGGTGCTCTCTCGTTCCTTCTCTCTTTGTCTTTGCCTAGATCGAGCAACAAGGGGAAATCTGATTCATTGTCTTCCAAATTGGCAGCAAAAACAAAAGCTCTGATCCTCCACATGCTCTAACCTTCAAAACGATTGTCACAAGTGCCAATTTTTCACTACAAATAATCTAAATGTTATCGACTGGGAGACAAATCGAGAGTTGAACATTTGCTGACGCTGCCTATGTACTCTTACCCTGTAAATTCTTTGTTCAATAAGCTACTCCATTGCTTCACTGTGGATTCTTCTGTAACATGCCAACATCCATCAATATAAAATAATCTCTCCTCATGCTTTCTTTCCTGAACATCAATGACATCCTTTTTTGGAATAAAATCCTTTCTAGAGAAAAAACTCCAAATCAGAGACGGTTATCGATTTAATTATAGATTAGATGCACAATTATACATGTAAAATTCACGAACACATAAGACTTTGGAGGTAATATGCAAGTATCGGTGTATAACTAAGATCAGGAGGGGATGGGGTGGAAGTTCCGAGAGTTAATTTTGAGTGGTATCATCTTCAACGAAATCGTAGGCGTCTTCGCGAGTGACACAATCTACATGGGAAACTTTGTTTCTGAATTTTACACCGTAGAATTTACTCGCATGTGCCAGCAGTTCCGGTCGGAAGGTGGTGGTGATAAATTGTGCACCATCAGCCAACTCATGGATCATATCAGCGACTGCTTTTCGATGCATTGCGTCCAAAGCAGCGTCGATTTCGTCGAACAGGTAAAATGGAGCTGGATCGCACTTTTGAATGGCAAAAATGAGGGCTAGAGCCACAAGGGACTTTTGTCCTCCTGAGAGTTGGGCCATATCTTTCATTTCGGCGTTACGTCCGGAAAAGGATACTGAACAAGACACGCCGGTGGCGTTTTCAAGGCGTCGAGCTTGGTCCTCGTGAGAATCGCCTTCGTCATCGGCTTCTCGTTTGATGGAGAGAGTACCCTGACCAGTAGGAACGAGCTTCTTGAATACCTCTTGGAAGTACTTGGAGACTTGTTTGAACGTGAAAAGGATGGCCTCGAACTTGCGTTGCTCGAGGACGTCCATGAGATCCTGGATCTTCTTTCTGCCGCGATCCAACTCCTCTTTTCTGGACATGAGTTTCTCCTTCTGCTCCGAGAATGAGATGAACTGGTCCAACGCCTTCTTATTCACGTGGCTGTACTTTTTGAGCTCGAGATTGGCCTTCTCCAACTGTTTGAAGAGTTGCTTCTGGGACATGTTTTTGTACTTGCTAAACGCATCTGTGGGTAACGAGCCAAGATCCCTGATTTTCTTGGTGCACTCCTGGATTTTGGCCTGATACACAGTTTGCTTGGAGGCCATCTTTTCGAGCTCTTTGGCATCCTCCTCGATCTTGTCCGCAATCTCGCGTTCACGGAGACGATGTGATTCTAACTCACCTTGAGCTTTCTTGCGTTTCTTCTGGACTTCGGCGAGTTTCTTGTCCAAGGACTTTAGCGAGTCGGAGTTGTTCGATATCCTCGAGTCCAGGGATTCCAATTCGTTGCCGGTGTTTTCTAATTGTCTCTTTCGATCCTCCACGGAGATCTCTTGCAAGGCCTGCACTAATTCATCCTTACGACGATTCAAGTTATTGGTCAAGAGATTCTCCAACTTGTTCTTTTGGGCTTCTAAACGCATACGCTCGGCAAAGGCTTTCTTGTTCTCTTGCTTCAACACTCGAATATCGTCATTGAGAGTGTCAACCTCTTTTTGATCTCTAGTGGAGAGGGTAGCGAGGAGTTCTTGATTCAACTCCGATTCAAGGCCCTCTTTCGAGGTTTGCATAGACTCCAACGAGGCCTTGAGTTGGGTTAAAGACCTTTCCTTGGGGTTTTGACTTCGCTCAATCCCATTGAGCTCTTCCTTCATCAGTCGAACATCCGTGCGAACTTTGTCAAATACATCCTTGGCCTTACTATTTTTGGTCTCCATTTTCTGCATTTCGGACACCACGCGATTGATATCGGCCTCAATTTCATGCAATTTATTCCTGAGTTTCTTCATGTCACTCTCTTGGGTTATGATCTCTTCATTCTTCTCAGAGCGCGTCTTTTGAATCTCCAGCCGAGATCGGGATTTGTTGAAGTATCCACCCGTCAAGGAGCCTTTCGAACTGACCTGATCGCCATCCAACGTCACACAATCCAATCCCGTGGTTCTGGCCAGTTGGGTAGCAACTTCCAGATTTCGGCATATCAACGTTCGTCCGAAAATGTATCTCAAAGCCTTGTCGTAGCGATCCTCATACTCCAATTTGGACACCATGGCGATGGCGTCCTTGGTCTGCGGATACTCGATTTGACGCACATGCAAGCGATTCAGAGGCATGAATGTCACTTCGCCGGGGAATTTCTGCTTGTTCATCTCTTTCAAGATTTGCGTTCCCACCTTGTCTGACTCGACAATGTGATGGAAAAGTCTGTTTCCCGCTGTCACCTCAACGGCCGTGTAAATGCTTTGCTCACACTCGAAGTTTTCGATCACCAAACCGAAATATGATTCGGCAATTTGAGCCCAGTTCCCGCCTTTATCGCGGAAGATTTGAAGCACTCGTCTCACACTGTCACGACCGTTCAAGATCGGTTTGCCAGCCATGGATCGGAGGGTTTGATCAGCCTTAGAGAGCTCCTCTTTCATGGCAGAGAGAGATTGTTGGAGATTCATCTCCTTGCGACACAACTCGTTTCGTTCGGTTTGGAGGGTATCCTTTTGTTTCTTCAAGTCGTAGAAGCCCTTGTTCTGGTCGTCGATATTGGTCCGGAAATTGTCTTGCTCATTGGTGGCTTCGTCGATTTTCTTTTCAAGCTCTCCACGTCGTTTCGAATCACGCTTCAGATCCTCGGTCAATTTTTCGATTTGCTCAGTCTTATCTCGGATTTGCTTGTTCAGGGACTTGAGCTCCTTCTTGATCCACTCATCTCGTTGTTCCTTGGACGTGAACTGGGATCCTCGACCTTGCTTAGCGTACAGTTCTTTACGTTTCTGTTCCTTGAGGGCTAATTCCCGAGTGCATTCATCCTCCTTCTTCTTCATCTCCTCATATTGGGGTCGGATCTTTTCCAATTCGCCTTCTTTGACAGCAATGGTATCTTTGAGTTTGGTGAGCTCTTGCTCGGCTCGATCCTTGGACTTGTTGTCACCACTCACCTCATCTTTCAAATCCTTGATGACGAACTCGAGTCGCGTTTTCTCCTTCGTCAATTGTTGCAGCTCGGAATTTAAATTGTCCCGCTCTTCTTTGGCTGCGGCTTCTTTCACCTTGAGGTCTTTCACCTCGCGACTGGCAGATTTGGCCGAATCTTGGGCTTCTTGGAGGGCGTTTCGGAGCCGTTCTGCGTCATCCCCCGAATTCTTGCGCTTGCTCTCCATTTCATTGAGTTTCTTGCGGGTTTCTTGGAGCTCCCGGTCATGGATCGTGTATTCCAATGCACGTCTCATCTTGTCATACTTCTGATACTCCTTCAGCTCCTCCTTTTCCTCTTCCAAGGTGGCGAGTCGATCCTCGATGGTCTTCAAGAACTCGTCAATCTTCTCGCGCTTACTCTCAGTTTCTTTCAAGATGGTCTTGGACTCCTCTCTACGTTCGTCATACACCCTGGTGCCCGCCACTTCCCGTAATAATTTTAACCGTTGAGAATCCGGAGCCGTGGCCATCTGATTGATCTTGCCCTGTTTCACGATATAATATGGATTGGCCCGGGAAAATCCCGCGGATTCCAGTAGATTCATCACCTCTGAACGGGGAACCATTTTCTTGTTCAAGAAATAGTTATCCTTCTTCGAGCCAATCACCCGACGCAAGAACACCTCATCCTTATCGATGGGTAGTCGATTGTCAGAGTTATCGAAAATGATCTCCACGTAAGCGGATATAACCCGTGGACCCGTGCCTTCATGCAAGAGAGCTTGGCGTTGTTCCGGCCGCAAATGCGAGTACTCATCGCTTAAAACGAACTGAATGGCGTAGAAGAAATTCGATTTGCCCGATCCATTTCGACCCACCACCACATTATGTCCGGGATCAAAGGGCTCGACCACGGTTTGCTCTCGGTAGGACTTGAAGCCCTGGATGATGACCTGCTTGATGTACATGGCGGGGATGCAGGCCACCACAACACACACCCAATCAAGGCTGAACGGAGATCGGTGGTTGAGGGATCCTAGGGGTCGCTTTGTTGTTGAGGCTGCTTTTGTGATTGTTCGCTCCAGAGAGAAGCAAGATCTGGCGGGCGGCGGGGCCGGCCAGCGGGCGGGCGGATTGAGTTGAGACGGTCGAGACTTCAGAAGCGGCGGCCTCAGGGCTGCCAAACACAACAGGCAGGCCCGGGCTAGACGGATGGCACGGACGCACGGCTAGAGGGAGGACGAGCACAATGGAAGACGGGCAAGACGGGTAAGACACACAACACACAGAGGGACGCGGGGAAAAAAAAGGCCAAGGTGACGAATTGTAGCCTGCCAAGAAAGGTAGATGAATGTCAAATTTAGAGGCATTTTGAGAATGCGCTCAACCAGAGAGGTCATATGCAAAATTTAGCTTAATATTTAGAAATCCAGAGAAATTCATGAGGCAAGCTCGTACTTCGATATGGAGGCGACTTTAAATGTCACGGGATGAAAACAACGAAGAAAACATTGACATAATCAAGATGATCAAAGAGATGATGGTGAAAAGGCCTCCATAGCGATAAGTAATGCAATTTGCGCAGGCAGGCAAACCAGCTAACGACTGCCCTTAGGGTAGCTGGCCCTCTGGATTCCCATGTCTAACTCAATAAGTATATCTACTCCTTTTATAAATCAGTCCATCATTGTCTAATGGTAAAACAAATGGAAATATATGTTAACAAGCTTAATCATGTCTGACCCCATTGGGTAAATACAAATTTCATCCAATATTATGCCCACTTTGACTTTCAAGCAAGTCACTTTTCTGGCAAAGAGCCTTTTGAACATTGGAAGTTAATAACCCCAACTTGAGAATGTCTTCTGTCTTCCTCTTCCTTTCCTCTCTATGCTGAATTGTCAATGGACAATGGACCCCCATTTCTAACTGGGTTTATAACTAAATGAAAAATCTACTACTGTTTGACATTCAACAGAGGGGAATTTATGACACAAACACCTGTGGAAGGGTGGAGGCCTTCTAAAGCTTCTAAAACTGATGACAAATTATAATTGTATACATATATTGTACTTGGCCATGAATATCCTTGACAAAGTCAAAAACGCTACCCTGAGTTTATTTACCTGACAGAAAAAAAGGAAAGCTAAGAATGTGCGTGATTTTTTAGATGAGTGCGAGTTCCGACTCTTACGCTATCAAATTCAAACCAGGGCGCGAAGATTCTCAAATTGTTATTGGGATGAGGCGACTTGGCATTGGGTTGTAGTAGATGTAGGCATTGATAAATACGTACGAAGGGAGGGTTTATCGTTTTCTTCGTCTAGCATGAGCCACTTTCCGGCTTCTAGTGGAATGGTCACTTCTGTTGGAACGGCGATGCAAGGATTCCTTCAAGTTCGCCGAGGTTCCATGGAACAAATCGTCTATTTCTTTATCACTATTACGAACGATTTCTTCGGCTTGTTCTAGAGCATTATTTCGGATGGTGCTTGAAATGGACTAATAAATGAATAAATACTTCATACGAGAATGCTGAAAACTTCGCCGTACCCTTGAATCATTTCAAAGTAGAATTTCCAATTGACAGGCAATCGGATGTTCCGCGCAAGACAATAATGGGTAGCGATAATGTTCAGTTGCATTCTGACACCGTCCGGATTCCAATGTATCCCATCATAAGAACGGCGATGGATTTGGTTTAAAAACAATTGGTGCATATCTACAAAAGTGCCAATCCCCCTTAGCTTCATTAACTGGGCGGTGAGTGATTTTGAGTAAGCCTCTCTCATTAGCAAAGGCAAGACTAAATGTACGGTTTGCCATCAAAACTAAATACATAACGTTTCATGCAGTCGTAAGCTCAGCCAACGTCAGATGTTACATATAAAAGCTGATTGTCAAGAACTTATTAGGTAAACTACTGCGCTTGCCAATAACAATGCATCTCAATCATTGGGTAGGTTTTCATTCACCCACTCTCTAGCTTGAAAATGGCTTTTGACATTTGATCCAGAATGAATCTTAACCAATGTAACCGTTTTTGTAGGAACAGATTTGACTGAACCAGACCCAAAATATTATCCTGCTCAATACCTATAACATCATATCCATAGGCCGCTGCCATGGTCGCCGCATACGCATTGGTTGCCATCACATTGAACCGCATACTCTTCTGCTGAAACTCCAGACCTTCAATCAGAAACCCGCCCCGAATCTCCACACTAATAGGCGGAGTTGTCATCCAAACGACCTAAAAGGACAATCCCCAATCAACCCCCACGCCTTTCACTTTTTAAAAGTTTTAAAAGCACATAATATCCACTCACTTGCGAACGAGAGGGCAAATAGTGCCGCAAACAGTCCATTAAGTCCAACAAATTGTCTTTGAACTTGTCAATCCCCCGTGGACCCCAACGGTTAATGTCCCATAAGGCCGAATTGATGACAATCAGGTCCGTATAAGAGCCAAATGTGTTTTTATAATCGCGAAACAAACCCTGTAATTCAGGGCTAAAGCAACGCGTAATGAAATGAAACGTGAATTGAACATCATGGGAGGGCAAGTAGATATCCCGGCCTTCACGGTAACCTCGACCCGCATTCAGTTCGGAACTATCAAACAACTTGTCGCCAAAGAATTCGCGTTCACCTTTGCGACATAGATGTTGGCTGAAAAGGCAAGGATTTGAAAGATTTGAGCTTCAAATGATGTATTAAGAAAGGTACCGTTCAATCAACTTGTTGCCGCTGGCTGGGGACACCAGGTACACTAGGTCTTTGTAGATGTTGCGCATAATGGAATCGCCCAAAAAGAGGATGTTTTGCCGTGGAAAATCTCCAGGAGATCATCGCGTTCGAAGATATCGGCCATTTTGAGGAATTGTTCTTCATTTGTGATTTTCACTTTTATTAGGTTTAAACCAGCGTTGCCAGGTCAGTGGCGCCGTTAGGGGCCTAAGTCAAGCTCAAAAATAGCCAGTGAGCTGCCAGCATTTGCGCGTCTCCTTTGCCTTGGTATTATGAAACTAATGTACCATCATGTCTCAATGGCTTACATATCAAATAAATATTTGAGAGGCTCAATTAGTAAATATTTTCTTAAATAAAAAAAAAAATGACGTGATAATTTCAAAGACTTTTCGGACATTTAGACAAGCGCTGGTACCAGCAAACAAACTTGATGCCAATACCAGTGATGTAAGATTGGCGTTTTAATTAATCTGACCTTTGCTCACATAGCAATATGAAAGAAGTGTCAGCTTTTCAAAATCGTGTTTGAAGCCCCAAACTTGCATCACTGACACTGGTACCAGCAAACAAGATAAACGTTATTCTCCACCGATTAGTTGGCGGTACTCATTTTTAAATTTGTGGCAAAATGTTAAAAGGTTTAGATAGAGACTTTAAGGGTTATTAATATCGTGTTAGGTTAGGTTGGGTAAGGTTAGATTAGGTTTGATTAGGTCAGGTTAAGATTTAAAAAAGTAGCACGCCCAACTAATCGGTGGAGAATAACGTTTACCAGCAAACAAACAAACCTGTTAGAGCTTGCCTAAACGTCCCCATCCTTTTTTTTCTTGGTCGTTGAGTTTTTCCAAGTAGTGAATATTTAAAATATTGGCTTCGGTATAATCTTTCTGGCAACACTGAACTAAAAAGTTAAGGTCTTAATGAAGACTTAAGAGTAAGAATCAAGAACAAAACATCAAATAACGTTTCAGCGAATTTCTTAGTTTTAGTTGTTGAAACCACGCCAATTGCTCCACCTGATGTTTTAAAACATTCAGGAAAAATGCGAGAGTAATCAGTAGCGAGCGGAATGAGGTTTTTTTTTAAATGTAAAATATTTTGCCTTCTTTGATACGAGGAAAAATACTGCACCTTTTTCAATCCAAATACGAAAATCACACCAATTCTAACTTGCAGATCATTTTTATGATAGTTCGTGCTCTAGACGGTTCCAATAAGTGTCTTTCAGAGTTTTTTCTTTGACAAAATATTGGCTATGTCAAAAAATATTTCACGATATCTACAACAAAATTTCATGTAACTCGAATTTCGACATTTTGTCTTGTACTTTCTTTCGTCCGATTTGAAAACCTTAACACATTCAAGTTGGTTGTTGAGCGAACAGATCTTTTCTCTCTCACTGACTATCATCTCTCAAGGTGATATTCTCCTTCCACTTTCTAGCCGACGTGAGATTTTTTTGCAAATGAGAGATAACTTGATCAGATTAATCTAAATAGCCAGAAAACATAAGGCTGCAGCATTTAAACAAGGACAAGACCTAATTAGAAATTCAATCGATATTGTTTCAGTATTATTTGAAAATTTGTAAGTTGTTCAGAAGGTTCTCTTTCACAACATATCTTTTGCCTTTTGAAGTTGCAGCACTGAGAAGCAAGAAAATATTTAGCCTTTGCCAAAAAAATAGCAGGGCATAATTCGGAAATTAAATCCTCAACATTTAGACTTAAAACATAAATATTATTCCACTTTCTCATAATTCCTTGTTTTCAGCTCACCCTCATCCAACTGTCTTACTTCTCACGTTTTTTTTCTTCAGGTTGATCTGACAGGGCCTTCAAAAATTAATGTTTTTCACCCCCATCATTCGAATCCGGATCAACCTCGAATCTAAACGAGACGATAGCAAAACAAAATGCTAATAGTTTAAAGGATTAAAGTGTAATTTGCTTCGAGTCGCCAGAACGTGTCCACAGAACATTTTCCAATGAAGCGATAAAGGATTACCATTGACAGGCATCTCTCATTCGCGGTGTTGAGCTTTGGCATAACGATGAAAATCATTGGAAACATGGAAACAATTGTCACGGATTCGGCGCTTTCTAGTCCGCGTCTTCAAAACAGGCCTCGGAGCCTTCAGGGTCATATTCTCTTTTGTAATATCTTTGGATGAATGGGGCATGATGAAGGATTGGCATACACGGGGGAAGACTTTGGGAAGTCGTTTCAATTGAAGTATCCCAATGGTCAGAGCTGCATGGAGAATCTTGGACTTCTCCAACGATGCTGTCATATTTCTCGCCCATATATTTCTTGGTGGATGGGAATTTGAAGCGATGCATAGCTTCGAGTTCTTTCAAACCGGATCTTAGTTTGTTCTTTTGATTTGGATAGTGCTTCCAAGAGATCTGGAAATAATTAAAGTCGGCGTCGAATTCCTCCAGACCTTCCAAAAATTTACTGACAGAGTCCAAAAATAAACCATTGTCAAACACATCCAGACAAGTCAGTTGATTTGGAATCGAACGGGGAAGGCCATCCAATTTATTATGAGCCACTCTGAGAGTCTTCAGATTGATCAACTTGTCCAGATCATTGGGCAGGAACAGGATCCGGTTCTGGTTCAAATTCATTGATTCCAAAGTTGAGATGTGCAGAATCTCCTCGGGAAAGAACTCCAGCTTATTTCCACTCAGATTAAGATGGGTCATGTTGACCAAGTTCTTGACTGCCTCTGGCACACCAGTCAAACGATTGGATGAGAGATCCAGCTCTTCCAGCCATCTTAAATCCGTGAATGAATGATTTAGACGATCAATCCGGTTGCCATGAAGTCTTAGCACTCGAAGATTTTTGCATTGGAGGAAAGCTGCAGGTAGTTCTATTAAGTGGCAGTTCTCAAGTACCACCGTCCTCAAATGATGAAGACTCTTGACACCAATCCAACATGAATTGATTCCTTTGAACTCGGTGGCATCAAACTGATTGTGAGAGAGATCCAGATATTGAAGTAATTTTAGCTTTTGAACCACAATGGGAAAGATTTTCAAATTCAAATGGGACAAATTTAGGTGGGTGGCGTTTTTGTCTTGAGTGGGCTGGAGAATGCGCTCCATGATCCCTCCAATAAAAGTTTGAGACAAATCCGAATTTGGGTCTCCATAATTGGGAATTGGTTCCGGACATTTCGTTAAGGTCTCCTTAATGACTTGATTAGAGGTGGGAAACGAGAGGTTGGCCTCAAAAGCCACTGAGCTGGGCATTTTGATGGGCGGAGTTGGTGATTGTGTTTTTTAACCAAAGATGGCTTCAAGAAATCCAGAACGCTGGTCCAAGGCCTACACAAGTGGTTCTTGTCCCAAGGGTCGTTCAAAGTGAACTCAGACAAGACAAAAGAAGCTCACGGTTTACTAGCTTATACTTTCGAATAATTTTTTTCGCTGCCTTCAATTCAACTTTTTGTCTAAATGTGATTGGTTTCAAAGCTTTTAAAATGGATCTGGATTCAGAAGTTTAAGAACAACTATGGGAGTAAGGTTGGCCCTAACGTACAGCCCAATATTCTGTACCCCTGGGCCAGCCTTTACAAAGACGGATTGATTCACGGAGGTACGAATTAGGCGTTTAACAATTGTTTACCAGAGGGCGCCCATGTTGTGACAAAAATTTTCCGGTTCCTTTTGTAAGGGTGACGACCACTCACGGAATTGATTGTGGACTGGATCGGAAATATAGCATTATTAGCACGTCAGTAATGCTAGAGATTAACAATTCTCTCCTCTATTGCAAGGTAAAAAAATATCTTCGTCATTTTCATCTCATTAGCCTGAGAATCTATTCATCGAGCCGTTTTAGTTTCAGCCATGCAAGGAGGATGCTGGCATAGCTTTCATAAGCAATCAAATTAAATCTTGAATCCCAGTTTCGAGGGGCTAAAACTCCGTCAAAAGGAATTTATCGTCTCCTATTGATGGTGGTATACTCCAGGTACACAATTAACAGGTGGATGGCATTATTGCATTGTACAAAAGAGGGTATAACAAATTGAAATATCAAGACAAGTCTTCAAGCGCCTCCAATGCCACAGACTCCAAATCCACCAAGTTGTCCACTTTCCCGAAAGTGTTGGCATCCTCTTTCTGAAATATGATGCCCAACAAGTTAAGAGCAATTGTTACCAATCTCGCTTTCAACACTCACCCCATGACTTTTGGTTGCTTGCGGATTTTCTGGATTCTCCAACCGTCCATAAATCGACCAAACTTGTTTCACTGGGATCCTGTTTAGGTGAGCAAATCGTATGGATAACTAGATCCTGAGCTTTCTGAAATTCTTTTTTTTAAATCTTACCTATCATCTGTATGATCCTTGGACGCTTTCGACGGATTGGAACGTTTGCTTGGCGATTCCTCAAGAACGTGATAAGGAGTGAACCTAAATGATTCACTTTCAAGCGGTGAATTGGACTTGGAGATCAGTTTTTGTCTGGGATCGTACACCTCCAAATCTTGATCTTCAGTCAGACATTTCACCACAAATTCATCGGCAGAACTCAAAGTCCAATCTGGACACTCTTCGTCTGGTTTTTCCATCCCTTGCAAGTCGGCAAGATTCGACCAAAAGAACTGAATTTCCAAGGCCAAATCTTGGATCCGAGGATTCTTGTATTGTTGGGCACATAACTCGATGAACGCTACGATGTCTTCATGAGAGCATTCATTTAGGTGGATGAGGCAGAACACAGAATCGAGCGACGATATCACAATCTTTTCGGATTCGGGTGAGTCCAAGTCCAAGGCTAACGCTTGTCGGCCAATCTCTAGCACTTTGGACACATTGGCAGTCACGTCAGTCTGAAAATCCTGCACCAAAGACCAAAGGAAGAGTCGTTGAACAATGGGCGGAGGCTTCTCTTTGTTACACAAATTTTCCAACACTTTAGACAGTTTTAAGCCCGATTTATGTCGGATACTTCTTTTATCCGAGTCCTCCTCATCGGTTAGTGGGGCTCCGAGGCTTTCTTGGATCTCCACTACAATCACCTCTCGATTCGATTTGGAGGCTTGGAGTAGCTTCAAGAGTAAACCTGTGTACCAACCCAAGTTCGATTGATGAAGCTTTTTGGCCACTTGCATACATTTGATGATCAGTTCCTCGGTCTGAAATGGATCTTTTGACGATCTTATGAATTCAACGAGGGTAGCACATATCCCGGTAACATTCTCGTCGTTGGCCAATTCATACAAAAACGAGAGAGCTTTCCTTTGAATCGAATCATCCGGGTGTTTTAGACAAGCCAAGACGTTTTCTTGCTCAACCTCGGTTAACTTGGGCGTGGGTGGATATCGGAAGAACTCATAGAGAGAAGCCAACCCCATGTACTTCATGTTGTTGTGCTTACTTTGAAGGCATTTGTTGATGTAGAATAAGGATTTGTCCACCAGCTGCTGGTATATCTTGGATTCTCCTCGTGTCTTTTGATTCATCACGGCGATTGTTTTGATGCACTGGTAGATAATGGCTTGACCGATCGTTTCTTTGGGACTCACTCCTTCCAAAGATCGCAAAAGACTTCGACTTATCAGACCCGCATGATGATCCGACCAATCCGATCGCTCTAAAAGAACCGCAAGTAAAATCATCAGATCCATTTGAACCCAAGGAGCTTCCACTCCATGGTAGACATAGTCCTTGGGAAACTTATGGTCCAAGATCTGATTGAGAATCTCGATCAAGGGTTGGATCAAGCCCGAGTCACATGTCGTATTATGCAACGTGACGGATCTCATCACCTGAACCGCCACGCCCACCACACCAGGGTCTGGGTCGCTCAAACAGTTGTAAACTGTAGTTTCCAGAGATGGGATATAATCAGGAGCCTTTTGCATGATGGATTCCAAACAGATGAGGGCTTTCTTTCGAATGAAATCCTTCGTGTGAGTGGTCTTCTCTTGGAGAACAGGCAGTAACATGGGAGCCATCTCTTTGGGCGTGAGGTGGATGGCGGCGATCAGGGCGATATTCACTTCGATCACGTTTTGGGACTTCAAATCTTTGAGAATCGTGTTGATGAGCAGCAGGATGAGCTCATCATTTTCCGAGAGCAACAAAGTGCAGGCCAGATAACCTTGAACAGCGGTGAGTGAATTCAATGAGAATTCATCTTTAACGGATTAAACACCTCTCTGCTACGTTTAGCTACATTAGCTTCACGTTAGATTCAAAAGGGTGCTAATATCTTTGGTTCAATTTGAAATCAGGCATAGGAGGAGTGGCAATTTTGAACCAAGCCAACAAAACTTTTGATTCGATGGTTTGTAATGTAGAATATCCGTGTCTTACCCATTTTTTTCTCCAGAATGGAGCCTTTTTGGGCCAACTGTAAGGCGTAAATCTGTATGAATTTGACGTCATAACCAAGAGTGTGACAAGCCATGGCTCTAACCAGGGCATCGGCCATAACCGCGGGTTTCACATCCGTTTCTTTGAGTTTGGCTTGGATCTCCTTCAAATGGGCCAACACTAGGGAGGACTCTTCGCTTTTCGTCTGAACGAGGTACAAGGTCTGGAGGAAATGAGCCAAAACTGGAGGCAGATGATGGGTCCGATCCTCCTGGTCGGTGCCATTGTCCGGCAACGTCCAACGAGGTCCGGGATAGCCTAAAATGACGAAGAGTATTTGTGGTATTCGTGACTTCAGTCAACATCAGAATTTGATGTCAAGCTTTAGCAAAAGCAAGATCAAATGCCTGGGAGAGGCATCATTCCCATAAAATCGGGTTGGACTCGCCTGGGTGAGCGAAAGCTCACACACGTTTCAGGTAGATTTCAAGATCAGGTATCAAGCTTGATGAAGATGAAGCCTCCCACAAAGCGTATCAAGGGGAACGATTGCGTCCTGATTGAATGCGTAAGACCAAGACTCACCGCCAAAAGTGGGCGAAGAGGCCAGGCTTTGAGAGAGGTAGTTCCACGTGCGATTCAACATGATAGACATGCTGGATGGGCGTGCCCACTTGAGGCCCTCTAGTTGGACAGCACGAAATCTGGGGTCCCTTCTGCCCGCAAACAGGTTCAGCTTCCGAAGTAGGCCTGAGGCTTGATTATTGTTTCTTGAACATAAACAAACTGTGTAGGGTGACTCGAGAGCACTTTTCAAACTCTATCTGAAACTCAAGATAGAATGCGACAGTGGACTCACAACACCTATAGGGCATGTCAAGTGAAGGAAATTCAAGGAAAATGTGGTCCGGCACTCTGATTTTGGGCATTTTAGGGAGGGATAACTAAGACGAACATCACAGTCCATTGAATTTTTAATAATCCAGTGATTTTGAGTGAGCTTTGTTACAAAACCCAACAAATGAACATGTTTGGTGTTAATCGGTGAACTCACTATCAAATTGACTCAGTGCCATAATGCTATTTGCATGTAAAATGGAATTAACGTCAAAATTTAATGCATGCACAGTGCAGTTTGCCTGGTCATGTTGCGTTTGATTTTACTCCATGGAATAACATCAGTTGTTTATGAACACATTCAGTTGACAAGTACTATATTCATGGTCTCTTGTGACTAAATTGGCCAGTCCTGCTTTTTCGGTCATTTTCATTTTTCCTTTGTTCAAAATTTGGGCCATTGAAAAAAAGTTGAAAAAATAGCCCAAATTTTGAACTCTCAAAAAAGTTTCTGTTTTCACACTCTACAATCACAGCATTAGCCATTTGATCATATTAGTTTTGGTGTAGCATGATCAAACTGATCAGACTTAAACCCCCAATCAGAAGTGTTCAGGAATTATATCAAATCAGTCTCATCTTGTCAGACTTCCCTTTTGTTGAGAGTAGTTGCACAATTTGTTGCTCCTGATCTTCATAGAACAACCAATCTGGGTGTTTTGTGTTGTGTTAGTTGGTCATGAGGCAAGGAAAAATACTCTGCTTATTAGCTTTCTCTTCTTCCAATCTCTAGTATTTTAGTCTTTCTTATGTTCTTTATATTTTACTCCAAGTCTAATTTAGCCAGATATGAATGAAATTAATTCCTTCAATCTTTTAAAGAAGCTCAAAATGACAACAAACACGATCAAGAAAAGAATCCTGACATTTATGATGACTAATGATGAAGTCATTGATTCTTTGGCAGGCTTTCAGTTAAGCCATGTTTCTGAATGAAATAGCTGGTTATTCCAACATTCAAGGGCTGGCTGAATCCAACTTCAATTAGGAATGAATTTCAGTGTTTAAGTGATTCCATTATCGTTTTACTACAAGCCGGAAAAAGCAGGTCATATGCCCTTTGGGCAGTCTGTAGTGGCTGGGACCAGTTTGGGCTCTTACCCCTTTTTTGCTTTTGGACCTTGTATGATTACCGGATGGTGGCTGTTGACTAGCTGTTTATTGTAGAAAGGTGGAGCTATATATACAGAAGAAAATAACTAGGGCGTGTGTGATGGTGGGAGCAGGAGTAAAACATCAATGGAAATTGGTATCAGTGATTAGAATATAACAGACCTTGATAGCTCTTTATTCTGGTATTAAGTTACAGTTCCAAGTCATTTCTCCTTGAAAGAATTGACTTCATCTATCATTGAGTTGTAATGAACTAACACATTTTCACCTCTTTACATGCATCAAAAATACTTCAAGGCCTAAAAAGTTATTTTTGGGCCGATTTTTGTTAGTTTCAAGCTTCCTATTATTTACAAATGTTGTTTTGAAATTGTTGGAAAGTTTTTGTCTCATATTATGATTGTGTTTTGGTTTGTCATTACCAGGGCTCGGGATGAAAAACTTTTTATGGCCAAATAATTATAAAAAAAATATTCCAAAAGGACTAAAACACATTTCTCAGCATATTGTTTTTTTTTTTCAAAGATATAAGCATGTTTGAAAGTAGGAAAGGCACGGAAGAAGACAACATCAAATTAATTTTGTAAAATGTTGAGCTAACAGCTAAGATATTTCAAGATATTACATTGTTTCGAAATCTTTGGAATCAAAAGCACTCAATATTGGGTGTTAGCTTGGACCCCCAAATTAAGCAAATGTCTGTTTTAGCCAAAAAATTCTTCACCCTAGCATTCGAAACTCTTCTAATCCTATTCACAATTTGGCTGACAAAACTTGAAAAAGTCACGGCCACCCTTTACTGTAGTCTTGCTTTCAAGTCATGTTCCGACAAGTTGCGTTCAAACGGAGTGAATCTAAAGTTGCACCCGTCCTTTTCATCACCCAAATCTCTCGATCGAATCGAATCTCCTCGTCATCATGAGCTATGACCAAGATCCCGTGGATTATACCCTCGATCCCAACCAAGCCCTGGAAGACAATCCAATCCGGCTTCACTCCGGCCTAGACATCAGGTACCCACATCCCGATCTTATTCAAATACATACCTATAATGGACGATTGGCCTTGATTGATCGATTTGAAGGAGTTTAATCAATGATGGGACGGGCACGATTTTCGAGCCGGAAGTGGACGAGCGACTCTTTGAAGACCTCAAACCCGAGGATCGGAATTACTTCATGACCCAGGACAAGGAATTCGAGGCCAAATTGGAGCGATTGCACTTGGATGATGAGCCAAGCTCGGCCGACGTGGACGACTCCGACGAAACCATGGATTTTGCGGCCAAGAGTGCCTGTATGGATCGGGTCACGGAAGACGGAGGGATCAAAAAGCGGGTAATGTCAGATGGCGCGGTTGATATCTCCCAACTAGACGGTTGGATTTTTTTTTATTTTCTTGAATAAGTCTTCTTTATTGCCATTTTATTATGGATTGGACTGCATCTCACCTATTATTAGTTAAGTGAGATCTTTTGTGCTATAAAAGCTCTCTAGAAGTGCCATAGTTTTGGTGGCTCTGGAAGAAGTATTGATGACGCAGATAGATGGAAAGATATCATTGGAAAGTAGATTCATGCTTTCTTTTGTCCTCGAATGTACGCTTTTAGTTCGATGTCATCGAGTGTTCCAATACAGCGGATTAAGCAGTCACTGTGACTACAACTGATCAATACTACATTCAAGGGCTAGCTTCGTCCACAAATTCCTATTCTTTGGTGGATCAGATGTTATAAAATATAAAGCTAAATAAGATATAAAAGTTTCTCGTCTGGAATTGCTGGAGGTTCCATTCTTAGTAGAGGAAAGTCTACTCAAATTTCAGTGAGTTATCCCATTAGTAATCGAGGCCCCTAATGATTGCAGATGTAGTGAATAAAATCTTGATTCATTTCAGATTTTGTTTCATGGCTTGCAAAGCACTGGGCGACCACCAAAAAACGGCACGGTCACTATTCATTACTCGTTGTATTTAGAGGATCAGGATGAGCCATATGACTCGACCATTCTTCGAGGTCGACCCGAGCGGTTCAAACTCGATGATGGACGATTGTTTCCCGGGATCGAGCTGGCTGTTAAGTCCATGTTGGCTAAAGAACGGTCTGAGTTCTTGATTCAGCCTCAATACGCCTTCGGCGACATGGGCTGTCCGCCGCGAGTTCCGCAAAAGGCTGAGATTTTGGCCAAGATTGAGCTACTCAATTTCGTCCAAGAAGCTGAGGCTGAAGCCTTGCTCTGTTTGGATCCGGAGGAGCGAGCCAAGGCCAAGAGTTTTGATGAGATTATTAAAGTAGTGAAAATCGAACATACCGAGGGTAACAATCTGGTGCGGGCTCAGGAATGGAAGAACGCTATCAAAAGGTAACTGAATTGATTGATTGATTGAATGCAAGCCAGTACAGAGAGGTGTGTTCATGACAGTGTATTGAAGTTATAACACATACAAAGACATGGCCGACCAATTTCCGGTCTTTACGGTTCAGCATTTGATGATCAGGAATTGAACAAGCATATTGCCATTCCAGATACGAACGGGGTATCAAATTGCTCGAGGATGTAGAAATGAAAGACGAGGAAGAGGAGAGGCGTCAACAAGATCTGTTGCGGGATCTGCAGCTCAATCGAGCCCATTGTAGCTTAAAAGTGGGTTGGCCCAAAAAGGCCTGTATCGGGCTTCAAAAGGCTCTGGAAATCGATCCACGTAATGTCAAAGCAAACTTTCGAATGGCTAAAGCCAAGCGGATGTTGGGCCATCTGGAAGATGCCATGAAGTACCTCAAACGAGCGGATTTGCTCTCATCGAGTGCAAATGCAGATATTGGCCAGGAAATGAGAGGACTGTCGGAACTCATTAAACGCGAAAAAGACGCCGAGAAGGCCATGTGCACGAAAATGTTCGTTTCAGCTCAAAACTCCCCGGCGTCTGACCCCAAAGTGGTCGAAGAAGACGTAGATGAAGACTTCTGTGACGAGATGAAGATGCGATTGGAAGGTACGCCATCTTTTGACGCATTTGACAGCTCTCAGGGACATTGTATCGTTAGCCGACATACATGGTTTTGCATGCAAATGTTTTTTACGGGCTTCTTACCAATGCTTTGGAATGATTTACCTAATATCTTTATCGCAAAATAATTGACTCAGCTACTTTGGGGTGAGAATGTAATGTCAAGTAAAAAAAATGTCATATTTGCAGGAGTTTCCAATAAGGGCCCTTATTTGCAACGTCACACGGCCCAAAGAAAACGGGAAGAGGCACGGTAGATTGCAACATAAACTGCTCTTGCCTTGCCTTGAACGCAATTTCTTTTCCGGACATAATGTGACCCGAGGCACTAATTCTATATAAGATTTTGATAGAATTAGTTAAAAACAACACAAACGCATTATAATTCAATAACAAGGAATCGGCCTAATCCGCCCTTTATTTGGTAGAGGCTGAATGACAAAGCGCCCTTTGGAGTGCAGAACGGAAAACATGTTTCGTGCAGCGTAAGGGGGCTATGGATCTCATGGAGGAGACTTCTGGAAATAATGATAATGTACTCTTTGTGTTTTACAACATAATATGCTATTTCCTTTGGTTAGACTTAATGATCACACCTAGAGCCACAGTAGTAGTCACATTATAGTGGCTCTAATCATACCTATGATATAAATAAACACGTACAACAATCCTGCACACTCTTACAATTCTAGGTTTTCTTCTTAATGCCAACGACACCAGTCTTCCATTGCCCAAAAATTTCACTCCGGCTGAAATTCGAATGACAAAAAGCTTGGCTTCAGATATGAATATGAAGGTGGAAAAAATCACCCTTAAGAACTCCCAAGTTCAGTGGACCGTTTTAAAAGATTAGCCACAAATTATCCGTGGCTGTGGCTGTGACAAGAATACCACCACATTTTTGTAATGATTGAATTAAGTGAGAATAAACAAAACGTGTCGGTCGCAGTTCGTACTTATCTGTTTTCGATCCCATGCCATCCAATAAGTCTTCACGGTGACCCGATCGCATTTCGCGTGCCCCCTAGGGAAAAATGCTGATGCAGCATCTTTAATTTTAACTTCCAGTGTTCGGACTATGCTCGTGAGTCAGAGGGAACGTGGCCTTTAGGTTGGCAGAAGGTGACTTGTGCCAGGAAATTTCAGGTTAAATAGGCCCCTCTTAGATTTGGCTGTCCTCAGTCAGGAATATCTTGTTCCACGTTGTGGATCATTTAGACAACCTGATTCTAGATCTACATTCAATCAATCTCAGTAAGTGGTAAACGTAACATTTCTTGCTGAGAGGAAAGGACACTCCCCATATAATAGATTACAGATCCGTCGACTGAACTCGAGGAAACATGCCAGGTCACGTGAAGGCTGGAGGTTCCAAGGAGCCGGATCCAGGTGGGTTCAAGACTCAGAGTTATGTTTTTAAATTGTGAAATCTTACCGAGGGAACATAATTCAAAATAGATCCAACTCCTTATTTGTTCGTCTCGTTCGAGATGAAAAAGGAGGACTCGCTGAAGCCGTACGATCCCAAGAAATCAGTCTGGGTGTTCAACAAGGAGGATGGAGGATACGACGAAGGTCTCATCCAAGAGGTGAATGGTGACAAGGCTACGGTGAAGGTTGGCTGGGAAAATAAGACCTTGAAAGCGGATGAGCTTCAACAAGTCAACCCGCCCAAGATGGAACGGTACGAGGACGTTTCCAACTTGACTTACTTGAATGATGCTTCCGTCTTGTGGAATCTTAAAGCCAGATATGTGGCCAAATTGATCTACGTACGTTGTACTATCGCTAGTGATTGAGACCGACTATGTTTTATGTTCCCAATCCTTACATTTGTAGACCTATTCTGGCTTGTTTTGTGTGGTCATCAACCCTTACGTTCGTTATCCGATCTATACGAACACCGTGGTGAAGTTGTACATTGGAAAGCGACGGAATGAGGTCCCTCCTCATCTTTTTGCCATTTCTGATGGAGCTTATCAACAAATGATGAACGGTACAAATTGCCACCTTTCCTTACCATAGTGATCATTAATCAAAGGAGGATTTTTTCAGATGCCAAGGATCAGTCCATGTTGATCACGTAAGTCTCCATGTAGTTTGTTGCTGATAGTATCTGAACTAGATTAGAGCTTTCAAATCATTTCAGGGGCGAGTCTGGTGCGGGTAAGACCGAAAACACCAAGAAGGTCATCACCTACTTTGCCATTTTGGGTGCCAATGACAAGAAAGGACAGGAGAAGAAAGCCAATTTGGAGGACAGGATTGTTCAAACTAACCCGATCTTGGAATCGTATGGTAATGCCAAGACCATCAGGAATGACAACTCTTCCCGTTTCGTAAGTTCTAGACCCGCTTTTTGACTGAGTTCATTTGCGCGGTGTTGAGCGAAAAATTTGGTCTGTATCACTCAGGGTAAATTCATCCGGATCTACTTCAATGCCTCGGGCAAGTTGGCGGGTGGCTTCATTGACTTCTACTTATTGGAAAAGTCTCGGGTCACCTATCAACAACCGGACGAGCGTGGTTACCATATCTTCTACCAACTTTTCGAAGAAGGTCCAGTGCCCGGATTGAAGGAGACTTGCCTCCTGTCTGACGACATCAATGACTACTTCTTCCCTGCTCAGGGCAAGCTCAAGGTCGACTCCATTGACGACAACGAGGAGCTCGAGTTCACCGATGCTGCCTTTGATACCCTGGGCTTCAGTTTGACTGAAAAGACTGATGCCTATAAGATCACGGCTGCCATCATGCACTTAGGAGAAATGACTTTCAAGACCAAAGGTCGAGATGAAGGTTGTGAGCCAGATGATATGGTGCCCGGCGAGAAAGTGGGCACTCTTTGCGGTATTGAGAACAACCAATTGTTCTATGGCAACTTCATGCGACCCAAGATCAAGGTGGGCACGGAATGGGTGTACAAGTCCCAAACGGCCAATCAATGCTTGAACGCCATTGCAGCCTTGGCTAGATCTATGTACAATCGGTTGTTCGCCTGGTTGGTGGATCTCTGTAATCGGACATTGATCGATCCGACCATGAAGAAGGTCAACTTCATCGGCGTTTTGGATATTGCCGGATTCGAGATCTTCGAGTTCAATACCTTTGAGCAAATCTGTATCAACTTCTGCAATGAGAAACTTCAACAATTCTTCAACCATCACATGTTCGTTCTCGAGCAGGAAGAATACGTCCGGGAAGGCATCGAATGGGAGATGGTAGACTTTGGGATGGACCTGGAAGCCACCATTCAATTGATGGAAAAGCCCATGGGTCTCCTGGCCATTCTCGAGGAAGAGACCTTGTTCCCCAAGGCAACGGATAAGTCCTTTGAAGACAAATTGAAAGAGAACCTCTTGGGCAAATCTCCAGTGTTTCTGAAGAAACAACCCGGTAGCAAGGACAAGAATGCTCATTTCGCCATTGCTCATTATGCCGGGGTGGTCAATTACAACTTGACCAACTGGTTGGATAAGAACAAGGACCCCTTGAACGACACCGTTGTGGACCAGCTGAAAAAGTCCACGAACGAATTGGTTGTTTACTTGTTCCGAGATCATGCCGGACAACCCGATGAAGACGTCAAGAAGGGTAAAGGAGGGCCAAAGAAGGGCAAGGATAAGACCTTCAAGACCGTCTCATCTGCCTTCAAGGCACAATTGGACGCTCTTCTGAACACTCTCAATGCCACCGATCCACATTTCATCCGGTGTATCGTACCAAATACCCACAAGCAGGCGGGAGTCGTTGATCCCCGATTGGTACTCCATCAACTGACTTGCAACGGCGTTTTGGAAGGGATCAGGATTTGTCGTCGAGGTTTCCCCAATCGTACCCTCTATCACGATTTCAAGCATCGCTTCGTCATCCTCAACCCGAAAAAGATGTACGGAGCTGGAACAGATTTCAAAGCCGGTGCCAGAGCTATTTTGGAGGAACACAGAGACTTGGACGACCGTTGGCGTTTGGGTCACACCAAAGTGTTCTTCAGAGCAGGAACAGTGGGTATCTTGGAGGAGCTTCGGGACAACAAAATCAAAGGCATCGTTGTTAACATCCAAGGCATTGCTCGAGGTTATGTAGGACGCAAGTTATTCAAGAACGAGGTTACCAAGAGGAAGCTCATAAACGTGCTTCAGCGTAACTTCCGCAAGTTCCTGTTCTTCCGTGACTGGCAATGGTATTTCCTCATCAATCATACCAAGCGGTTCATTGGCCAAAGGAATGTGGAGGAGGAGATTGCAGCCTTGGAGGCTGAAGCCGCTGTCTCTTGCGCAGAGTTTGACAGGGAAATGGCATTGAAGGACAAATTCGAAAAGCATAATAAGGCCTTAGAGGGTGAAAAGACCGCCATGTTGGACGATATTTCCCAGTCCCAAGGTGACTTGGGTTCCTATCAGCAAGATCTGGCCAAAGTCAGTACTCAAAGGTCCGAGTTGGAATCCGCGCTCCAAACTGCTCAAGAGCGTCTGGCTAATGCGGAGCGAGAACGAGCTGCTATCAATGACAAGAAACGTCGATTCGAGGGCGACTTGGGAAGCTTCAAAAAAGACATTGAAGACATGGAATTGAAACTTCAACGAGCTGAGCAAGAGAAGACCAACAAAGATCACACCATTAGAAGCATGAACGATGAGATCGCTGCCCAAGATGAAGTTATTAACAAGCTAAACAAGGAGAAAAAACACGTCCAAGAAAGCCAAGGAAAGCAATCTGAGGATCTTACCATGTCCGAGGAGAAATTGGAGCACTTGAACAAGATCAAAGCCAAGCTCGAGCAGACTCTGGATGAGATGGAAGACTCCTTGGAGCGTGAGAAGAAAGCACGATTGGATACCGACAAAGCCAGGAGGAAGGTCGAAGGCGATCTGAAGGTGGCCCAAGAACAAGTCACCGATCTTGAGCGAGCCAAAAAGGAGATTGAGAACTCGATTTCGAAAAAAGAGAAAGAGATCACGGAACAATCCAATCGCTTGGAAGAAGATCAAAGCCAGGTATCCAAGCTCCAAAAAGCCATCAAAGAAATGCAAAGCAGAATTGAAGTATGTGAAGATGAGCTGGAAGCCGAAAGACAAGCCCGTGCTAAAGCTGAGAGGCAAAAGAGCGATCTTGCTCGAGAATTGGATGATCTGGCGGAGAGGCTGGATGAGGCCGGAGGAGCTACCTCGGCCCAGATGGAGCTCAACAAGAAGCGCGAGGCCGAACTAGCTAAGCTGAGGCGTGACCTCGAGGAAGCCACTATTCAACACGAGTCCACGTTGGCCTCGTTGAAGAAAAAACACATGGATGCAGTGGCTGAGATGTCTGAGCAAGTGGACCAACTGAATAAGATGAAGCAAAAGATTGAGAAAGAGAAGCACGCCAAGAAACTGCAGATCGATGAAGTCAAATCTGCTCAAGATTCCGTTGCCAATGAGAAGGCATCCGTGGAAAAACACAACAAAACTTTGCAATCCCAGCTCATGGATCTAACGAGAAAGTGCGATGAAGCCAATCTAACCTTGTCCGACTTTGAAAATACCAAGAAAAAGATCGTAATGGAAAATGCTGACTTCCTCAGACAACTTGAAGAGCTGGAGGGCAACAACAATACTCTCGAAAAGGTCAGAGCAAATCTAGCGGCTCAACTAGATGAGCAACGAAGAATCGCCGACGATGAGAGCAAGGAGCGATCGTTCTTACTTGGAAAATTCCGAAATCTCGAACATGAAGTGGATCTGATCAGGGAGCAAATGGAAGAGGAACACCAAGCCAAAAATGATAGCACTCGTCAATTGGCAAAGGCCAATGGAGATGTCAATTATTGGCGCCAGAAATACGAAAAAGAAGGTCTTGCCCGTGCTGAAGAGCTCGAGGCCGCCAAGATGAAGCTGCAATCGCGGTTGGCTGAAGCCCAAGGAGTGGTAGAAACCTTGAACTCCAAGGCGGTCAATCTTGAAAAGGAGAAGGCTAGCCTTCAAAGCCAAATCGAGGATATGTCTGCCAATATGGATCAAGCCAGCCAGAGGTGCCATCAAATGGAAAAGAAGGCCCGAAACTTTGACCGCATTGTCGCCGAATGGAAGACCAAGATCGATTCCCTTCAAGGGGAATTGGACCGGATTCAAGTGGAATGTCGATCCTACTCCACGGACCTGTTCAAGGTCAAGACTGCCTATGAGGAGAACCAGCAGCACTTGGAAACTGTGCGAAAGGAAAATCGAGCCCTTAGTGGCGAGATCAAGGACATCATGGATCAGATCAGCGAAGGGGGTAGGAACATCCACGAGATTGACAAGATCCGAAAACGCCTTGAGAATGAAAAGTTGGAACTGCAAGCCGCTTTGGAAGAAGCCGAGGCGGCCTTGGAACAAGAAGAGAATAAAGTACTGCGCTCCCAATTAGAACTATCTCAAGTGAAACAAGAGATTGAGCGACGAATCAAGGAGAAGGAAGACGAATTTGATGCCATCCGCAAGACGCACCAAAAGGCCTTGGACGGCATGCAACAGTCCCTCGAGGCTGAAACCCGAGCCAAGACCGAAGGCCAAAGAATGAAGAAGAAACTTGAAGCCGATATCAATGAGCTTGACATTGCCTTGGAACACGCTAACGCTGCCAATGCCGAAGCCCATCGAACCATCAAGAAGTACCAACAACAAATCAAGGAGGCCCAGGGTGAGCTCGAACACGAGCAAGCTACCCGTGATCAAGCCCGTGAGGACTTGATCGTCTCTGAGAGACGAGCTCACGCTGTCCAAAATCAATTGGAGGAGACCAAAACTCAATTGGAACAAGCTGATCGATCCCGACGATCTGCAGAGCAAGATCTTACCGACGTTATGGAACAACTATCCACGGGCAGTCTTCACAACCAATCTCTGAATGCTAGCAAAAGGAAGCTGGAGTCTGAGATGCAAACCTTGCACGTGAGTTGGTTGAGCCTTTGAAGTTAACTTTCCTGTAAACCAAACCTTGGAAAGGTGCAGCTGGTTTAGACGCAACTTTTCAAACTTGTTTTACAAAAGGACGGTCACGCACCCTCTTTAAACTGCTATGATTCTTTGCTGACATTAGGAATAACCTCTTTTCTTTCAAATGTTCCCAAACCTATAGACCGAATTGGAGGAGATGCTGGCTGAAGCCCGCATTTCAGAGGAGAAGGCTAAAAAGGCCATGATCGATGCGGCTAGATTAGCAGAAGAATTAAGAGCTGAACAAGAGCGAGCTCAATATTTGGAACGCGATCGTCGCGGTTTGGATGCTCAAGTCAAGGATATGCAAACCAAATTAGATGAGGCCGAGCAATTGGCTTTGAAAGGAGGCAGGAAGATTTGCCAACGTTTGGATCAGCGAATCAAGGAATTGGAAACCAACCTTGACGATGAGCAACGGCGAATGGTCGAGCATCAAAAGAACCAACGCCGGATTGAGCGTCGAGCTAAGGAATTAGCGTTCCAACAAGACGAAGATTATAAGAACCACGAAAGGATGCAGGAACTGGTGGATAAGCTTCAGAATAAGGTAAGAAAAGTCATCCTTCGGCCGGAGAATTGACTCATTTTGACGACGTCACTCTCACTTTAATCGCAAGTTTATTGATTCGTCACTTCACATGATCACCATTGACGTCCATATCAAGTTTCAGCAGCCTCCTCTAGAAAACACCCACCCACTTGTTCATGTGTTCTTTATCCCTTGCAATTCTCACGAAGTGGATGATGGTTATTAGTTGAAGCACAAGGGGGAAACAATATCCCTCATATTCTTAGAATTTTAGCACGTGGTGAGCACTTTGCCCATGGACAACATGAATTGACAAAGAAGTCCTGTTATTTTCCCACTCGTTGCATTATTTCGTAACTTCCCAATGTTAAATAGCCTCATCTTTATCAGCTACCAACAACACTTTAGTGCCATGTTCGAGGAGGACATCGACAACATGTAAAAGAGGAAACCCGCAGGAATAATTATTTGTTTGATACACTTAACCTGTTGAAATCGATTTTTTTAGGTGAAATCCTATAAGAAACAAATTGAGGAAGCCGAAGAGATCGCCGCCCTCAACCTTGCCAAGTACCGAAAGGTTCAAAGTGAATTGGAACAAGCTGAGGGGCGTGCTGACTTGAACGAACAAGTTTTGGCCAAGTACAAAGCCAGAGGGCGCTCCATGTCAGCGCAACCCATGTAAATCCTACAGCTTGAGGTCCTTTGGTTGAAGATAGTCCGGTCGTAGTGGAATAAATTGCCCAAGTCCAATGAAAATAAACTCAGCTTTACAGTTATTCATGCAAAGCACTTCCAATTTGCTCGCTAATTATCTATCCTCTTGTAACCTGACAAATGGAGGAAGGGCTCTGAACGAACTTGTTTGCGTTTCCATTTTACATCAAGTTTGGTCGAAGGAGACCAAGTTGGTCTAGGATTTCCTGCTTTGAACCATCATGATGGAAACGAATTAGACACCTGAGTGCATCCTATTTAAACTCTTAAGTATGTCAGACGAAGCGGAGCGATCTTATTAGAGCTATTATTTTCAAGAGTAAGTGGCCACCAAAATGACACAACTTTTGAGAGGACAGAACAGTCTTAAAATTGGCGAATATTAGTGGTCATATTATCTCCCCTTATGACTTTTTTACCTAGCGGAAAAAGTGTTGGAAAGAAAGGTTTTTAATGTCTTACTAGTCTTCATCTCCTTATTCAGCCTCCCCTTCAAAGTCTTCACTTCTTCCTCAATTGGGTGGCTTATTTTTTTCCAAAGGAGCAGAAATCGAGGATCCATATATTAAGTAGTGTTTCCCTGGCCCAGAATCTCTTCTTAAACTGGCTTCGTCAAGAAGAAAAGAGGTCACTTTTTTACGCCGAGTCGCACGATTTTTCTGCCTCGTCAAATTGACTCTCACGCCTCTCAACACGACAGTTTGAAGTTGGTTGGCTCGTGAAACACTGCATGAGGAAGTCTAAACAAGTGGGTTTCCAGGGAAGATCTCTGTCTTGAGAAACTTTGACAACTAAGGCAGACGAACATATTCGTTAGATCAAATTGATTATGAACTCCAATCATTCTTAAGGAACTGTGTCGGTCGTCATCAGATCTGGTTGATTCACTGAACGATCAATTGATTGTGCACATGTTTGAAAAAGAATTAAATATATAAGCACTTTTTTGTCAGTTTTATCATTGAGATTAATATTGGATGTTTTTATAGACTCGAATTTCCGACGCCTGCATTTCACATAATGTACCAACATCAAAAAGATATGGCGGCAAGTAATTTGATTGCCCTACATTTGTCACGTGACACTTGTCATAAGACGTTTATTCCAGACACGTTTATTCCCCCAACTTTGACCACCGTAACAATAGGGACCTTTAAGCTGGTGTCAAACTCAACCTTCTGAGAAAAATGGTCACGAAACCTCCATTTTGATTCGTCCTTGGGCGGTCACTTGTCACATCTCATTTCCTAATACAACAACTTAATCGAATCGACGGAGATTCTTAAGACAGTCGTCCTCCATCTTGACTAGAATCTTGGGTTAACACTTGTTGTCAACCATTATTAATCACAAACTCGAATTTTGTATTTTATGTAAATAATTGAGCAAGTTGAACCGTTATGTCATTATGTTGCAAAAGGTTTCGCGGGATGAAGTCGAGAATCTTGAAATGCTGAACATGAATACAAGCAGATGAGCACTTGCTGGCAGAAATCGATATCAGAAAATTTGAATTAAATGGTGATAACGACAAAATACCTGACTAGAGTGAGATATCACACTAAATATGACTAGAATTGTTTATTGTGTGAACTACTCAAACGTAGAATTGATGATAACAGAAGGGGGTTAATAATGGACTAATAATTTGTAACCATGCTACGCAAAAAGTTTTTTTTAAACGCACTCACTCCTCAAGAATATTTCAGGGATGTTCCAAACACAAGCAGAACGCATAAAAATGAATGGTAACGTGTACGAGATTTGACATTTAATTCCAAAAAAGACCCATTTTCTAATTTGGGCGTCTTCATCAATTCTGATCCTTCACGAGCTAAGAAAAGTGATCACAAAGATAGGTGATCCCAAAGAAGTGATATTGTTAACAGTCTTAAGCACACCTTCAATATAAGAGGGAAGTCCAAGAAAAGACGTCTCTCTTTTAATGTTTGAAGAGAGTGAAGATATTCTGTCCGGATAAGAATTGTGCCACTTGGGGATTCTTCTTTGCACCTTCTCTATACGGCCAATATTCCATGTTAGGAGGGTTCCACACTTTGAGTTCAGTCTACATGAAAAAAGTGAAGAGGAAAATCACAGCCAGTACATAAAAAGGTGGGAAGAGATGAGCGATGAAAATCTTGATTACTGCAGAAGATTGGGTGAGTCAGATTGAACAGATCCTGTTTCAGCTCCCGTTGTTTATGACATTTGGACGGGAGCCGGAAAAACGTGCGTGACCGCCAATATTCGGAAGACATGAAGGTCCATGGTCAGTAGGGTGTACGTCCTTGACCGAGAAAGACAACTTTTGTCCGGACATCACCTTCGGAAAGGTCAGGTTCCAAACACTGGGACACTAACCTGCCTAGCCCAATTTTTGGCTGAAAAAATACCTCCATGCATTTTTGGCATATTGGGGAATGCACAGATATCGTTTGAGGAATATGGTGAAGGTGGCATTGGCGGATTGAAGAGCGGATTGGGCGGATTGAAGAGCGGATTGGGCGGAGTTGGAAAGCCACAGGTGAAGGCAGTAGAGAAAAATTGGGTTGATGTAGGTCCGGAAGAGTTGAAGAACTATTAGAGAGGGAAGATTCTTGATGGGAAGTCTATTGGAAATGTTTTCGATCCTGGCCCTAGCTTTGACTATTGATGATTTGAGATGGTTGGTGGAGGAAAGTTGGGTTGAAGGTGCTTGTGGAGAGATCCACAAAGCATTCGTACATTCACTCTTCTCTTGATGTTAGATTTGACAATTTCATAGAGGAGGGTAGCTGCCGTTGTGGTAGAGCGTCTGCTCTGGAAACCAAATTGGAATTTGGGTAGGAGATACCTATCCGCGGTCAATCCGGAAAAGCGGAGGGCTAAATGGGTGGGTGAACATCTTCTTTAAGAAGAGTTGGCCACTGCAATGGCCTCTGAATAAAATTTGCCCTAGTCCACTGATTGTAAGAGACTCCCGTGGATGCGATTCATCCATCCTTCCAGAACTCTTCAACGTTGAGTGTGATCGCAGAACAGTTTCAATCTGTAGATTCCATTGTGGATTATTCTTTGGAGTTTTGATCACGATGGCCCAAAACCACTAAACAGTAATGACTACCTGGCTTAGACGACATTGTTCACTGAAATTTTGGAGGAATGAATGCTAAATGTGTTCAATAGTCTTAGTAGCGCTGGAAAAGTGACCGCCCAGGAGATTTGTTTACCTTTCCTTTTTAAGATGACGTCATCAGTCAGCTGTAGCTTAAAGGTGCCTATTGTCCCCCGACCTATCTGTTCTTAAGGTTCTAGCTAGATACGCCATTGTACCCAGGGATCAAAACTTCCATTGATATGTTTTGACACGTGCATCACTTAAGCATAAAAGGGTAAAAAAAAACCATCATTAGGTTGACTGTTTATAACTACTTTCTAGGCTAATAACAATTGATGGGTATTAATACTTACTCTGGCACAGTGAGGGCCGCAAGCCCACTCAAGGTGAACTGCGTAGAGTTGTTTCGTTTTGTTTGTCTTGTTTGCTACGAAGTCAGATGGCAGCTCTCTCGCTCGGCCTGCCATCTGATGGTGGGTGTCCCAATTGAGGGATATTCCCGCTTCGTCGTCACAGCCAACATTTATTATTACCTCACGACCTCACCCTCGGGAATGACCGCAAGTTCGCCCATTTAAGGTGTTAAAGCAGTAACTCATGCTGTAATTTAAATACGGCAAAGAAGCTTGGACTTGGCAAGGACGACGTCATCACTGGACAGAGACGGTAGGGTGGGGGAAACATAACTTTTATCCAGATGAATCGAATGCATTTTCAAAATGCAAGTTGGACTTTAGTTAGCACAGAAAGCGTTCGCCAATTTTCACCTCAATCGAACGTCTGCGTCAAAAGCAATGATGTCCGGAAAGTCAGTACGACATGGACAGAAAATGACTTGCTTAGCACCACCTTGGTAAGATCTTACCAACGTGGTGCTAGCTCATTCAATTTGCGCCCTCCCTGGTCCGAGTTTTAAATGCTCATAACTTTTGACACAGACGTTCTATTGAGATCAAAACTGACCATAGCTTTCCGAGGCTATAATTGAATCAACTCATGTATAGAAAAATGCATTTGATTGATTGGAATTGGAATTACTCATTTTCCTCCACCCCCGTCGCTGTTCAGTGGTGAAGTCGCCCTTGGACTTGGCAAGCCTGGGATCGAAACAGATTTTGCAAATTGTCAGCGGATGCTCTACCAATACTGTGCCCCAGCAAGCCTTGCGTAGAGGGGTTAATATCATACTGGCTTTATATTTCTCATGCAACTTGTTTTTAGGGGATTCGAGCTAACGCAGTAGTTCTAATTAGCATCTCGGTACACCACCTAAAATTGTATTAACTTACTTAAAAACTAATCTCAAATATTAATGGGTATATTATTATTGCACCCACGGCATACAGTTACAATGTCCTTGCGTATACCAGACCTGTGCCGATAACATTTGAAATACCCCGGAAAGAATATCTCAATATTACAATGATTGAACATGCCATTTTTGTTTCAAATACAATTATGTCGACTAAAATATGATCAATTGCAATCAAAAGTAACTTGTCTTTACATGTAATCAATTAAAGACTCGATGGATAGAGAATTAAAGTTGCAAAACAGAATTGTTGCATACCAATAAATCTCATGAGTCTATCATCTTTTCTAAATTGTTCATTTAAATTCAAAGCCTCTTAGCTTTTGACACTAAGAAACATTCTAAATACCTTTTTTGCTATTTGAGCTCAGATATAGCCGATTTATCTTCACGGGTGCGCCTAAAAACTAAATACTAGATATGCTTAAAAACATTCAAGGCAATATCAAATTATTTGCCTTTCGTTTCAACAGATTTTTTTTAATACTATTTAAGTCGCGGCAGATACCTTTTTTAAAAGTAATCTAATTGGATTTGTGGGAACAAACATGAAATCATGGCCACCCAAAAAATATAGATTTAATATAGATTGAGGCGTTTTTCAACTACCTCTCCAAATAAAAGCCTGCTCTCGAGACATTACATACATGTTTTAATCGGTGTGTGGCAATCCCTGTTTAAAATGCTTGCATTGAAGTATAAATCTATGCATCCTTTTTGGATGAGATTTACCCAAACAAATGCGTTCATTCATTCATTTGATTAAAGTGCGAGTTTTTTTGCAAAGTTACAAAGCTATAAACATACATATATAAATATATATATAGATATATGAATAAATAGGAAAATATTGATTGTGCCCCAAAGTGCTTGTCCTCATAATAAAATTGTTGTTTTGGGGGCCAAAAGAAAGGCGTCAATCCTTGGATTATTCATGCTGTCCATTGCGTCGCCAATATCACTAATGACTGTACCTGGTTGTGTACTACACAATTGGTCGGAGGTGACCGATCGAGCGAAAAGGGTTCAGACAAAGGACCTACTTCTGTCTGACCTCGAACGATAACATTGGATCGAATGGCGGAAGAATCATCGTCAGTGAGTTCTTTGGTTTTACCATTCTCAATTAATTGAGCTTGACAATCACATTTACAATCCCACCAAGACTCATCATTCAATATGAAGAATCCGGGGGGGAGTCATTTGTCATTGCTCAATAATTTGCGATATGGACCTCCCGAGTGTCAGAGGTATTTCCGAAGCTGCTTATTTTCTAGCGAAAGTTTCCAACCTAGGTGAAGTCATAAATCCATTTTGCTTCCATATACGTAAACATTCTGCGGTTGCTACATTTTTGTATTGCGAGAGACCTTGAATTGAAAACGCGTAACAAATTAAAGTTATCGCCAAGGATCCTGCCAATGAATCGTTACAGAAAATTTACAGTCGAATGTTGACCCTGTTTTCACGATCGCTCAATTTCATATCTAATACATCATCGATTGGCCTAAGCTTGCTTCATTTGATTTTAGCCTTGAGCTTTTTTCAGAGACCTTCAATATTTTGATGACTCAGTTTCTCGAAAGTCAAAATCCGTGAAATATAGCAAATATGATACATATTTTGAACCAATCGATCAAATCAAAATCAGATATTCGTTAGCAAATGGGATCGATCAGTTGATAGCACTGACAAATATTCTACGTTTCTTTGGTTTCCCATTCAACCATACGGTTTTACAGCTTTATTCGATTGGAAAGCTTGCTTCAATGGTAGAAAGGCGTGAAATGCCTTTTACAATTCTGAACAACCCATTCTGGAGGAACTTATTTCTTTTTCATTGGTTTTTATCACCAGCAAAACATCCTCCATTCGTTCAACATAACTTTCGTCATACTCCGACGAGTCCATTTTGATTATGTTGGAAGACTTGATGACGATCCGTACAAAATTACAGTTCCGAAGAACATTGACGTTGATGATAAAACTCTTGAACTTGTTCACATGGCTTCCTGGGAATCTATTAGCCCTAAAGTAAAAAAGTAAACAAGATTATTTTTCTGATTGTTCAAAGCTCCCTTCTCTACGATGTACGTATTTGTTGACGAAAAAAGGAACGTTTTGTAAGCCCCCCTCAAAGTTCTGACGCACCTCAAAAGAACGGAGAACCTCACATCCTGTCTTTTTTATGCCTTTCCAAAGCCAACTCAGCTTGCAAGTGATTGGACAAAGACGACCTTGAACTCGGCTCCCGTTTTTATGCTTTTGTGAGCCCCTTCGTGCATGCAATTAATCAAAGACTAAGGGAGAATCTTACACATGACTCACCAGAATCATCCATTCCTCGATGTCGCCATTCTATTCATCTGGTGAGTATCATGAAAATATGACGACATTCGGCCAAAGTTTGACTTATTGGATGACGATCAAAAAGATGAGGAGGAGGAGGACAATGACGGTATAGAAGTTCATCGGACAAGCCTTCTTGCATGCGGAAATGACGAGAAGTCGAAAAGAAGTACATAAAACTGGGCCAGATTGTTCGAAAATCTAGCTTGCAACCGTCTACGTAGTGTCCCTAGTTCAGACGAACACCCTCTTTGTTCAACAGGTGCCTTAATGAGGCAATGATCAGGTTTTATGGTAATGGCTTAAACATTCTGATCGAGGTGGATCGATCGATGGAGGAATAAATCAGGATGTGGTCGTTCAAAACAGGATTTGGGAAGTCACACAACCGTCTAAGCCTTACCAAACCACCCTGTCTTCATTCAAGGAGGGGTCAACAACTGAACTCGCTCTTTGTTCACTCGTAATGGCCGAATCGAAGAACGGTTGTTTGCAGTCTGGTCCTGTAGCAAACGTAAAACGGGTTCTTGAAACCAGCAAAACTAATTCCTCGATGCTCGGAAATGATTTGGACTCTGTGAGGTAAAATGACCTTTCAATATTGTATGTGCTGTTACAGCGGTGGATGTTCACCACTGTGAAAAGTGAAGGAATTAGTATGTCCAAAAAACCGCAAGCTCTGAACCATCAAAAGTCAAAAAATGTGACAGTAGTCCTTTAATGGAGGTGGAATAAGGATGATTCCTAGTTTATTCAAGAATGATAGGTTTCTAGAATACATAGATAATTATATAATGGAATGCCCGTTGATCAGTCTGGAGCTGGGGAAGGTGGTTTTAAATAATTAGAATGAATATATTTGTGCACTAATATTCAATGAGAACATGTCCATTGCCAAAAGAGGCTTCACTTCAAACGGATGAGAGGGAATGCTGGAATTCCGGAATTCTGGAATGGCACTTTGTACGTTCACAGTTCGTGGTTTTTGATATAATCAAGGATTTAATGCCTAGATTTGAGCAGTCTGAAATCTGAATGAACACTTGAATTAGTCGGAGACCATTCATCGGTCTCATCATTGCAAATAGACATCTTCTAGCCTTGTAGCCTTCGTCTCTGTCCGACTGGAGGAAATTTCTTCCGCATTATTTTCTTTCTCGTCGTCCTCTGGCGTTGCAAAACTCGTTAAAGACGAATCGTCACGCTTGAGACGTCTGAACGAACTGAAAAAGTTGGGGAAGGAAAACGCCGGCTTCGAGGGCTGAAACGAGAAACTGGCCGGAATGTTGAAGAGGGTGGACTGCTTTCCTGTGCGAGTATTGCCCACGTTTCTGGGCACACGAACTGGATTGTCTTGGGTGCCATAGAAGATGAGTTGCCACTTGCGCAGAATCCCTCGATTCACCTTAGTGGGCGTTTCTTGACCCATATTCATCACTTCGAGTTTCCACACTCCGGTGGGGTTCTCACCCCAAAAGTGAACCGAAAGGAACGGCCACTCTTCGAAGGTTGTGGCGAACGAGTCGCGAGGTCGTGGGAACAAAAGGGTCGACCTTGTGCCTGACGGTGAGGTCAGAACAATCATCACATTGCCCCTTGGGTAGAAACGAAGCGAAATTTTGCATTGCACATGCTCAAGAAACTGTACGGAGTTGATTGAGCCTCCACAGGCATCGGATCTTGTCGACACGGTGGCCGGAGTACCGATGCTATCCGGGATGGACATGTCAGCCACCATGACACCACTCTGACAGATGTGTTGTTGCGGCAAAGACTTCCAGGATCGGGCCAAATCCGTCATCTTCCCCGCGTCCATCAAACCATATCCAAACTTGTGGGAGAACTTACGGCCCGCCCCGTTGGTAAACCAACCCGATTCTTGGGTTAAAGGCTCATGTCGTGACGACATGACCACAAGGTATTGCATATCGCGCCAAGTGAGATTTGGATTGGCTTCCAGGGCAAGAGCAGCGACGCCTGCGGCAATGGGTGCACTAGCACTAGTCCCGGTATGGGAATCTGTGCATATGTGATCGGATCTAAGTCTGGCATCTTGATCGACTGTGGTAATGCTTCCATCTTGGCCCGGTGTACCTGAGCTGTAAGTAGTTGCTAGAGTTGACGAGCATTCCTCTAGATACCAAGGTCGATAACCTCCTTGGGTGGCCGAACTGATCGAGAGTGTGAAGATAGAGTTGGTGTAGCCATCGCAATTGCAATTGTCCAAGTGTCTGCCTCCATTACCAGACGCCCACACAAAAATGGAACCCTTGCCATGACGGCCTCGCACCACTCCATTTAGAAAGGCTCTCTTGGCCAAGGGCCCGGGCCCATCAACGGTCTTGCCGTCATCCTCTGGGCCCCATGAAGCTGAGTAGATGTCGACATGATTTGGATTGAGACTTAATGCCCGAGCTTCCACCGCATCATTAACCACACCATCGAGCATTCGAACTCCACCAATGCTGGCACTGTGAGCAATTCCCACCCCACAAAAGCCATTATCCGCGGATGCTGCCACTTCCCCTGCACATCGGGTGCCATGCTTGTTGTCTCCGTTATCTTGAGGCATGGGATCGTGGTCATTCCCGTTAATATCAGTGGAAGCTAACGGGTCATAATTTTGAATGAGATCAGGATGATTAGTCTGAATTCCATCGTCCAGAATGGTCACGACTACGCCCTTGCCAGTGTATCCATTAGCCCAGGCTGGTGCTACATTCATATCATATCCTCCATTGGCCCCATGATTAAGATGCCACTGTTGCCCATACATCGGATCGGTGGGTAGGGAGCTCGACGAGCGAGTGAATGGAAAGGTGTTCTGTCGTTTAAACACCTGCTTCGCGGGTTGCTCCTCCTCGTTCTCCTCAAAGATGTCGTCCCACAAGGGTCGTTTGGCGAGCCTGACATTACCGCTATGTTCCCTAATTGAGTTAGCATCCAAGATTTGACCATCGCGCTTGACTCGCCTCGTCTCCTGCTGTTGAGCAAACCATTCGACTTCCGGCTCCTCGGTGAGAAGAACCGAGTGAGTTCGTGATGGAATTGAGCTGCGCTTGCGCAAACGCGCGTGTTCAAAGAGGAAATAGTTGTCGAGAGTGCCAATCTGCCCGAGGTTCACAAACCCATGTTTGGATGCAAGTAGATTGGCAGTCTCTTCGCCTTTAGGAATGAATAGGGCAAACTGGTTGTGAAAAATCCCTCCATCCCCGTCAAATCCTGCGCATTCTGACCACAAGAATAGAGCATTGCAGCAAAATATCAACACAAGGGTTTTGTGCAAATGTTGCATGAACGAAGATGTGTCCGGTTTCAGACGGGACATTTTCAGATGAGAGACTTGAAACAATGGTTGTTGAAGCTGTTGTTCTTTTCGGGATCGTTATGGTTGGATGCTTAGATGATAGTGGTGATAGCAAAGACAACTGCTATTATGTTCATGAGGTTGGATAACGCTTGTCACTTGTTTACAGAATTCCGCAGTTACTCCTCCGACTTTATTGATGTATTATCTTGTTCTTGAACAAAGTACGACGATGAAGTTTTAGATTTATCTAACGTTCAAAGGCTTCAACCTAAAGCGCTTGATTTTCAAGACAAAATCTTGCATCAACACTTCAAATCACAAGGCATGAACTTAATAGACTTAAGATATATGTAACTGAATCACGCTATCGTCCAAAACACAAACAGAGCCGACGGATTGGGCGCAGAAGTTCTTAGCAACTCTTGAAGGTTGAGCCTGGTGCTTGAACTCAAAGTGAAGTCGAACAATTCGAGTTAAGACAACCAACTCACGAGCTATCGAAGAGCGACTTGGGATCCCAAAAAACCCCTATCAACTAAATCCAATCCTGGTCCTGAAACTCCCAAATGCCCACCACGTTCATCGCAACAACATTGCGGACGGGATTCAAGAGTTCGTCGTGGGAGATAGAATCCGAACCGATTCATCGGACTCCCGATCATTTCGCCACGCAGAGTTGCTAAGTTATTACAACACCACGGGCCAACGGCGCGAACAAACGTCATCACCAAAGATCGACTCGACAGCCCTGGTATCTACATAGTATCTATCTACCTACTGTATCTGCTGCTACTGTATTCTACCTACCGACTTCGACTCCTATGTTGAATTCTGCTCCACTGTTCAAGTAACAACGCCAATCTGTTGCCATTGCGCGGGGCGCCAAAGACTTTGAACACGAGTGACTTCTTAAATACAGTGATCGATGAGAATTTGCAAATCATCCGCCGATCACAAGCATTACAAACTTGTGAGTCTGATATTTGTTCATCGGCTTCAACGGAAGTTTCCAAAAATATGGTTGCTCTTAACTGTAGATGGTTGGATTAGAAGGCGAAAACTGCTATCAATCACATTGGTAAGGCGCAAATGTCAAGAATGTTGAAGCTTTTAAGGCTGATAAGAGGCGGGGTTATTAATGCGAGAAATATTCGATTGCCTATGCGATGGAAATAATGAAAATGGCTTTTCTTAACTCATACCAAACCAAATCACAAAATTCAGAGCGTCATAGGCAAAATACTGAACATTATCAAATTCCTTTTTTGGCCTATATACGTAGAAGCATTGTTTTTTTCCTCATTTTCAATATTTCGTGCCTCACTAAATTTGGTACTTGGGTACCATGTGTTTCACTCGATGTCAAACCTTTTCCACACTGGCCCTACTTTTGAGCATTTCCTTATCTTGATTGAATCATTTTTCAGTTCCTTCTGACGGAAATGTCTCGGACTCTTTTTCAAACTTAATCAAGTGACAATTTGTCCATATTTTTCTCTGCATTGAGTTTGAGGAGGATTAAACTCCGATTTCTGCTTTTTAGCATCATCATTACATTGGATTGATTGCTCTTTAAAGCCAACACTTTCTTTCTACAGAAAATAAATATGAGAAATAGGCCCAATATTTCTTTTCAAGTGGCAATTGCTCCAGACTTATTTACACTGAGATTGGGAAGCTTTGTACTCGCCCATTAATGTTTAAATCAAATATTTTGACCAATTTTTTTTATATTTCGTATATCTGTAATAATTTAAGACCAGATCTTAATTTCCTTCCCAAAATATTTTTATTTTCATGGTTTCACCATCTTCGGTCAAAACAATTGCTAGCCTATTCGGTCCAAAATCATGATGACTAAGGTTGGACCTCTAGTTGAACCTAATGTTAAGGCCAAGGAGTTGAAAGGCTCAGTGAGAAGGACGAGCAGCCTTTCAAGCCTGTGACCAATACCAACTTAATATATGACACCAAAAACTGAATGAGATTGAGAATCGAAAAGCGTACCTTAAGGTATAATACTTATATCAATAAACATCGTCATTGTCAATTGACTCTATAAACAAGAACAACAGATTACAAATAACTTTACCTACGTGCTTCTGAACGTGGAGCTCTGTCAAAATAAGAATGGAAAGAGGTGTTCACAAAGCGGGGGTAAAAATGTGATTAAAAGGATGATATCTACCCAAGTTCCAGTCTGATTATAACCATTTTTCAATGTAAGCTAACGTATAATCTAACCATATACTATTTATGAAGTAATAATTCCCTTTCTATGTAAAGGTTTTGGTTGGCTAGAGCCTTGCTTATGAGTGTCCAAACTAAAGTTACACGCTGATAGGTAAAGAATCAATGAAAGCATTCGCTCTCTTTGCCTTGTAATTAAACGGACCAAGAAAAACAGATAATAGGAATCTATGAATCAAACCCTAAAAACTCTTACCAAACGTCTCATATTTTTTGGTGCAGGGGGAGTTAAACCTGCCGCCTCTCCCTTCAGTCTTCAAATATTTAGACCAAAACTCAAAGATTTCAAACCCAGTCTTTACTCTAACCAGATGTATTTGTTGATTTTTTCATCATTAGGTCTAAAACAATTTATCATTTCGTTCCCATTTCAATTTCTTGGGCTCGAAAATATAGGAAATTTGGTTGAAAAATGAAAATGTTTTGCATTATCATTGTTCAACCACCTACAAAGAAAGCAGTGAAATAGAGCTACCACGATGGTTGTGCATTCCCATTTTTTCCATTAAGGATTTTTGTGAGGTCCTCCAAAATAATGGAAAGTTCGTTGAGCATATCCAGTTGAAAATTGGCAAAGCTTTTCAGACATGTGGTTGGATTTATCGGGTATTTCAGTCCAGAGATGGTATCACAATGCTAACTCTGTACAAGTCGATTGTCCAGCCACATCTTGAATAAGCTCAGCTAAAGCCGTCCCTGGCGTCGCCCATCTGGACTTCAATGAGTTCAGCAGGTTTGCAAAAGGTCGAACAAGTCCACAGATGTTTCACTAGGAACATCACAGGAAAGAGAGAGCTTTCGTATTGGAAGAAACTAAAAAAGTTGGGACTGTACAGTGTTCCGAGAAGGTAGGAAAGATATCTGATACTGTACGCTTTTAAAAGCACCCATGAGCTTTGTCCCAACACAGGATTTAGGGTCAATTGTATTGACCGTCGAGGCTTAATGTGCATTTTGAGAGCACCTTCAAGCCCACGAGAATCCAGGCTAGTTCGAATAATGAAGTCCACTTTCACTTGTTTCTCGGGCTCCTTCATTGTTCAATATGCTGCCCTCCCATTTAAAGTCATTATCATGTCAAAGGTTTGGCAACTCCACCTTATGCGCTTTGATCTGTTGTAGTCAATTTTGTAACCCAAATACTTTTAACATTTCTTATGTTCTGATTTGGGAAATGGACAAAAACCTATGTAATACACCTTAAAAAGCTTTCATTACCAAGAGCTTATTAGTGGACTATGAGAGCTCACTAAAATACCCTTTTCAACGAAATTTTGCGAAAATCGTAGTAACAGTTGCTGAGTTATAGGAGTTCAAATGGCTCACTTTTGAATAAAACGTTTCGGGAAGTGTGTTGAACTGAAAACGCCAGGCATAGATTGTGGCAAAATAATTCAAAATGTAAAATAAAGCTACTGTAAACACTTGAAAATAGCACTTATTTTAATGGCCTACTTCAAAAGGCTCTGACATGGTTTTTTCTTCACCGCTTTAAAAAATGGAATCCCCAGCGCTTCAAGAAAAAACACTTAGGATTTTTATTTAATGTTAATTCAATAAACTATTTGATCCGCCAACGAATTAAGGTTGACAGACCTGGCTAACGTGACCCTTGAAAGTAGGGTTGATCTGGTATTTTGGTCATAGACTTGGCCAAGTCTGACTGATATATCACACAATCAGGGCCAGGAGAGCTCGAGAAACTCAAGTCCCTGATGGCCTCCAAAGCATGTTGATTGAAAATTTTTGTTAAAAGCAGGCGCATTTTTCAGCGCTGAGTGTCTTTCTGTAGGATAAATCAATTTAGAAAAAAATGGAAATTTATGTTAGGATTGCCTAGGAGGTCCAAGTTTCCTCAGTTGCCGAAAAATAAAATGTCACTCTGGAGCGTGAAAAAAAGGAATGAGTAGTGAATATTTTTTTTGGAAAATGTAGGTCATTGCAATGGCACCATTTTAAAATGTAATGGAATTACAGTTCCTTTATGAAAAAGGAACAAATTACTTTGATTTCGTTACACGTAATTTCGTTACTACTGCCCCGGCAATACGTAGATGAAAAGGAAAATTATATCATATTGTATTCTAGCGCTGGGATTTGATCCTGCTTTCCCTAGGATCCCTAGGGAGCAGTTTCTTGCCATGTCCATGCTGCGTCCCAGACTGATCAGTATTTTGTATATTTTTAATAGTTCGTGAAAAAGATAAATCTCAGTTCATTAACAGAAAAACGATAATGTGAGAGCGTGGTATATGTACTGCAGAACAACTTTTTTTAAAAAAATCAAGTTTTTCAAGTTTCTTGCAAGTAATAGTAAGTCTATTCTTCCCAAATCAACCATCCACCTCATGACCATTTACCCCATAAATAATGAAATACGTCAAGATGTGCCTGATTTTTAAAGGAGGATTTCATTACTCAACAAAACTGAGTTCCAACATTTGAAATAGGTATCTTATCTTAAACAATTACAATGATAAAAGAGCTATTTAAGATGGATGGAAAACATAAGCAGGTGGTTGGTAATATGTCTGCAATCTATTTCAAACCTACGTGTACTTTTTTCAAAAATATTTTTTTAAAAAGTCAGGAAGTAAAATTTGACATTTTTCTCTAAAATTGACCAGAATTCTTGAAAACTATCATGAATTTTCACAAATATTTGTATCTTTTTGCTGAAATGGCTGAAATTGCACAACGAATTCCAGAAAAAACGTTGAATATTCCGTTGCCTGGCCATGAAATCAAACGTCGATTGCAATTTTATTCTTTTGAACGCAAATGAAACACTCCAAAATTCGAATAAAAGTATATATGTGACCAATGTCAAACTGGTGAGAGTGCAATTCGGAAGCTCTAATCAAGCTATCAACATAAGGCTGGTCAAGCAAAGTTGCCATAGTATGACAATTCATCTGCAATATTCAGCTCTATATTCAGTTTCAATTGAAAATGGCTACCCCTTTACCAGTACAAGTAAATACTTTTTAAGGAAGGAGACGTAACAAACTGGTTAACTTAGTTTTCTGGCATAAGATAAGTCCTCAATCTATTTCTTCCCCCCTCATTTCCCAAGAATTAATTGAGACATGTTTCCACACCATTTGATTGTTAAACAATCTAAAACAGACATGACTAAGACCTGCCAAAAATTGCACGATGCAAATCTTGCAAAAAATCTCGCATTCCGCAGACTTTATATATTAGACGCAGTGTTTTATTTGCAATTTTGGAATAACATTAGCAAATTTTGGCATCTTGCTCCAATTTATTATCCAATCTTAGTTTCATTATTTTCTTGACAAAGCTGTGCAATTTTAAGTATGATGTGAAAGCTAAGTCATACTGTCCAGCCCTCTTGAACTTTGTCATGTACTGTAGACCAAATAGATAGTTTATCCGCAAACTTGTGGACAATTTTTGGGTGATTTTTAAATAATTTTGTTGTCAATAAAGACCGTCTTTGTCAGCAAATTTTGGTCGGACCTTAACAAGAAAGTACCAACGAGAATTGTAAATGGTTGGAGGATAAGGAGGCAGGCTTTGATTGCCAGAGAAGGCTCACAGCTCTCTTAGCATAACACCCCCATGAAAAAGGAAGTGAGGGAGCTACTTGGCTAATTATTCCTTTGACTGCTTTTGTGAAACCAGCACAAAGGAAGACAAATCAATTGGTATTTCTCCCTTGCCGCCGCACTGTCAACCAGCAATCGCAACCAAAATCTCATTGGTTTGGCAGCGCTCGGAAATTGGAAGTAAAGCAGGGACAAAAACAACCATTTGATGTATAATCAAGTTCGTCCAAGGGTCCGTCCGAGTTATAGGAATATGTTCAAAGCAGTTACTACCATTAAAAATTTATGATGTTCTGCTTTAGGGGTGGGCTTGTTTACCGTCATTGATTTTTGATGGCGTGTCACTTATCACAGAAATATGCTTTCTACTAGAAATTCCTTTTTCAAGGGCCATTTGGTCCTCTCATTTTTATATTGAAGCAAACGGAGTAAAATGTGCGATATTCTCCATGCTGTTAAAGGGTTGTTTGATTGAACATACATATATACATGTTATCCTTGACTGTAGCCAGTCGCAAATTCGGGTTAGTTATTGGCTAGGGTATATTTGGTGAATCGATTTCCGATGTTTCTCATGCTCAATTAAAGCCATTTGTTGCTAAACCCTGACGCCCTTAGAACAAAGAAATACAAGCAGATCCAGTAAACTATGGCGTTTTGAAGGCATTGATATAACTAGGCGTCGGATCGGAAAAATAGTTTGTGATTTTGGTCAATACAGTATCTTTAGGTTATGAAAATCAGCCAAAATAAGTGGCGAAAACGCGATAAAGAAATTTGTTATAAGAACGTAAAAGAAGTTTTTGTTTTTTGGTTAATCATGTCCTATGGTTGGTTTTAAGGGAAAATTTGCTTGATTATTGTTTTTCACAGTCTTTTTACTCTTTGGGTCAGAAATACAGCCTTGCCTTTACATCAACGAAAAATTGAATTTTGATGCCCACCCTGAGTAGCATCCTTTTAAGTCAGACCAAGACAATTTTTTTGATTAACATACCTGATCAACCCTACATTCAAGGGCTAGCCAGATCCGCCAACTCGAATTCATTGGTGGATGAAATATCATATGAATGTAAAATCAAGTAAGATTAATATCTTTTTCCATTTTGAACTACTGGGGCTTCCATTCCCAGAAGCGGTAGATGGGTGGTCTCTAAAATTGATACAATCTTTGCGTGAAAATCTTAGGCAATTGAATACAATGGTTGCGCTATAGTACATAGAAAAAGTAACATTCACCTTGAGTTACCTATCAATGCCAAACAACTCATGCATTTTTACGAAGAGATGATCAAAATAAAGGACATTACAAATACGAAATGAATTTAAATGTTTTCATCCTTCGTTTTTTAGAGATAAATAGTGTGTAAAAACCATCATATGGAATGCTCTGTACATGGTGGAAATAAAGTAAGGGTAACTCTTTACCCCTCCTGAACATCCTTCCTGGTCCTCCAAGAACCGCTTCATCATTTTGAGTCTCAAATTTTCGTTAATGGGTGGTGTATTGAAAAACCTTATCCAATACCATGAATGATGCAATTTTAGTCTAATGGAGATTGGTAACTCTCTGAATTTTGGCCCTTTGAAGGCTGACTTATGTTATCCCAGTTCTTCACCCTCGAACTGGTCTGTCGTAAAGGGATTCGCCGTTCTTGCATAAAGTTCTCCACTCATCAATGGTTCAAGGATGGACACCAAAAGGCTCACCCACTTCCCTCGGTCTCTTGCCGGTCTTCAGGTCTTCAGCAGGCCCTTAGTTTTGGCCCTGACATCAAGACTGAGCTCACTTGCATTTTCAAACATTGTTTTGGTGGCAAAATTTGCGATGGTTACCAACCGCCTCTAGGCTAAAATTAAATCACTTGCAGTACAGCATTACTGTATGTGTTCCAACAGTTCCTCTTCATGAAAGCTTGGGGTTCAAGGTCAAATAAATCTTTGAGCAGCGACAATTATTGTCACGCACGGCCAAAGTAGCCCTGAATTTGTCTCTATCCAGGATTTCCCTAATTTTCGCCTAAACACGATTAAAACCCTTCAATTTCCCCGAAAATTCTCGGTTTTAGGTTATTTTATGGTTAAAATTCGTGAAAAAGTCTTTTTTCACCAAAACGGCCAAAATAGTTGAAAACTTAATCCAACCTAAAAAATTATCTTTCCCACCCCTAGATATAGCCCTTTTCGTTCCAATATGCCTGGGCTGGTGAGGCTATATTAATAAAAAACTAAGAAAATCGTTGAAGCACAGAACAGTTCATTTCGACAACTCATGATTGTAGAAAAGAAAATTACAAAAGCACATCACAAAATATCCAAAGAAAAGACAATACGTCAACATTTTACCCACGATTTAACAATGGTGTACATTATTACAATATGAATAAGATAACAAGACGGCACAGGCTTCCAATCGTAGCCAAGGAGTTCAATATGGTTTTTAGGGAACTTGGCTCCTTGTAGTAACATCTTTAACGTTCTGGGCCACAGAGGTAGTCTCTCTATCACAAGAAGTTCCTGGTCCAAAAAAATCGATCACATTCGACTGAAAGAATATTTCGGTTTGAATACTTAAGAACTTTTTTGAGCGCAAAGGACACAAGTTGTTTGAATTGAACGAACTTGTTCCAGTTCCACTTGCCAGTCACCCATCAACATGAAGAAGATTGACCTCTTTGTAAAGAGAAGCGGCAGACATTGTTAAAGTTAAGTATAAATGTACGGGAATTAGTGATCCATCCAAAAGAGGCCAGATAGGTTAGCGAGAGAGCGTGGATGGTCGGAGTCTCGAGATCAACGGAGTTATTCGAAAAAAGTCGATCTCACAGCAGTTTCAGGCCATGATTTGCAATTGGGAGGGGCAATACAAAGTTACGAATGTACGAGACATCACAGCAATGCACATATTTTTTTCCACATCAAAAATATTTTTCAAGAAATAAACACTGGTCTTTTCTTAGAAGACGTTCCTTCGAGAAAGTGAAGGAGCCATCTTTCGAGCCAGTATCTCCTTCACTCCGGAAAGAACAGAGCGCAAAGTTGGTGGCAAGTCATTCCTGAAATCCACCTGACTATTAAGCTCCTGCAAACAAGCCTGAACATCACGCTCGGTCACGTCGGGATAATCTTTCTGAAGCTCGCTTTTCAATTGGTGGATAAAATTCTTTTGCTGATGGTTAACATCCTAGTTCTTGGGCGACGATGACAACCCCATATGAAATTGAGAGTTTGGCTGCGACAAACCAATGGGAAACGAGGAACCTGGCTTGGAAATCAACAACGACTCCCGACCGATTCCGTTCAAATGGCTCTTGGAACTCGAGGTGGTCGAGTTCACGCCGGATGTGTTGAAAAGTAGTCCTTGGAGGCCGAGGGAATCACTGACCCCATTCCCATTGGCGAAAATGGATCCCACATCGGGTCGATTCGAGCCAAGACTCAGTCCGTGCATGCTTTGGACTTTGTTGTTGGTGACCAAACTGGACGAGAGACCACGCTCGATTTCTAACTGGTTCTTCAAAGTCTGGGTATTCAGACGCTCCTTGTTCAGCTGCTTTTGCATTTCGATAATTAAGTGGGTGGTATTACTTTTCGTGGGCATGTCCGAGCCGTTCACGTTGGGTTCCTTTTCCAACACGACCGATCGTAGTAATCCGATCTCGTCGAGGAGTTGCTTATTCTCGCATGATTTGACTTCCAATTCGCGCTTCACCAGAGTGTATGAGGCTTGAATATCCTCCTGTTTGGTTATAATTTTGGCTAACGCTTCCACTTGGCGTTCCTTCTCGGTTAATTGCATTTGGAGGTCTATCTTATTCTGGGACAAATCGTCCACCCTCTTTTGGAGATATTCATAAGTCTGTTGTAAGTGGTTGTAGTGATTGGTATTATTGTACGCCGAGTGCCCATTTCCGCCATTGGACCCACAGCCGATGGTGCCAATGCCGCCAAATGATTTAGAGAACGGTTTCTGTATAGGTGGGGGAGGCATGGAGATATCCGGCGTCAGGGGGGGCGTGGCAGTATGGCGAGACGAAGTGGACGACAAATGGCTGAGGTTTCCGGTGCTTCCGCCGAACAAGCCATTATCCGAGGCGAACAATCGTTTGGACATTTCAGTGGGCGGGGTGGTACTCGAGATTGGTCGCGACGGTGGCCGGCCCCAAGGATTACTCGTAGGTGTGGGCGAACTGTACGACTGGGTCTGAACACCCTCGGACATCGGATTCGCTGACGGTAGAGGCGTGGCAGTGGCCACCATCGTTGGCTTCTCTTTCACATCGACATTATTCAAGACCGTTTCTAAGGCCAAAGCCTTGGCTTTCAGTAAATCGGGAGGAATGCACACAATATTGTCCACGGCTTGAATCTCGCCGCCCTGAGTGAGGAACAGATCAAAACTGGCGAACTTGTCGATCACGCGCACGCTCTCCTCGGCCAAGGTCTTCTTTTCGGCCAGGATCTTCGGGTTGTCCAATCGGGTGGGTCCTTCGCGTTTGAGGAAGTCGATGAAATAATGTCGCATACTCAGGGCAATCACCTCATCGTCATCGTTCAAATCCGGTACGGTTTCACCCAAACTGTCCTCGTGGGCCGTGCTCAGGGCCCCGCCTTCATTTCGGGCCGGAGAGGAGAAGAAATTCTCCAAGGGCACGGGCCTATGCTTCTTCTTCTTCTTTTTGGTCTTCTTCTGGGCAATGGTACACCATTCCGCATCCTGGTCCGCATCGGGAGGCGTGTCCCGGATCTGGTTTGACTCGTCCATACTGAGTGTGAATAACGACCACTCCCACTTGGATGATGACGGCGATTGTGACGAGGGGGCATATAAGGAGGCAAGAACGGGGAAAACGACGTGGCCTTAGCCCAAGGCCGAGAGGGAGATTGCCGCGATTACCGCCAATACCGCGAATCCTAAATTGAGGTCAGTGCTCGCTAGCTCTAGCCTTGTCTCTGAATGTGTGGGAATATAATCACTAAGGCTCGGAACCAAGGGACCAAGGGAACAAGGGAACAAGGGGTCCCTCTCCCGTCTCTCTATTTCTCTATTTCTCTGTCTCTCTGTTTCTCTGTTTCTCGGTCTCTGGGTGTTCTCTCTCTTTAGGCGGTGAGAGGAACCAGAGGAACCAGAGGAACCAGGTGAACCACGGCGAAATCAGTGTTGGTGGGATTGGGCGCTTGGGACTCGGGCGAGGGCAGCCAGGACTCCAGGACTCCAGGACTCCAGGACTCCAGCAATTCAGCAATTCAGCAATCCAGGAACGAGGAACGTGCCTGCCAGACGTGGCTTTCAAGTCAAGTCAGCCTGAGGCCACCACGCAAGGTTGTAGGTCGAGGTCGGGTGCGTCCTTCTTTCGTCTTGTTACTTCTTCTTCGTCGTTCGTCCTTCGTGTTTCGCGTCAACCACACACACACTCACACACACACACTATAAGTGCAGTTAGTCAAGTGCCCACACGCACACCGATGTGTATACACAAGCCTGGCCAGAACGTGCTCAGCTCCGAGAAGAGACAAGAGGGGCAAGAGGGGCAAGAGGCACACCACAGTGTGTTGTCCGGATGGCTGCGTCAGCTGAATGAAATGGGCGCTTTCCGCTGGTCATCATGTTGGTGTTTGTTCAAGTTCTGAACTGATCTCCTAACGCTTCTGCTAGAGGACCAAAGTGCTGGACTACATCCCGTATTAGAAGAGTACGGTGGTGAGTTCAGCGCTCTGTGGCGGTGAAAATTTGAAACTTCAACTCCGTTCCAAAACAATGTTCATTTGGGTCTCAGATCCAAACCAAAAACATTTTAGGAAAAAGCTGTGCCTCTCAGAGCTACGTATGGCTTTAGTACTTAAATAATGGGAAAAAAAATCCTAGTAGACAGGAATTCCTCCAGCTTCAGCTGACTCATTGAAGCGGGAAAGGAAGATGACGTTATCGTCAAATTTTGAGAGATCACTCCTACTTTTGAGGCTTCATATCTCTTTGCTGAGGGATTAAATTGAAGGTTCAGTTCTTTTATCCATTTAAGGAATGGTTCATGCAGGTAGGTATTTTATAAACTGTCTAAGTTTCTATCATTAACACGAATAAAAACGAATTTTAGAGAAAAAAGCCGTTTTGCGGCTGATTTTTGTTCTATTTTAGAATTTCGTATTTTTGCAATAAACTTTTTGAACCTTAGAACCTGTTATTGTCCAATATTGAGATTTATTCTTGGATTTTTAGTACCTCTACTGTTTTGAAAAGTGCCCCAATGACCTCTCAAAATTTGTGCTGCTTCCTTCATCGTGCAGCTGCTACTTCAATTTCAATTCGAATGTTTATGGAGAGGGAATTTGCCTGGCTTGGAGAACGTGACCATTATTTTTTCAATTTCTGGTTGGGAGGTTGAGTTCAATGGTTTCCAAAATTTAGTTTTACTATTAGGGTACATATGGCGGCCTTAAAAATGTCCTGTGTAACGTCGTCATGATCTAGCATATTACAAGCAATGGAAGTCAGGGTTGAAAATTGTGCTGGCTCTTAACTATTCTCTGAGGGTGTTCTTAGATTTAAATCTTGTTGCATTTGCTACTTTATTATGTTGGGCTGAAGACCTAATTCAGTGCAGCAAGGAAATTCTTTCTTTGGCTTGAGCATGATGCATTAAATTTACCAAGACTCCACATTTCCATGACTTAAGCCATCCAACAAGGAAGGTTCATTGACTTTACAAAGGTTAACACTGTTTTTCCATCATGACGTTTGCGATATTGTTTCAACCCTCAACAATCATCACCCCATCTAGGGTCCTAATCTTGACTCCTCAAAGCATTACAATGAAGTACATTTTGAACAACTATACCAAAATTAAATGCCAATGCTCATTTTTGAAAACAGATGACACAAAGTCTTCAAAATTTACGCATTAGGACTGTCTAAGGCTAAAACATAATTTCTTTAGTGAAATATCGTCTTGGTGGGGCAAAAACCATAAGATATTTGATCACCTCAAACTTTAGTAAAAGTAATTGTAACGAGTAACGTCATTGCATCTTTTTTTGAGTAATGGTTGCGTAACGAATTACTATTTTTGACCAAAGTAATTGTAACTGTAATTCGTTCTATTTCTTGAGGAACGGCTTAACTGCTTAAACCACGATATTTGTGTTGTGTAACTATTGTTCAATTCAAGATGAGCAGATAGAAATTGGGAGGGAAGGGAAGTGACCTACAAGATATCGAGGGCTTAATACCTTGAAATACCATTTTAGCGGTTTGGTTCATGTTTATTAATAATCTGCGAATTGATTGGTTACATAAAACTCGATCCGTTCGAAGCAATGGTAGGCGTGTCATTCCCTGACAAAGATGCCATGAGAAGCTCAAGTTTGTTCAGTAGATTCTTGCCATCCATTTTATCGAGGCGAAGTTCCTGGAAGGAGTCTGGCAATTTTTCCCATTTCCGATCCTTCACCACACCCCCAGGATAGAAATCCTTACAAGGGGCGGAGGAAACCCAGACACTGGTTTGTGGAGGCGGAATATGACGAATGGCGATAAACCGATCACCAGCCGGATTCGAGAGCAAGCAACCCGTGGCACCGCCCATGGGCTCGACGGATCCGCAGCCCAGATTATTGGATGATGAGAGCACGTGCCAGCCCATACATTTGGCGAGGGCTTGGACTCCGTTGATCTATTAGAATGAAAATAGACAGCCGTTAATTGACCAATACCCGTACAATAAAGAAGAAAAATAGTGATGCAGTTAAACTTTAAACAACATGCTGAAAGAAATACTTTTAACTAAGTCAGACTTAAAGGGTGTTGCTGAATCAACTCCTACATACTCCCTACGAATATTAGAGGGCAGCAAATTGAACAGTGAAGGAGCCCGAGAAAGAAGAGAGTTGGACTTCATCGTTTTAACTAGCCTGGATTCTCGAGGGCTGGAAGGTGTTCTCAAAACGCACATTAAGCCTCTACGGTCGCCAAAATTGACTTGAAGTCCTAGGTTGGGACAAAACTCATGCATGCTCTTGAAAACGTACAATATCAGATACCTTTCGTACCTTCTCTGAATACTGTACAATCCCAACCTTTCTAACCTCTCCCAATGCGAGAGCTCTCTCATATCCTCAATGTTCCTAGTGAAACATCTTTAGACCTGCTCGATCTATTGCATTGCAAACCTGCTGAACTAATTGGAGCCCAAACAGGGGAAGCATGTTCAAGATGTGGCTGAACAATCGACTTGTACAGAGTCAGCATCATGAGGAAGTTTGTTGTAATCTAGCAATCTCTCATTGTATTCCAAAATCCTGTAGTTGCGACTTGTCTCCAGAAAAGTTGAACTTGATTTATAACAAGATTAAGGGCTGTACAAATCGATTGCTCAGTTACATGTTAAATATGTTTCACGTGTTTGGGCTCCCATCTAACTATTGATGACCTACAGACCTATGTCAATTACTTTATAAATGTAGTCAATTACAAATACATGGGCTTGAAATGTAATTAATTATAATTACTTCGCAGATGCATAACATGTAATTGTGGTGCGATCAAGAACTGAATTCAACTACCCATTTTGAATGATATAATTAAGAGATTTCAACTGTATATTTACACGTCTCTCTCTTACTTTGCCACTTTCACAATGGTATATTCATTGGCTGGGCACTTACCTGATGTTGTGAGATTTGGCAGAATATGAAGTCCCTGAATTCCTGCGGTTCATGACTGAAATGTAGCACGCGCCCATCCTTGCAGACCACAGTAAGCTGTTTCTCTCCCACATGAATGACCAACGGGGTGCGAAGAATGGAGTCATACCCGGACGTCACGATGCTCACCTTGACCGAGGTTCGGATTGGCGAGCTCAGGGTGCCCAAATGGCAAGAGATCAACGGGTCTTTCAACTCCCGGGCCATAGTATCTAACACGAACATGGTGCGAAGTCTCAAGACCACATGTTGAGCTTGTTGAATGATTTGTTCCAACAGAGTGGGTTGCGTGGCCATTTCGATCAAGGATTGTCGGTCTGCGGCTCGAGGTCCGGCCAGCCTCCGTCTCTTCGAAATCCCAATCGGGGCCGAGCTCAAGGCGGGAGCGTCCGGATTGATATTTCGACTGTGTTGAAGACGAAGTAATTGGTGCAGAGAGTGTTCCAAGACGTGAGAGTGGACCAACTGACTCTGAATGGCTCTGGCCGGGCCTTTCTTCTCTGACCCCGTGGAATGACACAAAGAAATGATCAGTTGGATGTCTGTGAACAGACTGGCCGAAATCTGATTACCCACCACCATATGCGGGATCGGGGCCTGCAATTGAATGGCCTCTTTGGCCAATTGAGAGAAGAGCTCCTTACAAAAGAGCACATTTTGCGCGGCTTCCAGCTTCTTTTGCCAATGCATCTCGGGGGGATTGGCGCCAAACGCCCCGAAATCCGACAGATTGGCGGACAGCAATTGCTCAGGCTCGTTCTGACTGGTTTGGATCGTCACTTGAATGTACGCAATACCTTCCAAATCGGACGGGACGTTCACTTTGAGGGCGGATTTCTGCGCCCCACCCTTACTCCCATCCTCATGTCCGCCTGAGGGCGTGGTAGCGGCGGCACCGGGAGGAGCCGAGCCTTCCGGCCCATTTTCATCACTTTTCACCACTTCAAACACGCCAGATTGTTTGAATTGCGATCCCGCGGTGCGATAGCTCAAATCGCCCAGAATGGTATTCAACACCTTCTTTAATCGCCAATTCTGTCTTAGCCTCAAAAGCTCAAAATGAAAATCTTGCGCTGTGCGGTTGTTCTTATTCTCACTTTGCAGAGTCTTTAAATGCTCAGCCCCGGCCAACAGAATCTTGGCCGGGCCGTCAAGACTCTTCTTCTTGGCCAGGAGCGACACATAGGGGCGTGGTCCGGTGCCTTCGCCTTGTTCCAATTGGACCGGTCCATCTAGGACCATGTACCGCTTGGGGTTGCCCGTCACCGGATCTTTGCCGCATTCCTTGGTGGCCACGGTGATGACATCGGCCAACACGGACATTTCCGTCAGGGCATCGCGGAGTTTGTTCCGGACCGGCTCCCAAGGCCAGGTGGCGCTACTTTTGGGGTCATCGCTCTCATCCTCGTCCTCGGTTTCGTCAGCTTCGGTCAGATCAGCGTCCTTGAGGTCGTCGCCATCGTCGGATCCGTCACCGCGCAACAGACCTTCTTCGCGATCACGAGGATCTTCAAAGTCGATTTTCGACGCTTGTTTGGCCAAATGTTCGGCCAGAGTGAGCGGCGGGGCCAGGATCTCTTGGCCATCGTAGCCCACTTCGACCACTTGGTTTTCACCCGAGGTCTCGACGGTCACGGCTACGTTGGCCATGATGGGGAGGCGAGGGAATGCGGGCGATCCGGAAGAGAGTCTGCCCACCAACAAGGATGCGGTTGTTTGTTGTTGTTTTGGAGACAGGCCAGACTTAGCGTTGCCAAAATGACTGTTTGTTTTTAGGTCATTTTGGGTCAAGGTGCACACCGACGGGTTGATAAATTTTATGACCAAGGTGGGTTTAGGCATGGCGTCCATCACGGCTTCCATGGTTTAGGATCGAATTGAAAGTGAATACGACAGGTGATAAAAGTTCGGTCCCTAGACTATGGTTGGGGGCTGTCGAGAATATTTGGGGTCATTGTACATGATATGTTCTGGTTGATTTAGAACGACGCATTCTGAGTGATAATTGCTTTTCATTGGGTTTGTCTAGTCCTTAATTTCTACATTCGTTCTCATTATATGTACGAGAATGGCATGACCCCCATGGGTCGGGTGAGCCATACGTAAGTTTGATGGTCAATGGCCTCCCAATTTTAGCCAAACTGAATTCAGGCAGTCGATGATCTGGCTGACCTGGCTGAGAAGCGAATTTTGCCTGTTCAGCTTCATCATGGGGTCAGAAATCAAAATAATAGACCAAGGGTGGCAGGCAGGACCTCTGGCGGAGAGTTTAGCCACTGAGATATTTCTCAAGCCACACTGCCAAAAAGTTTTAGGTGTCAGGCATTGGCACATTGGAGCGGCAAAAGATGACGTTATGACCACTTTTTGGGACGTCACTTGAACTTTTCTGGCTCAATAGTTCTTTGTTAAGGGATTAAGTTACAGTTTCAAGTCATTTATCGTTATAAGGATCTTTGTTTCATCTAACATTGCATGTTTTAAACTGACACAATTTTACTCAGTATATACAAATATTTTAAAGCTGGAAAATGATGTTTTTGGACTCATTCTTATAAATTTTGTGCTTTCTTTTTGTTGCAAATGTTTTTTCGCAATCATAGGAAAGTGTTTTGATTAACATTAATGTTGTTCTTTGGTTTGGTATTACTTATTAACTTTATTGTATTGAAAGTCCCCCAGGGACCTTGCAAAAATTTGTGATTACTGATTACTCATGATGAGTCGCCTTCTACTTATAGGATCCAATGTGCTCAAAAATGGTATTCACCATTCATTTAGAACCCCAAAGACCTTTTGGCCTACATCTTTTCAGTATGACACTTTTGATTGGCCTACCACCAATTTACAAAGCCGAAGCATAGGTTTATGCAAGAGTGCATGCTTTTATAAATCACAACTAACATTGAACAGCACAAAATGCTTCAGACTTTCTCCGCTAGAGTCCGAATCATGAAACTCCTGTTTTTCTTCATGACACACACATACACATCATCTTTCAGTCAGTCTAGCCGTTAGCCAGACGTCCGTACGTGCTGCTCTCTGTTCTTTTTACTAAGCGTGAACCAAGTGAACAACGATCTGTCTGGCCTCCTTCCCTTCTTCCTCCTCTTCTCCGTTCCCTGCTTCGTCTTCCTGAGTGTCTTGAGTGTCTTGGCTGGCCTCCTCGCCTCGTCTTCACGGATTGATCTGAGTAATGGGGCTCATTCATTGCCTCCAAGCTCGTCAGGTGGACATCCCATACATCCTTGTCCAATTCAGGCATCGCGTTGTTCCGGTGCTCCCTCCTCCCCTCCTCCTCTTTCTCTCTATGTTTATATGAAGATCAAACCTACCATATCGACCAAAGAGCCTGCCCGTCGCCATCGCCATCGCCATTCATGAATACCATGGAAAAAGCGCCCGCTCACCGTCTCCGGGTCGAGCCTCACGGTCGGTTATAACTGCCCGTGTGTCTCCAGGTTAGCCATTAGTCATTGGTTCCCCGCGTTTGGTTCAGTCTGTGATCTGTAGCCGTTCATGATGAACGTGGGTCACCCGTACTCTAATCACGGCGGGCATTACGCCGCCGGCTCCTCGTCTAATCTGGACTTTGTCGACTCGATCCTGCCCTTGGATTACAATGTGACAAGCCAGTACAGCTCTACATTCCACGGGCACGGTCTCAATCTGTCCACCAATCACGGACTAGACCTGACTTGTCCCAATTATGAAGGACTCAATCTGAGCGTGAGTCACACGGGTAATCACGGCTCGAGTGCCATCAATTTGGCCCATCGAACCGGATCTGCCCCCCACCCGCCCACTCAGCCACCCGGTCCCAATGTGGGACTGAATTTGACCGTTCAAAACGGGATCAACTTGAGTCGGGACACGAATCCCGACGGCAAAAGCCAGCCCACGCCAGCCACGGCTCAGAACCAGCCGTACTTCTACAATTCCAACCCGTGCAATGGGTACATCAATCTCACCCCGCAGAACCAACGGGTATATCAGAACCATCCTAGGTCTCATAGGGGTAAAAAGCCCTCGCAGATGTTTTCGCAAGCCTTTGAAGCCCCGTCGCAAGCCCAGAATTCGCCGCTGAATCTGGAGCAACATCGTGCATCCCCGTTGAATTTGACCAATGTTCACACGGCTACGGTCACGGCCGCCGCCGGCTCGAATGCCACGGGACCGCAGAATAGTTACGTTCAATCCAAAACGTATTACGAATCCATGATGGGCGGTGGATATAATGAGAGCAATATGTACACCATGTGTCCCAATCCCAACGGTTACGGCAACAACTTGGAGAGCCAACCCGCTTATGCGACCAATCAGCCCACCAACTACAACATGTACAATAACAACATGTATCAGCCCCAACCCTCAGGATTCTCGGCCAATACCGATGATAATCAAGGCACGCCCCTCATGACTTCGCAAGCCAGCGCGTCAACGGGCAAGAATGCCATGAACATGACTTGTTCAACCAACCTGGGATTCGGGAGTTTATCCACCAACAAGGTTCGCTTGTTTTGCTCGTCGTGCAATCACGAGTTCCAAAACACCTCCGCGTTAAACAAGCACATGGAGATCCACAACAACGTGAACTTGCCGACCAACGGCATGACTCAAACGTGCAGTGAGTGCAACATTCAGGTCAAGGATCAAGAGGCCTTGTATCATCATACCCAACGAGTCCATCCGTCGAATCCAGTGACTGTGACTTGCGCTCAAGCTAAACCCTCAACGTCGAATAATGAGGGTGTCATGACCATGATGAGTAGTGGAACCAACCCCGTGGGTCCTTGTCTGCACACAGACCCTGGTGGCACACTGATGGATCATACCACTTTAGACCCGAGCATTGATCCCAATCTTCATGTCCAACAGATGCAAGTCTCAGGAGATGAAGTCGGTGTGCTTGACGGAGATTTGACTGGCATTGTCTTGGAGACTGCTCCTATCAATAGCACGGGCAAATTGGACCCGCATGCTCCGACTGAGAGCTGCCTGGATTGCTCGTTAACGTTTTCCTCGGGTTTGGACCTGAGGAAGCACATTGATTTGGCCCATCAAGGCCGGCAGTGTCAGTTCCAGTTCCAATGCCATATCTGTGACCACTACTTTCCGGACAAGAGCGCCCTGAAGACCCATGTTGACGATCATAACAAAGAGAAGCCGTACAAGTGTGATAAATGTGGCGCCAATTTGAGCACCCAAGCCGGGTTGAATCGGCACATGAAACGCCACGAAACAAATTTCCCGCTCCACTGTCACGATTGCGGGAAAGGCTTTCACGAGAGACACGACCTTCAACGGCACGTCCAACGACACATCAAGTTGGGACTAGGGCCCAAATGTCAGAATTGTGATAAATCCTTCCCGAGCGAAAAAGTTCGGGACAAGCACAAATGTAAGGCTCCGCTCAAGAGTGCTCGCTATCCGTGCGAGTTCTGTGATTCTCGATTGGAGACCAAGATGGCGTGGGGCTATCATATGTGGAAACATACCAAAGACTCCAAGTACATCGTCATGTCCGAGGATGAGGAGCTGCCTTCCATCAAGGATCGAGCAGCACCGGCTTTGTCGTCGACCTCGTTTTCCTTCGATCGCCAACAGAGCAGCCTCTTTTCGGCCTCGAGCAAACTGTCATCGCTCGTGGCGACAAAGTCATAATAACTTACTACATAGCATACGTAACATAACAAAGAGGAAGACTGGTGAAGAGTTGTGAATTTGTCTTCGTTTCTAAAGGGTTTATACGTACGTAGATCAGAATGAATTGCATAAAGTAATGAATCACATCATACAATGATAATACATACAGTAGAAATGTCTCCACTTCATAGATATATTTTTCTTAAATCCTGCGGCGTCACTATCACTTTACATTGTGGGCAGAGCTTTTTGGCGCCCAAAGCCCGGAGCCAACATTGTTGGCAATGGACATGCCAGCAACACACGCTCACCAAGGGAGTTCGATACATATCCATACACACATTACACTTGGAGACTTGCTTCAAGGCCTGATTCTCCCGCTTCAAACAAGCCGCTTCACTTTCACCTGACCAAGTCGTGTCCTCATCCTCGTCATTCGAGTCGTCCTCTTTCGCTCTTGGAATCGGTATCATCTCCGTTTGGCCCAAGACTTTCTTTCGTAAGGCATTCCTTTCCGAGGCCTCGCTCTCGTTTTCGGCCTCCGGCAAAATGATATCAGCGTCTGTGAATTGAGCAGTCCCATAAGATCGCTCCACATTTTCCACGTCCAACTCCATGTCTTCATCGGCGTGGGTGATCGTCAAGAATCCGGCTCCTCGAAGACCGCCTTGAATAAGCGAAGTGGCTCGAACTCTAGTTTGGCCTGCCCACTCGTACTCCTCGAAATCATTGGACGTGTCCACATCGACGTCCTCGTTCTCATCGTCGAGTCTGTCTTGAGATTGGGGAGGGACGCGAAGACACGCCTCTAAATGCTCGTGGAGCCTTTGCTCCTCTGACAAATCGCTTTCATCCGGTGCGGGTTGGACCATTTGCTCACAGCACGGGCAACGAAGTGGGCGTGAGTGGTCCACGGTTTGAGTCCCATTGGTGGAGGCAGGCAAGGCTTGTCGACTCTCTCGGCGGAATTGGATTCGCTCAAAGGCTTGGCGTCTCACCCGACCCAAAGAGTGGCGATTGGGAAAGTCATGTGGGTTCTTCTTGACCCTAACTTTCTCTAAACGAGAGAGCTCGTGGGCCAAATGTCCTTGGTAATGCCATTCCAAGGAATCGCCATCTTTCAATTGGATGCCACAAAACTGGAATTGACACACTAGAGGGCATGTGAGGGAGGATGAGAGTCGATTGAGGTCCAATTTACGTTTGCGCAATTGTCGAGAAGGCTCCTCGGGCGATTTGTCATCCTCCGGATTAGCCTTTACTTCAAGTGAAGGCGACATATCTGGAACAATAAAGAGTTGACAATTATTATCAGGCAAGTAATTGCTCAATGAGGGCACATTCAGCCTTCATTTGGTGTTTATTAAATAAGCTCCGTAGAGAGCGATATCTTTCCGGAATGTTGATATCACAAAGGGTCTTCAATTTGCGCAAGCACATTGGGCACAACAACATGGGTTGCCTGAAATCCTCCTCCAAATGTCCGGATCCGTTCATGCAACAAGCAAAATGAATACAATGATCGAAGCCGAGAAGATGGCCCAACTCGTGAACGATCAGCTTCAAACTGCGCACCAAGACCAAATGCTTTCGCCATTCAATATTGGTTGAGGTAGGTCCGGATTCCTTGATTTCATGCCAGAATTCCGACGAAAATATCAGCGCCGGATCGTAGCGGGCAAAGCTGAAAACTGCCACGCGATCATTTCCCGAGGCCAAACCCGCCACAAAGAGATCCGGGTTACCTTCATACAAATCGAACATGGTCACGGATATCATGGCCAGGGCATCTTTGGGCAGAAATCTCTTTAAATCTCGCAATAGCTTCGGACAATGCCATTGAACACGATCGCCTTCTTGGCGGAATTTCAGTTTGATTTCTGCGAGTCTGGAACTTCGTTTGCGGTTTCCACTTGAGCCTTTAAGGAGGGTGATAATCCGATCCGGCACTTGAAGGAACCAATCCAAGGCGGTCCGTCTGACTAGTTCTAAGGTGCCTAAGTATTCAACCGGCACTTGAAGATAGGCGCTCGCAAATTCCGTCAAATCCTGGCCTTGTGGTGCAATAGGGCTTTGACATTGTCCCAATTGAAGAAGATAAATCCGCCCTTGGGGATATTTGGTCTTCAAACAGGATCGTTTGGGTTGGAACTCGTCCAAATATCCGGATACCTTGGTCGAGCTCAACCACGGGTTGTCATCCAGAAACTCGACATAAGTCTGCCCTTCTTCACAATACTGAGCCAACCAATCGTTTGAATCTTGAGGCTGAGGAATGGCTTCAAACGGAGATCGAGGACGGAACCACTTGAGCTGGCTCAGCGGTTCCGTGTCAAGATCTCCGATGGCTTCGATCTGGTCCCGACTACTGGGGCGTTTGAAGCCCCGAACGAAGGGAATGCTCATGGTGCGTTACTATTAACAAAAAATCCGTCACCTAATGATTGACTACGTCATACTCAGACAATGAGATGGTACCTCATTTGCTGGAGATTAGGACACATTGTTTCAACGTGTATATAAGGATGGTGAAGGTCATTTAAATCGTTTGAAATCACTCGAGGTTAAGTTTCCAAAATTTGGATCTCCAACTTAATGGTGGAGCATAACGTCTATGTACAACTGAAGCGGCGGTTGGTCCATTCTGTTGCCCCATTCATGGAGCCTTTTGGCTTTGTTTCCTCTCCTTCATAATTCAACCAATGTTGATATGTTGTCAATTCACATCCATCTTTCTTGCCTTGACTTTGCAAGTGCACAATGCCCCTCATGTATAACTTTAAGGTGTCAAAGATTGGCATCCGACAATGCACGAGAAGCAAAATCGTGGAACTTCAAATATGTTTCCATTTTATCAGTGTTTTTATGATAAAAAAAGAAATTTATGTAGGGATCAATTCCGTTTCTAGATATTATCTGGGAACCATCAACGAGTTTAAATCAACTCTAATCCTCAGATGATCGAGATATTCCTGGATTTTTTGTTCCACAATCGTCTTAGTTTTTATTTATGCTTGCAAGAGACATCTCCTCCATCCTTGGATGGATTAGCGTAGGTCAAGTCTCACCTCAACCAAAGAGTGAATTAGGTGGACATGGAGGCTGGACTCATGACGAACGGCGGCTTCAAAATGGAACGGCCCCGTCGGATGGCCGAGATCCAATTGGATTTGTCACTTGTTCCAGGTCAGTGTTGCAACTTGCGATGATGATGTTTCACTCGATAGCTTGTGTTGGATTGGACTAGAGGCACACTAGAGGGCCCTCTAGATTGGACTGAGAGGAATAGTTGATACTGGAATTCTAAATCTAGCTTATGACTTGATAAACTGAATTCATTGCGTCATATCAGCCAAAATCAGCTCAACCGATCATTACTTCAACTTTAGAAGAGCAATATTATGGCTAGGGATAGATCAAACAGAGGCAATCACAATTTTATGGGTATTATAATTCATCAAAAAAGCCGCTTTATTTCATGATGACTTTTGTGAGGCCAACCACATGGCAAGTATTTTAACTGCTCTCTATGTGAAGCTTACAAAAGCATGAAAATCAAGCCATATTGGCAATATTTGTATGATAATCAGTGTACCTCTAGCTTTTCAGCCATGATCAATGCATAATCCTCGTTTCAGCTGTGAAGTTCCCGATTCTGAAACTCGAAAACGCTCAAACTGTTTAAGGTAAGGATCTAACGCCCAACAATTTGGTTAATTCTATCATCACTGTCATTCCCCACTTATTGAATTGTTTTAGTGTAGTCGTGTCATTCGCTTGATGTGAGTCCGTGTTCATGTCGGCGGAATCGTCCCCGGCTCCGGCTGCCAAACCCAAGACCTCGTCCTTGGTCATCTTACGGGACGAGACCCGTCCCTGTCACGGCCTTCGCGTGGACTTGAAGCGCTGCCTTTTAGAAACCGATTGCTGCGTGGTCGAGCGCAAAACGCCTCTGAGTTGTCTCCGAGAAGGCAAAGTGCCTACCGAATGCATGGCCTTGAGTAACGCCTTCTACGAATGTAAAAGAGGTCTCCTGGATATGCGAAGCCGCTTTAGAGGCCGTAAAGGATACTAAGGATACACACACTGATTTTTGATTGTCCAGAAGAACATCCATCCTCCCCCCCGCCCCCCCCCTGTGCTAAATATGGCTACCCGACGTTTCTTGGAGTACACCCGCAATCTTCATCCGGATTACTTACGTCGCGTCAAGTTTTTGCGCGACTCGATTTTCGGCCAAGTGCGCCGTCCGACCTCGAAGAATTCGCTGCGAGTGGTCAATATGTTGGCTCGTCGACCCATGCAAGACCGACCTGAGCTCGTGCGCTATTATCCCGCTCACGATGAGACGCAAAAGCTGATGACCCAATTGCGGGATTATGGTCTGTTCCGTAATCAGCACGAAGACTTCAAGGACGAGATGGAACGTCTCCGATTATTGCGCGGGAAGCCCCGGAAACAATGGCGACGACCTTGGTTGGAAAAATGACGCGATCCTGTAAATGGCCATGGACCAAGAGGAGTGATAAGAACTAGTGGGCAGTGTTGATTTATAGTCGGTCCAGGAGTTACGTTCTTACTCACATTAGTAGCTCGGCCTGATGAAATAAAGATATTCAGATCCCACGTTCTTTGTTCCACTTGAGGCAGATAGAATGAAGAACGATTGACTCAGAACCGCTGGAATTGGCTGAATATTGGACTGACAGTCTTTTCTTTGTTACTAACATGAAACACTCCAATGTGGACGGGGATGCTTGGGTGTAGCTTAACAGTTTGAAAGCCAGTGAATGGTCTACGTACGTTTGCCTTTAAATGAGACGGATTGCAGATCGTTGGCATTATGCATTTCAATTTTCAGCTTGATCGACCGACGGGATCCAAAGCTATCAACTCTAAAAACGCTGTGCATAATTTTGCACAAAATGAAGTGGGTCATTGAAGCAGAAGAAGATGACTTCATGACCATTTTGGGGGATATCCCTTCAGCTTTTAAGGCTTGATAACTCCATGTGAAGGGATTAGGTTTCGGTTCCAAGTCATTTAGCCTTGAAAGAATTTTTTTCCTATTTTTACAATGCTTTTCTCAAAACCGGAGGAAAGTGTTTTGCTTAATGTCATGAGTTGTATATTGGTTCGTTATTACGAGACCTCGGGAAAAAAGGGTTAAACAGGAAAACGCTTTGAAACTTTTTCAGGCCGAAAACAAATTTTGAGCCAAATTTCCAACTTTCACCTTTTTTGACATTTTTTCACTTTCTCGTCCCTTCCTCGACTTTTTCTCACTGTATTTCAAATTCTAGGGCATTCTTTTCCTTTCTATTGTCATTAAGGGCCCTTTTCCGTCTCCTTCTTAACTTGTCGTTCCTTGTTTGGAACCTTTTTATTAACTTCTGTGCAGCATGATCAGATGAAGGATCAACTCCTCAGCCAGAGCTTATTTGCCATTTTTTGTTTGGCTTTTCACTGGCTTCACTAACCGTCGCAAAGAATGTAATCCCCGTTATAATTGCATTGAAAGATTATAATTTGACTAGGTGTAGCCCTTCAACTTAAAAAATTATTTGTTCTGCCAACGAATTGAATATATCAAATTTAGCTCTTTTCTCCGGTTTGGGTAAGTCTGCAAAAAAGAGAGAGCTTACAACTCCCGTGATGGGTTTGATCTGACCTAAAACTATTTTGTGAACAAAAGCACACCACCAACAAAACAGTAGGCTTCGGAAAAGAGTCAATTGTTTAACATGACATCTGTATCAACTGAAAACATGTCCTGATGTTGTACAATGCAAGAAAAAATGTTTAATTTCTCGTGAACTCAATGGATATCCTATTAAATACTGTTGGGTGGCTAGATTTTGTAACAATAAAAATGCAGCAAAGAGGCTAAAAGGAGCTAGGAGGTAGGAAAAGGAGCTTCCTGTAAAAGAAAAATGACAATGGAAAATGTAGTCGATATCTGCTTTGATGTGCAAGGTACCCTACACAACGAAAACAACTGACATTTTATTCGTACAACTAAGTACAATCAAGTGAACACTTGATAAAAGTCGATTGTTTTTACTAGATAGTTTATATTTCAACATATTTTAAAAGCCATGACGGTTTTTGGCGATCAGTGACAAAAGTGAAAGAAGCAGGAACTTAAGCACTAAACAAGACAGAAACACAGAGCGAAACACATACTGGGAGCGACATAAATATCATATCATTGACCAAGTGGAATTTCAAGTTCATAGGAAAGGTAACGACCAAATCTCAAAGATTTGGCGGCGGATCGCCAAAATCGACCATCAGAATTTGCTGAGCGCTTAACTCATTGTGCCTACAAAGAACAGAAAATACTTAAAGGTGGTCGACGTATGATTGCTTTCACTATGCTCACCTGAAGCCTGCGGAACAAGTGCATCCTAAAGTACCATGCTTAAACATATCGCACTTCCCATCATCCATCTGATCCAGAACAATCAAGTCCAAGTCGATTTGATCAGATCCGTTGCGGTTTTCAGCCACCAGGGTGTAGGTTCCGGCATCGTGCATCTGCAAAAAAATTAGCTTGACTTCTGTGTCATGTGGTCTAATGGTCTGATTCAGTATTCCCAAGAGCGTTCATTCACGGTGGATCGTCTCTTGTGTAACATTTCTTTCAAAATTATCATTGACTACTCTCTTAATCTAGAATTTGATAGACCGAACCGGATGGCTGTCAATTATATCTGGAAACATGCACCTATTTGAAATTACGTCGTACTTGGTGTTGTTATGAAATTCGTAACGGGTCGGAAAGTAACAAGGTATGATTTTTGTCTAGTTTCTTTTCAGTTGAAATTTTTGGCCAAAATAAGTTACGAAAGCGTTGAGATGAGGTTTTGTTTATTGCTTTAACCACCCGACATTAGACTTGATGATCAGGGGTATGAGCGATATTGTATCACAAGAATGTGGATTTGACAAATAAGATCTTGAAGCATTCCTTCATTTCTATGAAAGTCTTTGGAAACAAGCCGTTCTTTCAATAAAACAAAAGTATCAGGAGAACAACCACGAGGACACCGTAGAGCTTGGACCATGTTAGGTACCTACCTAACATGATACAAGGAACAAAAAACCTTACTTGCGAGCGGAAGACTTGAAGCATGGCGGTGGCTCCCCCTTGATATTCATCCGTTGCAATGATGTATTCATCCGAATTGTGCAAGCGTTGTCCCCCTTTAAACCAAGAAAATTGCGGTGGAGGTTCTCCTTTGACCTTGATGTGCCAAATGGCAGATCGGTGAACCCTCACGGATTTGGAGCCGGCTGCTCCCTTGTCAATCATTGGACGGACTGAAAATAAACCAATCGAACATGCCAGATTCTGAGCCAGTGGGTTGGCGTTGACGAAACAGAAACATACGATTCTTATGGCGGCAGAGATGAGGCTTTGTCTCTGCACTTGGTGAGGACTCTCCAGCCTTATTAGCTGCCAAAACACGGAATTGATACCATTTTCCTTCACTCAATCCGGGTACACGAGCCTCTAGCTCGTCGATCCTGGCCTCGCAATTCTTGCTATCTGTTACGAGGGCATCAAACCAGCCCCCAAATTTGTCCTTCTTCTGGATGATGTAATGAGTGATGGGACGCCCTCCATCATCCAAGGGTTTGTGCCATTTTAGCGTCACCGATTTGTTGTCAAAATCCACAATCTCGGGATCACGGGGTGCAGAGGGGGGATCTAGAGAATATGAGTATACAGCGAGTTGCTTTGACTTCTAATATTTGGAGATTACAGAAAGCAAGAAAAGTTTCAGCCTGAAACTTAAAAAAAAAAAGTTCCCCGCATAGTGCCTCCATGAGTGCAAATGTTTTTCGGGTTCGAAATTCTAGGCTTTGTTTCAACGAGGAAGATGTGAAAAGGCAACGAATTAGGTGCATCATCTAGAAAATTCATGAGGACAAGGTGAATGTTGCGTCACAATGTACAAAATGTGTATTTGTCAGTTCCGTGTTCTAGGTGCTTGTAAAGCAGGTTAGAACAACCCAACATTTCTGTTCAAACTTCCAATAGTTTTAATTTGTCACGGGAAAAAAGAAATCAAGGTACGCTCAATTATGTTCAAACTTGACAAGCAGGAATCAATGACAATAATTCAATATTTTGTTGAGCACCAACAAAATGACTTCATATAATTATGATGCCTTACTTTTTGTATCAACAACTATCGGAGGTTAATTGTTGCACGCAAAAATAGGGATAATTTTTTTAAAGCTTTTTCTCCCAGTTTTGGCATTTTTTTCTTCCTTGAAAGTAACATTTCATAGCATAAAACATCACTTTCAAATCTGTGCTCTAGCAATGTCATCTTGGCATCAACTTACTGTAAGGATTCTCGGCTTTGATTGGATCTCGGGTTCGTATGGGCAGGGACAAGCCTTCCTTGTTAATAGCGTACACTTCAAACTGATAAAGATGCCCAGGCTTGAGTCCTTTTATCATAGCATTGGTGGTATTTCCCGTTGTCTGTAAAAAAAATATCCATGTGTTCACAAAGAAACCTACCGACTCAAACTATCACTCATAGGACTCAGTCAACCACCTCAGCCACGCTGATCCATTCACCACTTCCTTCCACATCGACCATTCGAACTTGATAACCTGTGATTGGTGAGCCTCCGTCATCTTCCGGTGGGGCCCAAGACAATTTGATGTGTTCGGCTCGGACCTCATCCGGTCTGAGATTCCTCGGCTTTTCCGGCACATCCAGGACATTCACGAATCCAGTAGCTTCAAAAGTGCCTCCTTCACAAATCAGGCGGATCTTATAATGACCGGCGTCGGTTGCGCGCTCAGATTTAGTGACGGTGACTACGGTGTTTCTCTCGCAATATACGGTCTTTTTGCCGAAATTTTCGATAGCAATGCGATCATCGGACTTCAAGACCACTCCATTGCGCTCCCAAACAACGGTTGGAGGAGGTTCACCCCCGTACCAAATGTCATAACGGAATGTCCGACCTTTCTTGATGGTAATGTCGTACATGCCGGGTTGATGGAGGAATGGTTTCACTGAATCGGAGGAAATTGGTGTTAACAATTGATTAAATCCTCCTTAACGAAAACTCCATGTCTTACAGAATCTCGTTTTGGCAATTATTGACTCTGATGGGTCTGACGGAAGGGATGGACCACCCTTGTTGATTGCCTTTATTCGGAATTGGTATTCACATCCTTCAATTAGGCCGTCACAGGTGCCATGAATCATACCGCCCATGTTCTTGACCTGATCCACTGTCAAGACCTTTCCCGTTTGCCAAAGACCCATGTTCTTCTCCATGTATTCAATTTCGTAGTGGGTGATTTCCGCTCCTCCATCACTTTCTGGAGGGTCCCAAGCCAAATCACAGTGATCGGGGCCCCAGTCCTTGATCTGAGGTGTACCTGGTTTGTCAGGTTCATCTGAATTGGGAAAGATTTTGGTGATCACAGGGGTTGGAAAAATATGTAGCGACTTTCTTAATTTCTAGGATTTCAAGAAGAACTAAAGTACCAGTATATGTTTAGCTTTCATCTTTTTTTTTCTCTTTGGAGTGTTTAAGAATTCATTTTGCACACATTTTCCTTCTAATGACAAGAATCATTCAATAATTTCTGAAAATCCTCGATAACAAGTCATTCCAAGCTCAAAACGTTATTTTGCCATAAGCACCTCACCTGAAATAGAATATATCTTCATTCAACCCAAAAAAAACTTCATTACGCTATTTTTCTATCCTAATTATCTACTCATTCTTGTGCTTTCACATTCACATACTATTTAGCCTTTGTTAAGGCAGTTACCTCCTATGGTTGGACTTTCTGGGAGACTAGCCATATCAGGTTTGCTGTTTTGAACCAGCCTGTTCTTGTAACTTACATATTGCATTTCCTTGATGTACATTTTTGCTCAATTTTACAACTAACTTAAGAAGAGACAAAACAATTAGTTACCCCAGGGATCCTTGATAAGAATATCAGCGCCAAGCATTTCGCACGCATCTGATGGGCCGATCTTATTAAGGGCCCTCACTCGGAATCGATACTTATGCTTGTTTTCCAGGCCTTCACATTTGATTTGTCGTTCTCCTCCGGTGTGGGTCTTAGCACAAGTCTTCCATTGACCTCCAGCACTCACATCCATGGCCTCGATCACGTAGTTCTTAATTTCAGTACCCCCGTCATCCACCGGGGGAGCCCAATGAACCACACAATTGTCATGGAACACGTCGGTTACCGTGCATTGTTCCGGTGGGGTGGGTTTATCTAGTGATAGTGGGCTTCAATTTGAAAACTTTTCTGTTCACATTCAAAGGTCGATCAATCAATTACTTACCCATGATATTGACTTCGATGTCCCGACTGTCTTCGCCTTGCCCATTCCTCAGAATGACGGTATAAATACCCGATTTCTCCCGCTTTGGATTGTTGACTGAAAGGCTGATGTTGCCATCCTGCAGGTTCAGATTGATGTCTTGTCCCACTCGAAGCTCTTTTCCATCTTTCATGACAATCACTTCTAGCTCACTTTGTTGGGTACCATCCACCTGTATCGAAATCAGATGTTTACCTTTCCGTTTATTTTGTGACTTACTTTCTAACATTACTTGGAAGGGGACATCCCAATTGCAATGCTTATTGGCCACTCCAACAACTGGTCCAACTCGTCCAATTTCAGGCCTCTCCTCGCCTTTGGCCACGTGGAAAGTACACGTGGTTGAGAGCATTTCATCGCCATAATTAGATGGAGTACGGGCCTCAATTACACCATCATCCAGCATTGAAATCTTGTTCACAATCAACTGATGACGGCCTTTTTCCAATTTCTTGATCTCAACCCTATAACATGTCAATCCCAAACGTTGGTCTCGTGGACTAAACTTGTGGCTCTCTTTGACCTACCGACTGTCGTTTCCTGCAATTTTTTGACCTGCAATGAAAAATTCCACCGGGGCATCTGGATCTTTCACTTCAATTGTGAATGAGGCTGCCTCTCTTTCGATGACGTCAGTTGACAGTGGGAGGCCAGTAATGAACCTATTTGCATCTACAAAAAAGGCCAAAAGGCGTTCTCCAAGGTACAAAACAAACTCCTTTAGAAACTCACGCGCCACTTTCAGATGGCAACTGGCTTTATCCATGATTGATTCCACGGTGATTTCACCCGCATCCAGGAGAAGGGTATCTTTGAAAACAAGCTTACGCTTCAGTCCATCCGATATGATTTGAACCCTTTTATCATCAGGAGTGATCTTCTTTCCGTTTTGATACCAAGCCACCTCACAATCATCAGCTTCGCAATTGATCTCAAAGGCGGCCTCCTGATGTTCAACCACATTCTTACTCTTCAACTTGCTGGTGAACTTGTGAGGATATTCTATTAAGGGATTCATTACATTCGAGTCCATGTTACTTGTGGTACAGTATTAGATTTATGATGATACCCTCGATGTTTAAATTGCAGATGATTTCAGATTCCTCTCCATCTTTGACGAATTGTTGAATTTCGCATGAATATCTGCCAGCATCTTCCAATTTGCATTTTCTTATGGTAAGTTGAGTGCGGTCTTCCTCCATCAAGAGCTGGTATCTACTGTCCGCAAACTAAAAAAACCGACCCCAATTACATCAAAACTTTCTTCGGTGATGCGAGTAAAAACGACTTACAGAGATGGGTTTGCCATCTTTCATCCATTTCAGCTTAGCTCCTCCGTAGTTCAATTGACAAGATAGCTTGATTGATCGGTTCGTAAATCCTGTTAGCTCTTCTTTAAACTTCTTAACGAAATAGAATTCCGGATCCGCATCTAAACAATAAAGCTCCTCTCTACAGTTCCTTGGAGTCCATGCTCAATTTTCCATCACAAACCTTTCACATCCAAAGTTCCACCACAGAAGTAATGGTCCTTATCGATTTTAACGACCAAATTATAGCGCCCTTGATCTTTTACGGTTGGATTCAAGATCGTCAAGTTGTAAGTATCCCCTTTTTGTGTCCATTGGTATTTGTGGGCATCTTCTTTATACAGTTCCTACGAATGAATAAAAACTGATTTCAAAATTAACATTCTAATGGAAGTTAATGCGAAAACCTATCATCTTACCAATCCATATTCAGTTGAACGGAGGTCTTTGTACGAGTCCTTGAAAAAAAATCATAGCATGTGCATTTGCTTCTCTTAGAAGTTCCAAGTGGTCAAAGTAAGTCTTACATTGCTCCTATAGTACCACTTTCCTTTTTTCTCTTTCTCTGATAATCGAGCAGTGAAGGTAGCAGATTCACATTTCCCCTCTTGAACCTGAAGGTCCACGGGTTTCTCTATCCATTCAATGGTCTTGACAATAACCTGCTCCCAAGTACGAAAGATGTAGCATTATTTGGTTGGTTTTTCATACCACTATTGTATGTATCTTTGGTGTGACAACCTTCTTTTGCTTCACTTTCCGCTTCAGTAGCATGGCTCGAAAGTCCATCCCACCTTCAACGGTAACGAAGAACTTGAATTCAAAGTCAATTTCTCCTTGTGTGCTTGTGAGGACACATCGGTAGCCTCCTTCCTCTTCTTGGCGACATTCTCGAATTCCGAGGATAACTTGGTTGTGCCCATCCCCTCCATTGGTCCAGCTCTTGTAGCGAGGCTCTACATTCAAGTCCTTGAAACCCTTGACCGAAGAATGGACCAAAACTGAATCATTTATTCTGTTTAGTGTTGAAATGGAAGTTATGGTGTGTGTACCTTGAAAAATTGTACTTTAGGTGCAGGTGTGCCTTCCACATCGAAAAAGATGAAAGCAGTTTCTCCTAAGATTTGGAGAACGATAAAATATGAAAAGTGTTACTTATATCTATTAATCTCACCTTCATTGGCACTGTGTTTGTCATTAGGTTTGATAAATTTTAACTTCTTGCCCTTATCCCTCAAAGGAACCGATTCATTTTCCCAATCCTACAAGGAAAAATGGCATCATTACATCTATTGTCCGAGAGATGACGGGTATGTCTCTTCTTGAAGAGATTTGTTGAACCGCCAGATAAACAGCTATATTTTTCAGTACTTTCTCTCTCCTTCTACCCTTGTAGCCATACACAAATAAGATGAATAAATTTTGCTGACTTCAGCAAATCTGCTCAAAGTGGGAGCAGTCATAAATTCATTCACAGCCTTGATGACTGATGGATGTTCAGCTCAGATGGACATCAAATCCAGAGTACCTTTCACATGTCATAACGTGGCTAGCTTAGGAATCCACGTCATCCTCTCTCAAGAATTAAGTGTCTTACCCAAGTCTGAAAATGAGGGAAAGTTTCGATATTAGATATGATTTTGATGATCGGCTGCAACTCTTTGACATTACCTGTTCTTCGGCTTCTCCATTACTCGGAGGTTCATTAGAGGTGGAACTCTTTCTCCGCATTTCCTATTGAAGGGTTAAGATAAAAGTAAGCCATCTTTGAATCTATTGTAGACAAGAAACATTTATTACCGTTTTTCCTCCCCCACCCCCGGAACTTCCTCTTCGATCCCCCATCTTGACCTTGGTTCCAAAAACAGTGGTTTATAGAAAGGTCTTGATAAGTGTAATAATATGTTTGGAATCATACGCACCTGGATTTGCTAGCTTAGAATGTTGTAGACTATACAAGAACTGACATACAAATGTAACACCCTCTCCACCCCACCAAAGGTGGATCGGAAAAACCTGAGCAGTGAGAACGCAAACCTCCAGATATGATCAAGTGGATTCTAGGCTCGGAGGCTCATACAAGATTTACCTTTTTGGTGGAGTGGAAGACCCTGCTTCAATTCGGGAGCAATCGTCACTGAGAAGGTCTTGACACTTCAGAGGTCTTAGTCTTAGTGCGTGGGTTCTGGACGGGGGCACATCATCAAGGTACGAGATATTTCAGACCTCAAGACATTCGCTCTCCAATGAACGGCAGTCCATGGGACTGACCTCCTACGAGTTGAAAGGAGGAGGATAGCCTCAAAATCAACGTAGAAGTATTCAGCAAGCACATGTCCCACTTGAGCCGTCAAAGCAGTGAGTGCTAAATGTTTTGGGATCAATATTGGCACGATGATGCGCACCTTAACATGGTACACAGTTCTCTCCGATTGATGTATTATTGACATGGGCCTAATTTGTATCTGTCGTGCAAAAGTGCGTCATAAAAGAGGCAAGATATATGTATTGAGATCTCTTAGAAATGCTGACCGAAACATTCGACAACGTACTAGGTATTGCATAACATTGAAAACCGAGTAATAAATCAATACTTTAGCCCAATTGAAATGCACGTGTTATTGATAACAGCTGACTTTTTTATCTGAGCTTTAAATCCCTCGCCTAGTTGAAAGAAAACTCGAATATATTTCAATATTTTGCATAAAAACCAATAGATAACTAAAAAATCTTGAAGATTTGTCAATTTTTTTCAAAATGTGTCAAATACTGCCAAAATCATTGTCTCAGCTATTTCAAATGTGAGTAAGTGTCTCCAAATTAATTAGGGTCCAAGTTGTTTTTATTCTTTTTTTTTCAATTCTTTTTAACGATGATAAAGCAACCATTCCATGTGAACTCATGGCTCTTTTAAATTATGTGCAGATTTTTTTAGGAAAAAGTAACAACTTTCTGGATAGAGATCAAATTTTGCTTTCACTTTAGACATTTTGATAAAACTGAAGTGCACGATGTAACAAAGAAATATATTTCCCGCTGTTTATCAGTTGAAGCTGCATTTTTAATCGCATTACCAAACGTGATAGTTGTATATGTTTCCATTTCAACACGTTAATCTTTAAAGTTGCTATCGTATCGTTTCTGGTTGCTCTTACAATTAGCCCGAAATTACTAGCAATGATTCACGTCTAGACTTCTCAATTCTTAAATGCCAATTAAAATTTAATAGTTGAAAAATTCTGGGCAATGGCTACGCATCTCATCAATGTGCCAGAAATTCAGTAGACATAATTTGCAACATTTTTGGGCTTCCAGAAAGCGACAAATATGATGTCTATCCTACTATCGGTTTACTTTTTAAGAGGGCCAGTCCCAAAACCAATAATCTTACAAAATCAAAAAGTGTTGACAAATCAAATCATACCTATCTCATTTTGTCCGCCATAACAGCCTTTTTATTACCAAATTATGGCGCTTTTAAACAATTAAACTTATCTGATCACAGAAAGCAACACTTTTTTTGGATTTGGGGTGCTAGGGTCCATTTCCAAATTCTGACGTGTAGTGTAATGTCTGGTATCAGTTGTGGCCAATATTCCTAACACAGTTCATGCCCATCCAGGGTGTTGGCATCTAAACATTCCTTGTTGGGAAAAAACGGGGAGGAGATTTCCACCGGGAACCGAGGAAACCGGACTATTCTCTGTACCACGTCTCTGCCCTAGTTCTTCATCTTTTGCTCAGCTTCATAATTATCTCAAACAGTAACGGATAGCAATTCGTTATGTGGTGCCACATTTAAACAGACTGTTCCAAACGGCATTTTGTCCAAGCTGCTTAATTCTACATCACCAATGAAAGGATGACATGGATGCAGAGGCTCTTGGCCAAGTTTGGCCAAATCAATGAGCTTAATTTGTAAACAGCCTTGCCTTTAACAGTTTGAAGCCAAGGGGTAATTTTTTAGAACAATTGAATAATTTTTATAGACCTGCATGCAATGTAAGCCGCTACACAGTCATTGCTATGACTAGGAGTCGGAAAAATAGTGGTGTGATTTTGGAAAATATGCTTCTTTTAGGATATGAAATCAGCCAGAGTCAGTTGCAAAAAAAGTTAAAAAAAGATGAAAAATAGATTCTGCTTTCTTTGGTTATTTACGTATTATGTTGGTTTTAAGGCAAAAGTTGCCTGATTATTGTTTTAACGATCTTCTTGCTCTTTGGGCTCAAAAATATATTCTTGACTTTACATCAACACAAAATTGAATTTTGATTTGGCAACTGAACTATAACGTCAAAGTAAAAATCATATTTTAAAGCATCCTGAGATCATGGTCCAGGACAAAGTAGATGAGTGGTCTTTGAAATTAGTGCCATTATTGTTCGAGAATCTAAGGCAATTGGATGCAAAAACTTGCGTTATAGTTCATAGAAAAAGCAAAATGCCACTCAATGCAATAGCATTCTTATGGAAGAGATGATCAAATTAAAGGAATTAGTTAAAAATTGAAAGGCAGCAAATACGAGATAAATAAATGTTTTTATTCTTCGGTTTAAAAAAAAAATAATGTGTAAAAGCCATCAAAACTCAAACTCGTTGGTAGACCAAATATCATATAAAGATTAAAAGGTAATAAATAGACGAATTATGACCTTTCATTTTATTAGTTTTGGGGTCACATTCCCAGTAGCGGTTAGAAAAGCCCGTGAAAACCCAAACCAAAATTAAATAAATAATTAGGTACGTTCTGTATAGGGTGGAAAAAGATTAAGGACAACTCTTTGCGCCTTTTGAAAATACTTCCCCCGTCTTCCACGAATTGCTTGATGTAATACGATGAGGACAGTGAGGCCACTTAAAGTGTAGTGAGTAGATTGGTTAACGTCATACTGGTTTTGTATTTCACATACAACGGTATACATACTATATAGGGGATTCGAGCTAACGCAGTAACCCTAATTAGGATCTCGTTACATTGATCATATTCTCTTCAAAACGGACAATTGAAAAACCTATCACTATGCCATGAATAAACCAACTTTAGCCTAATGGAGATTAATAACCCTCTGATTTTTAGCCCACCAAGAGGCTTACACACCTCCTCAGCCTTTGTTTTAGTTCTGACATCTAGAATGTGCTCACTTGCATTTTCGATATTTGCTTTGGTGAAAACAGTGAAAGGGTTACCAATCGCCTTCAGGCTAAAATTAGATCATTTGCAGTACAGTATTACTGTATATATCCAGCAATTCCTCTTAATGAAAGTTTGGGGTCCAAGGCCAAATCTTTCTTTGAACGAAGACAAACATAGTCAGACACGGCCAGAGGTTGTCCTGAATTTATTTTCACTCAATATTTTTCCAAATTTCGCCTAAATATGATAAAAACCCTTAATTTCTCCGAAAATCCTCGGTTTTAGGTAATTTTATGGTTAAATTTGTAAAAAAGTTTATTTTGTCCCAAAATTACCAAAATAGTTCAAAGCTCAGTTTAACCCTAAAAAAATCTTTCCGACCCCTGGTTGTAATATACGAACCTACTTCGCCACAATCGTCAAAAAGGTCGATGATTGTGCTGACAATTTTCCTTGGAACGAAATGGGCTAATACAAAGGCAATACAAAGTTTTAATTATCTGTTACTCGTAAACGAAAGTCCCAATCATGCTGAAATTTGGTATATGAGTTCCTTTAACTCATACCTAATTAAACTTATCGCGGAAAAAATAAGTCGATAAATTGCAATTCAATTCGCAGCTGACCGCCCTAGCAGAGTTTCCCATGTATTTCGTCCTTGACTAAATATAGAGCTCTCCTTGACCAATGACAACTGAGTTCTAAATTGCGAAACATTAACATTAGCAATTAAGTGTTTGTTTACCTCATATATAACTGCAAATATTTTCTATGGTTCATGTTTGACAAATTCGTTACTCATTTTCAAAAAACTTGGTCAAACAATGTAACAAAGATAACATTCCCGTAAAACAAGCAATTCTTAAGTTATGAAGCTCCCGGACATATTTATGTGACTCATTGAATGAAACAATCTATATGAAATGTCTAGAAATTTCGGGGAGAACAAATCAACATTAGTTTTAGTGCGAGGGCTCATTCGTCCCAAGGGAGGAGTTTTGATTTTCCATCCCCCTCCGTATGAGGCTGCCTCTTCCACTTGACAATATCTTCGAATGAGGCTCCGTTCTCGAATTGTTACTTTCTTGTCATGGTATAACTTACGAGATAGAACACTGATCTTGGCATAAAATAATTTTTATTCATTTATTCATTTAAGAGCATCTATTTTAACCCTACGGTTTTAAGGTAATATCGGTCAAAAATGTTCCGTTCTCCTTGTGCAGCCTTTCGTGGTTTTGAAGAGTCCTTCTCGATTTCATCAACTTTCCGCACAAGCGGCACTTGTGTAACGTGTCATCGTGAGTTCGAGAATGATCTCGCAACTCCATTTGGCTCCCTGCTCGGTAGCCGCACTCGCCGCAGAGAAACTTGTCCGATTCTCCATGAACACGATTCTTATGAGCCGTCAGGGTCTTTTCTCTGGTAAAGACCCGGTCGCATTTTTCGCACGGAAAATTCAACTGACCGTGAACGAATTTGATGTGGTTCTTTAAGGACGTATTCTGACTGAGTTCCTTGCCACAGAGATGGCAAATGGCTTTGGGTGCCAAACCTTCTTCTACCAAATGTTTCTTCTCGTGCTCTTTGAGATATTGATTGGATGTGGTGGCAAAGTCACATTTGGAGCATTTGATCGGCTCCCCATGCTTCTTCTTGTGGTTCTTGAGGTATTCGATCAGGGAGTAACTTTTTCCGCATTGATCACATTGGTGAGGACGATCACGTCGGATCCGTTTGAAACGATTCACCGTCACTTTTTGTCTGGTGTGTTCTCTCACACAGATTTCGTGATGATCAGCCAGAGTTAGCTCATCCTCCAATTCAATTAGTTTTAGACACTTTGGACAATTGGCACTTAGGGTCTTTGGATGAACGGCTAGTAAATGGTTGGTTAGTTCCTTGGCAAATCGGAACTTGGCATCACAATGAATGCAGTCGAAGTAAGCTCGAAAGTGAACTAAGGTCATATGGGCACAAAGGCTTGAAAGGCTTTTGAGATGAGCACCACATAAACGGCAAGACCTTCCGTCATTCTTGTTCAACTTAGTTTTTTTGATCTTGGCATCACTTTGGATGTCTTTGCTTGTATCAGAACCTGGCTCCTCTTCTTTGAAATCTGTGAGGATGTCGTCAATTTCTTCAGATATGGATCCATCTTCAGTTTTGGGTTCTTCAAATTTAACCACAAGTGATGGCGATGTTTCTATATTTGGACTTAATCGCAAACACTCTTGGCAGATAGAGGATTCTGATGTCATTTTGGAGTTGGAGATGTACATAAAACATTGATCAGAAAACTGGCAGGAATTCGGGAAAAGGTCGTCTATAGGTTGAAAACCTAGGCATGGTTTAGTATTTATAAAGAACTTATCACATAAACCCAGCAGATCCTTGCCCAAAGATTCCATTGATCCACTCAAGGCAATTCGACCCATTACACGACCAACATATCCAAAATTAAATTCATGAACCATGAGCGTCATAGCTAGATATGGTTCCATTATATCGGCAATGAGATCAAAATCACTTCGAAAAATGAAGATCCAGTTCCTCACTTTGTGATACGACAAACCCTTGTTATTCAATTGCTCCAAGCTAACATTGCCGGGTACGACAGTTTCGTCCATGATGATTTTATGTTAATTACTTTTTACAGATAGCACCGTCATACGGTACGTTTCTTTCCTTTGTTGATGATGGCATTGAGTACGGTACATGTAAGGAGAGAGCCAAATCGAGTCCAGGGGCGGTGAATTTTCAGCCTCAAAGCCAAACTGAAAGTTCGGGGATGGAGCAGAAAGGCCAATTTCCATGTAAGGGATGCTTTCAAGATTGCTCAAGCTGAAATAATTTTCATTGAACAAATGAATATATGATATGAATACCGCAACTGAACACTTGACGAAAAACGTCTTTGCTGCGGAATTTAGAAAGCTTTGGATGGAAATATTAAGACATGAATTAGTAACTTGCAACAATGCCCCTCAAACTTTTGGAACAGTTTGTGGTGATCAGGTGGGCCTAAAAAATTAATATCATCAACTTCTTTGATGAGGATATTTAATTCAGGGCATATAATTGACAATATGAAAAGTTTGTCTATATGTAAAAATGAGATCAATTTTGAGTATTTAAAAACTTCACGGGTTATTCCATCATGGCAAATATTGAGGGTCCTTGTTGCGAGAGTAAATGTTGATTGGTCATCGATAAAGGTTTGTCTACAATCATCTGTGACGAGTTTTGCTCCACTTGAAATTGAGATTTTTTGGCGGTTTTCTTCTGTTGCTGATGGACGAATTTCTTATGTTTTATGAGATTTCCCGAGTTATTGCTGGCATAATCGCATATGTCACACCTGAAATGAGTTATATCATATACATAGATCATTTAGCAATGGCTACCTTAGATACAAAAACAAAACACGGTTGCAGAACTCACTTGAAAGGCTTTTCCCCTTTATGTATACGTTCATGGATGGTGAGATGATGCTTACGCCTAAAGAGCTTAGTACAATATTGGCACTTGTGTGTCGGATCCTCGTGAACCTTGGAGTGATCACTGAGCTCGATATGATCTCCAGCTCTGTAACTACACACCTTGCAAATGAACTCATCGGATTCTGCATGGAACCTATTTTTGTGTCTCTTTAACATGGCCGAACTTGTGAAGGCTCGGTCGCATTTGTCACAAGGAAAATGTAACGATTTCTCATGAATGGACTTGATATGCTTATCTAAACACTCCGGTCCTCTCAGTGCCTTTCCACACAGATCGCAAATACAGTTTTTAACCGTTCCTCGCCCTTGAACGTGTCTTCGCTCGTGGTTGATGAGGTTTTGCTTGTACTTGGTCTTGAACTCACAGGTTTTGCATTCGAGCCACACGTCACTATGAGTTTTTTGGTGGGATTTCAGCAAATAACCTGTTGCAAATTCTTTCCCACATTGGTCACACTGATGGATCTGGCCTTCTTGTTTACCTTTGGATTTTGGCAGTGTATCGACAAACTTGGCCCTGTTACAAACCTCCACGTGGGAAATCAATCCGTCTCCATCATCACCCAAGTCAATCATTATCTGGCAGTTGGGACACTCTAAAGTAGAATTTTGACTGTGGACTAGGAAGTTGTGATCAGTGAGCTCTTTGGCGAACGGAAAGGACTCGAAACAGATCAAGCAGTTGAACTCTGCTGCGCCATGCACATTCCTCAAATGAGTCTCAGAAGACGCAAAATTTAGGACCTTATGGCAGATTCGACAAGTCCAAGTTTGGCGTTTTCTATTGGCCTCTTTGATCGTCTTTTTGTTCGTTCTAATTCCATGTTGCAGTTGTCCCCCAGGATCCACAGCCTCCAAAGAATCAAAATCACTGCCAATTTCCTCTTGTCCAACCTCTTCCTTGTAGGTCGAATCATAATCCGGATCCAACCCTTCGTCTTCTTGAGCTTTGGAGGGTCGAGTTTTGGAGGGCAGGAATAGCTTTTGGCACTCAAGACACACGTCCAGTTTGGATGCTTGAGAATCAACGGTAATGGCACAAGTGGAAGAAAACCGACATGAAAGCGGGAAACGGGCATCTTTGGGTTTGATCCCCAAACATGGTTTCCGGTTGTGAAAAAGCCGTTGACAAGTGGTTGTGAAATGGTCCTCCGACTCAATTTGACCCTTCTCCACTGTTCGACCTAATACTCGCCACACAAATTGGTGGGAATTGCAATCATAGAGCATATTGAGAGAAAAATAAGGCTCGTCGTTGAGTATGAAGTCATGGCTGTCTTGAAAAATCAAAAACCAGGATCCACTTCGAGCGTAAATCAGTTGTAACTCATTCAAGATACGAGGAATCCTAAGATCTTTGTCCGAGTGTTCATACTTAAGAGGATCATCGGTGTTCATATTTTGTTGTGATGCGATGGATGCAACTAGAAAAAAATGTGGGATTCGTCAATGGAATCTTCAAGATATCACCAACTAGGAAGACTAATGATTGTTTTGGTTTTCGGGAAGACTCAAGCTGAGAGTGGACCTGCCGAATGCCCAAAGTCCAAGCTGAACAGGGTCGTAGAAAACAGAGGAGATCGTAAGAAACCTCGAACTCACCAGAAATGTAAATGCTTGTGAAAGATGGAATGGAAAAATAATGTGAACCATGAGAACTCGTCATAATGTTAGTATTTTCGAATAACTCTATAGTTCAGCAAATTGTCTCTTTGAACTTCTCTACAGGAAAAGTTTCTGAAATTGAGTTAAAGTCAGAGTAAGATGGCAACAGCAATCTAATATGAAGAATGGGTTGAAATCCCCACTTGAAGGGGTTTTCTCCGGTTTGGGTACGTAAATAAAGGTTTAGTACCTTTTTCACCATAAAGAATACACAAGAAATTTTGTTCGAGATGAGCCATTATTTGTTCTGACTCATATTGAAGAAAATGCCTCCTTTGTATTGTAGCGTAACAGATGTAGGCTGCCTTTGATTCATTCGGTTTTAGATGTGTATGTAGTTAGGATGGGTATGTGCCTAGTTGGATGGTGGCAAACTTGCTTCACAAATTCTCGGAGTCATGTTTTTGCAGTAGTTCCTCAATTTCAAAACTGTCGGAACAATCTAAACAAACCTTCCCCAAGAATTCAACCAACTGACGAGATGATCATCTCACAGAAATTTAGGCTTGTGGCAAGTTACAGTGCGATTCTTCAGACCCTCCCCTCAGCGTTGGGTCTGAGATTCACATCTTTTGGACAATTTGGACAATTTGATTTTGAGGTTTTGAGGGCTCTTGTGTTATTTGAATAAAGTCATGAGGCCCAGAGTGGATTTATGTTATAGCCATGAGTCTATCTATGCAGGGACTTGAAAGAGAGGAAACGACATGGCTTTCCACTGACCGCCAACTTGGGCCATTGTGTTGAATCTAGACAGTAACTCTAGTATCAATAATACAAGATTATCTGTACTACATAGTACATTGAAGTGTTTTTAATTAAATAATGATCTCCTTGATATACAACTCCATCCATATACTAAATAATTCTGAATTAATTTTGAAAGTTAGAAGAATAAATGAAATACCCATGAACATCAAATTAATAAAAAAAAAAACAATCAAATTGTCTTTCAAATCAGTGAAATATTGCGTAAAACTGGCTCAAAAACACGCATAGATAGAAAACCAATAAGAATCATTGCACCAATTGATGAGGAAATTGCACTAACAAAATATAAAAGAAATGTATGGAATAGGCAATAAAAGTGCATGTACATAAAGGTTAACATGTTAGAATATCTAGGATTGACAATTAATACTTTTGTTTTAATCCACACCTTTGACAAAAAAAACATTAGGCATTGGTGAAAAATGAATGAGTTATCTTTTTGTAGAGTTTAAATTTCTACTTATTAGGGAATTTGCACAAAAGACAGGCATTATTTAAGGGGCACAGAGTAATACCAAAGTACAGTAGGCTAGATCTCAATTTGAACTTTGGACTTCAATAATTTGTTTTTCTTGCAAAAGCATCCAAAATGTCAAAATAGTCAACTTAAACAGGTGATATATCTCTTAACATTATTATTCCATGATTATGAAGCACCCATGTGAGTTTAAAGAAAAATATTTAGCTCAGAGTTACAGTATGTCTACTTTTGGATTGAGGGCCATTCCCAGAGTGAAAACCATAGTTTCATAACAAACGCTTCAAATCGCTTGAAATTTGATCAAGATGTTTCTGAAGCAATTTTCTACAAATAATATTATTAGCAAAAGAGTATTGACTGATTGCGTTTGGAGAAAATTCTTGCTTTATCAAAAAAACCTAATTAGCACTTCTCAGTTGTTGTACTGTAAGACATGTTTAAAGTCATTTTTAGTATATTTACATACCTGGTTTTAAGCACATACCATCAATGGTTTCAAAAATGATATTAGTCACATTTTTTGTTCAACAATTATGGCAATGATTGACATTCAAAATTTTCAGCAGCAAAAGTTTAGGCCTTACTTGGCGGGAAAGGTTTGGTGATCACAAAAAAGTGGCGTTTCCTTGCTTTAGTGTCCTTGATCTATCTGACGTTTTGAATGAATCCAAATAGGCTCAATTCTTAAGAGTCGTCTCATACTGCAGCTCACTGTTGTCTGCCTTATCACGCAACCTTTCAAGCTATATCGTTCTAAATCCATCCATCTTAGCCGCCTTGCCGCTTTGCTCCTTTGCCACTTTGAAACTCCATGGGCCAGATTTCATTGAAGTGACACACCGTTTGACAGCGTGAATGGAATTGAAGCCAACAATTTCGTCCAAAAAAAACTTATAATCGGCATCGTTGTTTGTTTATGATTTTTTTTGTTCAAAACAATGTTTTGCCCAATGTACTTAAAGTAAAGTGCCTGTAGGCTTGCAGATTCAGCATATTCTATTTCCAATTCTGGAATAATTTGTGGCTTTTAGCGACATGTAGGAAGAAGAAAGAAAAAAAAGCATGAAATCAAAGCCGACCTTATGAGAGCCTAAGGATATCGAGCGTCAGGTTTAAAGATAAAGACTGGCCCAATTCATTTTCTAAACCCAGCAAGCCTGATAGGAAGCAAACAACAAATATCCAAAAACGAACTGAACTCCTCAAATTCAAAGTGAACCCTTGGCAACTTCACTTCCAGTCATGGCGGTCTCTCCCAAGAATGCCATTCACTTGGGCAAAATGAAAGTGGGCGATTGGCAGTTGATTCTGCACGTCAATCATGGGCTCGAAATCAATGATGAGCCTCAAATCGGTCTCTCGATGTTGTATCACACCGAGACCAGGCAATACATTGCTCGATCTTGGGGACGAACCATTGGCAAAGGAACCGTGGCCAACTACAACGAAATGATCGCCAGATGCGGGACTTTCTTTCGGAAAGGAACCCCCTGTGTGGGGATGAACCCTCCGGATGAGCAATTTCCGCTCTCTTGCCAATTTGCCAAAGATTGTACGGGGATTGTGCCGCATATCCAAGGCTCTAATGTGTGTATGGAGTGTAAGAGCGCCAATAGCAACCCTCTAGATGGCGTCAATGATGATGAAAAAGATGCTTTAGATCCACTGTGCTTTGAAATCGAAGAGCACGCGATGAAGCTGGAGTATTCGGTCGATGATCCTTTAGCCGCTTTCAAGTGTGAGAGATGCTCGGAGGTGTTTCATTCCGCCCCTTTGTTGATTGAACATTTAAAGAGCTGCTCTCAATCACTGAAAGTTTGGTGTCCTCCAATTAAACGCTCCAAAATTGGATCAAACGCAGTTGTGACGAAAATGAGGAAATTGACTGATGAAAGTGCCAAGCTAAGCTCCAAAAGTACCGAGAAAATTCTGCAAAGTGAAGAGACAAGTACTCCGAGTAATATTAAACCCACCAGGAATGACAAATCGGAGCGAAGACCCATCTATGGAACCACTGAGTGTCCTATTTGCCACAAGCAGATCTCGTCCGTGTTTTTTGGCATCCACAAGATGTACTATCATGAAATGGGCGACTTCAAGTGCATCTGTAAAGCTTCGTTTGAAACAGTCCCGGATCTTTTGGCCCACGTGGAACATGAACATCCGAATGGATTAGCTAGGTTAGATTGTCCCAATTGCAGACAATCAGTGGAGTTGGAAAACTATCCTGCCACGTTCCTCTACCACGTGAAGGAATGTCGTAAAATCAAGTACATGATCGATGTCAAAGGGAAACTGGTCAGGATGGACCGATTTTGTGTGAATTGTCGAATGCCATTTGCTACCGATGAAGAACTCGAAGCCCACGAAGCCAGCGATTGCGTCGATAATTGCGATTACTGTTGTTTCAAGGGCACCGGGAAGGAATTGACCAAACACAAGCTCATGGCACACAGGGCCGCGGTTATGGAACAGAAAGCCGCCATGGGCAATCAAGAGGCTGCTCTTGATCCTCAGACTGGAAATATTGTGTGCTCTATTTGTGGCCTTGAATTTGCGGATCAGTTAATCCTTGATGCGCATAAGGCGAGCGAACACCCTCCTGAGTGTCATATCTGTGAAACGTGTGGGCTCAAGTTCGCTTTTCAGGTTCAATTACGATCGCATAGGAGCAAAACTCATCCAGAACTTAGCGCCTTTATGTGTGATGTGTGTGGCATTGGATTCGAATCCCCACAATTGTTCTTCAAACATAAGAAAAGTCACCAAATGCAGAAGCACAAATGCCAAATATGCGGCAAAGAATACAAGTTGGTGTCTTTGTTCGAAAAGCACATGAGGTCCCACCGATAGATTTGGTTCAGGTTAGTATATATCACTGATGTGAAGCAAGCACCGTCAGGGCAAGTTGTCCGGAGCTGAACTTGCCCAAGTAAGTACTTGCCCCCACTTGGGTTCATGCACAAACACATGAGGGGAAAATGATGTGGCTAAACTTTCGCAAAAAAAATCATACCAGGGCAAATTAAATCAACTTTTGCAAGACTGGCAGCAATGTGCACCAACAGTGACGCTTCAACGTGGTTTTGGTTCAAAGGCTGGTTTGTTTCTGGCAAGCTGACGTTAGCTGGTAGCAAAAAAACCCCACATTTTTGCGGTTTTCCCAAGCTAACCATCTGGGCCCCCTACTTTAGGAGCAGATCTCTGCTTGGGTTAAGCTTGCCCAAGTTTTAGTACTTGGCCAAGCTTTGGTTGGAAACAAGTAGAACTTTGGTGTCTGTGATGGCTTGCTACTTTCCCTTTTCCCATCAGTAGTGCATATGAATTAATCAAATCGTGATAGAGAAATATTGATCAAATCTTATTCGTCATCCTTGCGAAAATTTTCCCATTTACCTTTTTGTGTTTAACGACATTGATATTAAAAACAATTTCATAGACGTTTGCTTATGTTATCTTTCAGATGAGGACAATGCTCGTCATTGAATGCCGTTACAATTTCACCAGTTCGTGTTGTATTTGTAAACTATCACAAATAAAATCAAAATGAAAATAAATATCTCTTGTCCCACATATACATTTCATCTTCGTCTTTTTGGTCCGTAGGAAAATCAAAAGCCTATGTCCTAAAATCTACTCAAGCACATGCAATCGTCCTATAAGAATCATGAAACTGAATATTCTTGAAGATTTTTCTTTTCATATATTATGCGTAGGAATGGTCCACGTGGAATAAT
>NC_081449.1:4271257-4319687 GCF_007210705.1 Tigriopus californicus | reverse complement strand
AATATTCTTGAAGATTTTTCTTTTCATATATTATGCGTAGGAATGGCCCACGTGGAATAATAAATTTAGGGGGTCACGCTGATGATATTGATGAAAGCTTTTCTCAATCAAAACATGGTTTGCACAAGATCAGCAACACTTTTGCCATCAAGTCTTATCCTAATGCACAGCTAACACGGCATCGTTTTTTATGTCAACCTTACGTTCCGAAGGACTTCAAACTAAGTTTAAGATTGGAAATTTAAATTACGAGAATGAACTTAGATGAGCAAAAGAATGTGTTCAATCCACAACAGACTTAGAATGTAAAAAAAAAAAAATCCGGCCCAAGAACATATGCCCTTCGTCCAGCCCAGAATTGGCTCCCCTAGACCAACGAACTTGGCCTCGTGTTACCAGCCTGCTTGCTAGGTCCGTCAAGTGTCCAAAAGAGATGGTCCGCTATTTGAACATTAGCCTGGTGGACCCTGGATTTGGCCTTCTTGTCGAGGAGATTTGACCACGTCCAGAGCGCTATACTGCGGCAAAAGGCGCTCATGATGAATGAAACACTTTTACGAATTTTTCTCTGAAGAGAATTAATTATATGCTATAACATCCGTTTCAATTGAAAACGTGTCCCAATGCCAAACATTACAAGACAGGTTAGTTTCTTGTAAATAAAACGAAGAAACTCCATGGATAATCTAGTAACAGCATCCAGTCGCGTGCCAAGATTTTGCAACAGATGAAAATGAAGAGAAGAGGCTCTGCTGTACGGCCAAGGCGGATGCCATTTGCTACCGATGAAGAACTGGAAGCCCACGAAGCCAGCGATTGCGTCGATAATTGCGATTACTGTTGTTTCAAGGGCACCGGGAAGGAATTGACCAAACACAAGCTCATGGCACANCTCTTGTCCCACATATACATTTCATCTTCGTCTTTTTGGTCCGTAGGAAAATCAAAAGCCTATGTCCTAAAATCTACTCAAGCACATGCAATCGTCCTATAAGAATCATGAAACTGAATATTCTTGAAGATTTTTCTTTTCATATATTATGCGTAGGAATGGCCCACGTGGAATAATAAATTTAGGGGGTCACGCCGATGATATTGATGAAAGCTTTTCTCAATCAAAACATGGTTTGCACAAGATCAGCAACACTTTTGCCATCAAATCTTATCCTAATGCACAGCTAAAACGGCATCGTTTTTTATGTCAACCTTACGTTCCGAAGGACTTCAAACTAAGTTTAAGATTGCAAATTTAAATTACGAGAATAAACTTAGATGAGCAAGAGAATGTGTTCAATCCACAACAGACTTAGAATGTAAAAAAAAAAATCCGGCCCAAGAACATATGCCCTTCGTCCAGCCCAGAATTGGCTCCCCTAGACCAACGAACTTGGCCTCGTGTTACCAGCTTGCTTGCTAGGTCCGTCAAGTGTCCAAAAGAGATGGTCCGCTATTTGAACATTAGCCTGGTGGACCCTGGATCTGGCCTTCTTGTCGAGGGGATTTGACCACGTCCAGAGCGCTATACTGCGGCCAAAGGCGCTCATGATGAATGAAACACTTTTACGAATTTTTCTCTGAAGAGAATGAATTATATGCTATAACATCCGTTTCAATTGAAAACGTGTCCCAATGCCAAACATTACAAGACAGAGGTTAGTTTCTTGTAAATAAAACGAAGAAACGTCATGGATAATCTAGTAACAGCATCCAGTCGCGTGCCAAGATTTTGCAACAGATGAAAATGTAGGAAAGAGGCTATAAGGGACCAAAAAACGACCTGTTTATCTTTGTAACAATTCTTTGTGCATTATACCAATTTCTTTAAGTGTTTCACAACTTTCGTTTTCGGCATTTTTCTCAACAAAAACAAAATATTTGGCAGAAAAAGGCCCCTCTTTTTGAAAAAGGCATATCCTAAGTGCCACTCGACGTAATCAAAAATTAGTAGATCCTATCCGGGCATTTTGGGATGATCACCTCTTACCTCAAAATGTCCTAGATACTGAATTGTAATTGTCATAAGTATAACAAAAGGTTCAGAGACAATTCAATGTTCTACTTTTGGGTTCCGAAGTCACCTGACCAGAGGCCAGGAGGTTTTTACAGCTCGTACCTCGGAGTTAGGGGCTTGGACGTTAACCAATATGGAACTAGACTGGCAAAAGTAGTGAGCCAATGCTCATTCTGGGTAACGTCCAAGCCTTAAGTCAGCGGTAGCCTTGGTTACATTGAGCAGACGTGTCAGAGGGATGAGGTCTAATACTTAGTACTGAAATGATGCGCTTTTTGAGGATTGGAGTTAAAAAACCGCCTACATGCTTGCACCTACATCAAGAAGTAGTAATGTAGGATCCTTGAGCTGCATAGAATTTGTTAACCTCTCTCCCTCATCTTGTCTATTACAACCCAATTTTCAGTCAGATTTATCTAATAAGTTGTACAGTTCTATTTCAGCGGCAAACATTTTACAAAAATAACAATTTTTAAAAGCAAAAAGTGCTAGACATGAAAGCTTTAGCCCAAAATGGGAATGGAAGATCCACTCCAAACTAGTGTTGGGGCAAGTCCGGCACAAGTTGGACTGGGATAAAAGACCGCTTCATAATGTTCAATAAACTTCAAGACACTCCATAAACAAAACATTATTATCTGACCATTGCTTTTCCATGAATCCTAGATATTCTTAAGATATGGAATATCTTGCTATTCAAAGTTTAACATATTAAAAATCAATGTAGAACACTGGCCCTATTAGCCGCATGTCTACAGATGGAAGTCGTCAGGCCATTAGAGGAAAGCTCTACAAAACCTCGCAAGAAGGCGTTGGAGCAATGAGCAATGCGTTACCATCTAACAAGTGCGCACTCTGACGGTCAAAATATGACCAATTCATCGTTTACCTTCTGGACAGTATTGGAATGTTAGCAATTTGTATCGTCTTGTCATCACAAAAAGCTTAATTTCAGGATGGAAGCCTCCGAGAAACAAGACAACCCTCCTCCCAAGGGGGTAAATCTCGCCAAAGTGTCTTTGGGCCAATGGCAATTATTCTTACAAGCTGAACCCGATCTGCTTATCAACGACCAGCCTTTCGTGGCCTTGACCATGATGTACCACTCCGAAACTCACGAATACATTTGGCGGGCTCTCGGACGAAGCGTCGAATCCGGACAAGTTAGCGGGTTCTCGGCGTTTCTCGGTAAATGCCATCAGTTGTTTAACAGTGGCACGCCTTGTTTAGGCAAGAAACCGCCGGATGCCAACTTTCCGTTGTCCTGTGAGTTTTCAAAGAATTGTTACATCATGATTCCCAAATCTGCTAAGTCCAAGTCTTGTGAAGCTTGCCAAGAATCGGCTGAAGATCCATGCCAATTTTGGCAGGAAATCCGGAATGTGGCTGTGGATGTGATCTTTCATGAAGGTCGCAAAAGTAGGAAGGCGTTGAATCGTAAGGATAGTTTACAACAAGTTTGGCCTTGTCATATGTGCTCAGAAAAGGTCTCATTGACTGATATGAAAAGCCATTTAGAGAAAAGTCATCTCTTGCGTCCATTTTTTTGTTTCCATTGCGATGACCGATTTGTGGATGCTAAAGATTTGTGTTTCCACACATTACAAGAACATGCCGAGATCGGTGAAGTGAATTGTCCCTTGTGTCCGATGAATATCACTTTAGATGGTGAGATCAGTGCTCTGTCTAATCACTTTCGCTTGTGCTTGTTGAGTAAAAATCTGGCCATGGAATGTGAAGAAAATGCCCGGAAACTCAATGTGTGTTCCTTTTGCTTTAAACCTTTTACCTGCAAACCACTTCTAGAAAGGCACATGAGCACTTGTGTAGCAGGTGTGCCTTTGGAAGGCATTATCGAAAAAGATCCCTTGAGCTCTTTCGACGAGAACTCTGTGGATTCCGCTGAAGTCTCATTTTATGCCTTCGACAATGCGACGAATCCGCCCGGATCCAACACTTCCGATGAATCCCCAATCTCGAATCCAATCGTCGAAACCAAGGAAGACTCGAGAATTATGGTTGTAAAAGTAGAACAAGAAGAACCTGAGACTGATTACCGACCTCTCATCGGGCCTGCCCCGGCCGAGCAGAGGAATGATAGTGTAAAAGTGGCAAAAACCGAATCCAAAAATATTTTGTCCCAAGACACTTTTCTCACGTGCCCTAAGTGTTCCAAGCGGGTAAATCGGCAATTCTGGTCCACTCATCTCATGTTGCTACATAGCATAGGCAACTTTAGTTGTAATTCCTGTTCATCGACCTTCGAGACCGCAGAGGGGCTTGTCCACCATGTCCTCGATATCCATCCAAGCAAGTCATTTTTGGTGTGTCCCAATTGTGCCCAAAACATGGAGCCTAGAATGTTGGTAGATCATATGGTTTCTTGCCACAAAATCGTTTTCAAAATGGATATGACTGGTAAACGGGTTCCGTTTTTTGCGGCTCGATGCAGCAAATGTGGCCAGACATTTTGCCGCAAAGAAGATTTGATGCGGCACAAGCACCGGGGTTGTAGTAAATCAAGCGCAAATAAATTGGACCCCAACCTATCCGAGACAAGCAATGGTATGATCAAATCCCGAGTGTCACGACTTCGATCCTTCTTCCAATGTGGGTTGTGCTTCAAAATGTGCGGAACCAAAGGCGATCTCATGTGCCATTTAAAACTTGGATGTGTGGCCAATAGAATGAATGCCAACACCGACTCAAACTTGTCCCAAGAAGCCACTCCAAGTCTTGTCGTGGACATGGAAGACTTCCTAAGTAGTTCTCTAGATATCAAGTTGGAGGCTCCGGAATTACTAAAGGACGAGAATTGCGGAGAGGAAGAAGAAGATCCAATAAAAATTGAACCCGAGGTCGAAATGAAAATTGACGACCCACTTCAAGGTGAACCCGCCAAGCAGACGAATTGGGAACTTCCAAAATTGGAGATCCCAGTCGAGGAATTGCCAAGCAAAGTGGATTGTTCAATTTGTTTCAGGCAAATTGCTCCCTCCGTTTTACTCAAGCACAAAATGTTCCGTCATCAGATGGGGCGATTCGTTTGTCCCAATTGCTCCGCGATATTCGAGACGGCCGACCAAGTGTCCAAGCATGTGATTGCACATCCTGATGTGACCAAGTTGCAATGTCCCAACTGCAAAGAATACGTGGAGCTTGGACCTGAGCGTAAAGACCTCGAAGAGCACATATCCACTTGCCATAAGCTCAAATTCCGTTGGGATGAAACGACACAAAGACAGATCAAGTACATCGGACGTGTTTGTATGGATTGTGGACGAGGTTTCAAGACAGTGGATCAATTGGTGGAACATGAAGACAAGGACATTTGTATTGCCAGACAAGACAACTCGATCCATCGGAAGAAGTATGTGGAGCATAAGATGCAACAAATGAAGCAAATCCAAGAATGTTTGTCCACCAAATCCAAACTGTGGACTTGTGACGTTTGTGGGGAATCGTTCCTCGAATCTAGGAAGTTGTGGATGCACAAGAAGTCCCACATCCCACCCAAACCGTCTCTATGCCAACATTGCGGCAAGGAGTTCAGCACGGAACAGAAACTACGCGATCACCTCAACCGTCTGCATCCGAAATCTGACAAGTTCAAGTGCGAATATTGCGGGTTTATAGGAGGCAACGCCTCCGCCCTCAAACGCCATCGAACAAGGCATGAACCGCCCAAATTCATGTGCCCTACTTGTGGCAAGAGGTTCACGAGACAGAGTTTTCTAAAGATTCACAACCGAACGCACACTGGAGAGAAGCCTTTTAAGTATGATCTCAAATGTTTTAGCCATTTTGCAGCTTGATCTTCACCATTTTTTTCGATCTTTCAGGTGCGATTTGTGCGACTATAGAACTGCGGCTGATAGTAATTTGTCCAATCACAAAAAGTTTATTCATCAAAGGCGACCCAGAACGACTAGAGCAAAACCCAAGCATTCTTAATGAGGGAGAGCAAGACTTTAAAAAATTGTCATATTAATTTGGAAACAGATCTCGCAAATAGATAAATGAAAAAGATCAATTTCATGCGGCTTCTGAAAAGAAGGGCTTAGAAAAAAAATGTTTTTGAGGGCCAAATAATCACTAAAAACAATTTTGAAAGCACCAAATAATTTACTTTGACAAGAAAAAAAAGTTCTCATTCGCAAAAGATACAAGCTTGTATAAAAGCGAAAAAAGCCACATAAAAGAACAACATTAAACTAATTTTGCAAAAGTTTGAAGCAATTATCAAAGGCTTCTATATATTTCATAATTTCAAAATCCTTGAAATCAAAAGGCCTTGAAGTTGTCTCCTAACTTGAACCCCCAAATTCATACCCTAAACCGTGGAGGGTTTAGATCAAATTTGGTTTCCCTGGGAGCTTTATTTTAGCTACCTCTCAGGGTGAAGAGATCTGGGCTAAAATGCAAATGTTTTTACATTTGCTCTGTTGCGTTTAAAGTATTGAGGTTCTATGTGCATTCTTAGGAAAAACTTGAACTTTTGCCAAAAAAGGCAAGCAGGAGTAATGTGAGAACTAGAGAACAACTACTGTATTCCAACAACCAAGAAGATTGCGGCAATGCAGTTTGCATTATTTATAGGAGGTGCAAAAGATATCTTTTACAATGCATCTTCAAAAGTACCCACGAGCTTTTTCCTGAACCAGAATTCAGAATCGTGAATATCAAGGTTTACACTTTGGAGCCCCCCCCCACACACACAACACAAAAACATGCCTTTTTCTCATCAAAATTAGTGGTTCTGAGAAAAATTGCTGACAAAAAGCATCAGAAAAAAAAATGAAATTAATTAAGAATTTAAACCTTTAAACCCGAGTCCTACTTAAATGGTTTACACTTTATCCCGAAATTTGTTTACGTCCTGTAGGTAACTTTTATATCCGTATTTATAGGCATATTTTGCATTTGAAACCCACAAACACTTAGATTTGGATTTAAACAAACGTGGACGAGACATATTGTTACTATACTAGCTTAGCACATTTACGGACTACAAGAAAATGGCATTGTTATAATAGGGGCCCTTGTTTGGACCGTCCGACAGTCCAAACAAAATGGGAAAGCGGCATGAAAGAAATAAAGCTAAATAAACTGCTCGTGACATGCCATGAAAGCATTTTTTTGAAGTCTGCTTGGGCTACTCAGGAGATAAGGTCAATTCAAAGATTTTTCATAACATGAAATTTGAATATTCAGCCTGCTCTTTATCAGTTATATACATTTTTGACATCATAACTTTGAAACATGGCTTTGAAACAAGCCATTAAACAAAGAGAGTATAAAAATGACTTTTCCACAGTTGCAAAGATCTAACTGTTTTATTTTTGTACTTTATTTCCAAAAGTGGTGAAGAGTCGCTATGATCAAGAGCAGACCAATTTGTCGGGAAGCCTGTTGTTCAGTCCATATTTCTAGAAGTTCTTTGAATATTGTACAGTATATGATCACAAAAGTGTCAATCATTCAGTATACAACCTCCTTTAAAATGATTATTTACATGACATAATTGTTCGGAATTTTACCCATAGAGGATTTGGAAGGTCTACCAGATGAGTTGTAGGGTCAATCATTGTTTCACAATATTTCAGCAAGACATTTTTCATCTAATAATCCCTTGATGAAATCTGGCATCTAAAAGCTTGTTCTCTTTTTTCTACGTTTGTTTGTCCACACCTAGACGCAGCAGAGGGTGCTGTCTCCCTCAATGAAAAGGACTATTTAGTATTTAGAAGAATATGACACTTAGTTCAGCGCATTATAGTGTTTAAACTTTGAACCTTAAATTCTATTCCGAAAACAATGAGATTACATGGGTCCCGGATCCAGACCAAAAACAAAAAAAAACAGCGGTTCTACGAGCTATAATATGGCTTTAGTTTTCCTTCCTACTTAAACGTACTTTGAACGCTTTAAACACCACTTTTTGAGCCACTTTCTTCATTTCTTTGTCAAAAAACACATTTTGAATTTGGTGTTGCTGCGACTGTTGATAATGATGCCTGAAAAGTAACTTAAGCCTTAGAACTAACCGTTAAAGCATGAACACTTACAAAAACGTGTTTGGTTTGGTTTGGATGTCAGACCCAAGTAAACTCATTGTTTTAGAACAGAATTTAAGATTCAAAATTCCACCACAATGGTGCGCTGACGTCATTGTCATACTTTTTTTAAAACAGGGCACTGGTATAAACAAGAGAATAGAGACGGGTAAAGTACCGGATCGGATTTTAGCTATGTGAGCTAGTCGGGCTGCGCCACAATCCTGGCAAGAACTACCATGATTTCAACACATCCAATGCTTCCAAATTTTCATTGACAAAACTGTTTGCCATCTTAAGGAATCGTTTGACAATTATTTTAAACCATTTAAGTCCACCATTCGCGCACTAGTATGAAATCGCAAAGCTTTATACTTCTTTATACGCTTTAAGATGCCAGACTTTTTCTTTTTTGTATTTGGGGTGTTAGGGTTGGAGGATGTAGAGGAGGATGAACCTCGCCCTGCCAGCAAAGCTAACCATCACATTGCCTTATATTGTTCCAATTGGCAGTGTCAAAGTCCGTATCAGATTGGTTCTCCATCTGTGGATGTGTTTAGCGGCTACAAGTTTCTTTAAGAAAGATTGTGGAGGAGAATTGAACTGCGGACTTCTCTCATGCTAAGAAACTGCACTACTCCACGGCTCCTCCCTATCAAGAGATTATTTAATAGAGAATTTATTGCCCAAGTACTGTGGCACAATGAATAAGCCATCAACTCTTCTGGTAAAGGTTCCAAATTCTCCATTGGTAAAATTCAGAACAATTATGACATGTGCATCATTATTTTACAGGAGGGTGTATACTGTATGATGAACAATGCGTCAACAATTGGGCAATCATTGTTCCCAACAAAATAGTATTAAGAAAAGCACAGTTTCACAAGTTTTTGGTGAGTAACCTTAAAAACATTCTTTTTCTAAACTTACCATTGGCCTTTTTAGCACAACGGAAAAAGATGTTGATGAAAAGTCTCTGGTATGTTGCAAGTATAGGTCCAGATAGGTCACAAGGTAAGACCATGTATAGGTCTCTTTTTATCACCATTTGGATGTACAAAGTGTTTGTAATTTTAAGCTAATAGGATTTGATAGGTCACTCAGAAGGGTTGGTGGTGTATTTATGCTGTTAGAGTAAATCAGCAATGAGTTGGTCAATGAAAAATACATTGTGAAAATCAGGCATCTTGGAGCGTATTCTTCCGATTGTTTGTCATCAAGAAGTGACGGGAGGGGAGGGTAAGAAAGTAAACAAGCCAAGGAATAAGTGGGGAAGGGATAGTGTATGACGTCATATGAGATAGAAGAAGGGAAGAGCACAAAAGAAAAACATTGCCCTAAAACGGGTTTCCTTTTTGAGGCTTACTAACGGGTTTTGGATAGTCCACAAGTAGCATTATAGGCTGCTGATAATGTAAATTTGTAGCTCTTGCAACAACCTCCCATGATTTTCAATTTGATCCCCATCAGTGCAATATTGCCCTTCACCCTTGAGGTAATAATTCAGGGCATTAGTTGTTCCTCAAGGAAGGGAACAAATTACAGTGACAATTAATTTGGTCAAAAAATAGTAATTTGTTACACTACCATTACTCAAAAAACCCAATGGCCTTACTCATTGCAATTACTTTTACTAAAGTTTGAAGTGACCAATATCTTATGGTTTTTGCCCCATGTTTTTGGCTTCAAGCAATCCTAATGCGTAAATTTTGGAGACTTTGTGTCATCTGTTTTCAAAAATGAGCATTGGCATTTAATTTTGGCATAGTTGTTCAAAATCTACTTAATTGTAATGCTTTGAGGAGTCAAGATTGGGACCCTAGATGGGTTGATGATTGTTGAGGGTTGAAACAATGTCGCAAACGTCACGATGGGAAAACAGTGTTACCCTTTGTCAAGTCAATGAACCTTCCTTGTTTGATGGCTTAGGTCCTGGAAATGTGAAGTCTTGGTAAATTTTATCCATCATGCTCAAGCCAAAGAAAGAATTTCCTTACTGCACTGAATTAAATCTTCAGCCCAACAGAATTTGATTGAGAATATGTGAACAATAAAGTATCAAACACCACAAGATTTAAAACCAAGAACATCCTCAGAGAATAGTTAAGAGCCAGCACAATTTTCAACCCTGACTTCCATTGCTTATAATATGCTAGATGGATAGAGGCTCTGTTGAGCCTTAAGTTTACTCAATTACCATGAGATAAACAAAAAATTAAAGGCGACTTGGTAAGTTAAAAAAAGAACAAGTAACGAATAATTCTTTTAGCTTTTGGGTCGTTACAATTACACCATTTTAAAATGTAATTGAATTAGACTTGCTTTTTCCAAAAAAAGAACAAATTACTGTAATTTTGCTTCTTGTAATTTCGTTACCAATGCTTTGGATAAGTTGAATGCTTAACTGTGGTTTTTTCTAACAAGGGTAATTTCCATCAACCTGCTAAAACTTCATTAGTCTCCTATTTGACACAAAACTGCTTGGAATTATCAATAAACTAGTAAACACTAGTAAAGTTATTTAATATTTCTGGTCCACATCATTAGTGTCATTTTGAAAAGCTATGAGGAAAGAAGAATCATCATAACTCTGTGAGAACTAATTCAAGACCTGATGAAATCAAAATACAGACCAACTCCATTTCTTCTTGATGTGTTAACATTTCTCCTATGAAACTTCAAATTAATACAATTTAAGATATCTTCTCATACGTAGACTGTGCACTTTATTAGTAACTACTGCTATCGTTAACAAGCAAAAAACATACCATTAGTTTTTTGTTTAGTTTGTTTTAAGTTACATAAATCACTGCTTTTGTATGTAAAGATTTGTAATGAGGAATATTACATTTGTTTCATTTTGATAGTTTCTAAAAGTGTTTTGTAACTAATGTTAGTTGGTTGATTCATAATCCATAAAGGAGGTCTTGATTGATTGCAAGCTGGGAGAAGCACACTGAAATGAATTCATGAAAATCAAAAAATTATACAAATTGTTCAAGAGGAATTGAGTTTTTAAAGGTGATGTTACCGTTTTGGCCAATTTATATGACTATTTAAAAAATCAGTCTGATATTTGCAAATACTGTCATTCCAACTAATATCATCCACTACTTCTACTACCTATCTTGAGATGGCACTTTGAATTGTTTAATCATGGTTCTTGTACTCAATTTTTACCTTAAGTTCACTATCACATTGCATCTTAGGACATTTTGCATTTGCATTATGTTTATTCAGAGATATGTAACTAAATGCATAACCGAAATCCCCTCATTTCAGAGCCTATCCTCACAGGTTGACCCCTGCCGTATTATATCAAGTGAGGTCACCCAACTGGCAGCTGGATCAGAGCCTTCCAAGTGCGCCACCATTGAATGTTATTTTGCAGGATAACGCCCCCTATGGAGCAATAACTGAAGCTCGAAATCGAAGCTGTGAATAGCGTCTATTCAAGCGTCAATCTTTGGGTCCTTCAGACCTTCTGCGAAGTGCGAACCTCACCGCACGTGGTTAACCATGAATCGGCGTATTCTCAATGGTCCCTATGCAATGTGACTTCCCTACTCGCTTAATTAACGTTATCTGAAAATGGAATCGCCAGTCTCGCCGGGTCCCCCTCCCAAGGGGGTGCATCTGTCCAAAGTATCTTTAGGCCAATGGCAATTGTTCGTACAAGAGCAAGAGCCCGACCTGCTGATTAATGACCAGCCTTTCGTGGCCTTGACCATGATGTACCATTCCGAGACTCACGAATACATTTGGCGGGTTCTCGGACGACTCGTCGAATCCGGACAAGTTAGCGGGTTCTCGGCGTTTCTCGGTAAATGCCATCAGTTGTTTAATAATGGCACACCTTGCTTAGGCATGAAGCCTCCGGATGCCAAATTTCCACTGTCCTGCCAGTTTTCAAAGAACTGTTCCATCATGATTCCCAAATCCAGTGAATCTCAGACATGTCAAGCCTGTCAGACATCCTTGGAGGATCCGGTCCAATTTTGGCGGGCAATCCAAGAAGTGGCTGAAGATATGCTATATGATCGAGGATACAAAACATTCGATGCCTTGAACCGAAGCTATCCTCCCGTCAAAGCGTGGCAATGTATTATGTGCTCGATGCAAGTACCTTTGTCCGATATTAGAACGCATTTAGAAAAGGAACATTTATTGAGCCATTTTGTTTGTTTCCATTGCGATGATCGATTTGTGGATGCCAAGGATCTGTCTTTTCACACCCTGCAAGCGCATCCCGAGATTCAAGAGCTTTTTTGTCCACTCTGTCCCGAGAATGTCCCCATCAACGGCGAGATTGATAGCTTGGCCAACCACTTCCGGATATGCTTTGAGAACAAGAACAAGATTGTGGATCAAGAAGAAACTGCTCGTAGAGTGTTGGTGTGCCAATTTTGCACCTCACCATTCTTCTCGAAAAAAGTGTTTGAGAAACATGTAGTCGCGTGTGTGGCTTCGAGGGGTCGGACTCAAGTTGCTGAAGACGATGTCGTCCAGCGAGTTCAACATGTGCAAGAGGTCGACAAACGGGTTCAACCGGCAAGTGATTCCTCCATGATGTCTTCGACCTCAAAGACAAAACTATTGCCCCCGCCAATTGATAACCCCCTGGAAACCCGAGCAAATCATCCTGGCCCCTCCAAAGCCACATGTCCGGAATGCTGGAAGAAGATTGGGGCCAAGTTCTTGTCCCGACATCTCATGGTCCATCATCGTTTGGGTGATTTCAAGTGTAGTACATGTTCAGTGACCTGTCAGAGTGCCGAGGAACTTACAAATCATTTCTCTGATGCTCATCCTTCCCAATTAGACCAAGTCTGTCCCAATTGTGCCAAAGACGTGGATATTTCGAATGATCGGCAAAGCTTTGTTCATCACGTGAAAGCCTGTCACAAAATCATCTTCTTGACCAATATGAAGGGAAAACGTGTTCCGTTTAAAGGCTCCATCTGCTCCGATTGTGGCCAAATCTTTCGCAACAAGGCAGCCCTGGATCAACACGAACTTCAGGCGTGTAATCAAATGGTACCAATGAAACGAAACAAGACTTACTCCAAAGAATCCAGCCTATCCGAACCCTCTGCACCCCATCACCAACAAAATGGCTCGATCAATCAAATTTCCTTTAGCTGCGCCTTCTGTTCCGAAATCTGCGACTCTCGTGAAAGTCTTGCCAACCATCTCAAAGTGACGTGCGATGTTAATTTACGTACTAGTCATCCTACTGATAGCGTAAGGGATTTCTTACCATTGTCACGGGTAGACGAGTTTCTGGAAAGCTCCGTTGATCTGGAATTGGAGTCAGTTGATGTCATGGATGATCTGGACAGGGTCAAAGTAGAGCCTGAACCCAAGGATATTACATCCAAAGATCCTTTATGTTTGAACCTACCGAAACCACAAGTAGTTGTCATGTACCGGAATGTTCAAAAAACTGCAAAAGAAGTGCGGGTTGTACCTCCCATATCAACTTATTCCAATCCAACGCAGTGCCAAATCTGTTTTAGGAGGATTCCCAACAGGATCTTCCACAAGCACATGATGTTCCGTCACCAAATGGGTCAATTTCTGTGTCTCAAGTGCCTGCAGCAATTCGAAACGGCCACACAAATATCTCGTCATACTATTGCTCATTCGGATGTGACAGAGTTGAATTGCCCCAATTGTAAGAAGGATATCAGCCTAGGTTCTGACCGTAAAGGCCTCGAGGATCACATTCAAACCTGTCACAAGCTTAAATTTCGTTGGGATGGAACCACCCAAAAGCACGTCGAGTACATCGGGCGTGTCTGTATGGATTGTGGGAAGGATTACGAGACACTTGAACAATTGATGAGACATGAAGCCCTAGACACTTGTGAATCTGGACGACATGCGCCCGAACAAAGAAAGAAATATGTCTATCATTTGCGAAAACTCAAGAAGCAAATCCAACACCGAAAAATTTCATCGTCTCACGTGATTTGCGACATTTGTGGCGAAAAATTGGTCGGTAACGAAAAGTTGAAGTATCACCATAGGCAGAAACATCCAGTCAATTCATGTCTGTGCCCTTTCTGTGGCATGGAGTGCTCAAACAAGTCGACTTTGCAGTATCATCTCAACAAGTTCCATCCAAAATCTGACGAGACCACGTGTAAAGACTGCGGATTGATCAAGCCTACCGTATCAAGTCTCAAAGCTCACGCCCGGATTCACAAACCGCCTGAAATTTTGTGTCCGATTTGTGGCAAGAGATTTACCAAACCTGAATATTTAACCTTGCATAACCGCATTCATACGGGAGAGAAACGATATAAGTATAACCAGAAAGAAAAAGGAGTATAATGAATGATGATTGTAGTTTTGTTCACGTTTTCCCTCGTGTTCCAGGTGCGATTTATGCGACTTCAAGACTGCGGTTGGATCTAATTTAACCAACCACAAAAAGTTTGTTCACCAAAAGCTTCCCAGGCAACCAAGAAAGAAAAGTAAAGCGATGAAAACGAAAAAGAAACATGGAAAATAACTCAGCAATATATGCTAGTCTCTCAAAGTTCATTCAAGCCTATTAATCAGATATTAGAAAGAAGAAAAGGCCTGTTATACAAAGAATGAACCTTGAGTTCAATGTTATGGTAAAATATAACAAACGGACATACATACAGATTGGACGCAATGGTAATGCAAAAGATTTAATTTGAAATAAAATATGCCAATGCCTGTACTTGAAGTAACATGAAGTACTTCACGCTAATATTTCATGAGCTTCTCAACAACAGTAGTGTAAACCATTTTGAAAAATGATCCATATTGTGATAAAAAAATATATATTGTTAATAATGCTGAAATCCGCTAAGGCTCCAATTCTTTAAAAGAACCTAAATACTCATAGAGGAATGCAATACGAAATATACATAAACATATGTAAAAGAAATATACATACATACATGCATACGACCATGGAAAATAAAAGATATTTAATTATCTTTGAATTCGACTAATCCTTTTTGGGATTGGATAAAAAAGATAGTAAAGAAGTTGAATGAGATTGGTTATATTTTTGGATGTCGGTTAATTATATTTGACCCTCGATCGATCAACGAACTCCATTGCACTGGGAATAGGGTAAGATATGAACTTGCTTTCCCTGAATCTTACGCAATGGCAAAAGAAGCATTCCATTCCTTTATTTACTATTCAATTCCATCAGCTTTTAGCCACCCTGAACAGTTTGTTATGTTTCTCTCCCAAACGACATCTAAAATTTGAGTAAAGTGAGCATTTTTTTTCTCCATGCTCAAGAGTTAGATTAGTCTCAACTCCAGGCCTTCGCTCCAGGCACTTGTCATTATCCTATTAATTGATTATAACTAACCATGGAAATAGAAGCAAATGAGAAAGAAGACCATCCATCGGAATTGGCAAATCTGGTCAAGGTCCCATTGGGTCAATGGCAGTTATTCTTACGAGAAAACCCCGACCTGTATATCAATGGACAGCCTTTCGTGGGCTTGACTTTGATGTACCATCCCAAGACTCACGAATACATCTGGAGAGCTTTGGGAAAAATCGTCGAATCTGGACAAGTCACCACTTACCGCGAGTTCTTGGACCGATGTCGCAAATTTTTCAATAGCGGCGTCCCTTGTTTAGGGATGAAATCTCCGGATGCTCAGTTTCCATTGTCTTGTCAATTTTCTGACAATTGTTACATCATAATCCCCCAATCTACTGGAGCCACAGCCTGCCAAGCTTGTCTTCAATCGGCCGACGATCCCGTGGGATTTTGGCAAGAAATCCAGAATGCCGCTCAAGACATCATCTATGATGGGGGCGTCAAGACCCTGGATGCTTTGAACCGAAGCCACGCCAAAGCCTGGCCTTGTCTGTTGTGCTCGGTTCAGGTGCCTCTGGCCTCCATTAAAGGCCATTTGGAACAAGAGCATTTTCTGTGTCACTTTGTTTGCCACCATTGCGATGATCGATTTGTGGATGCCAAGGATTTGTCTTTTCACACCCTCCAAGAGCATCCCGAGGTTCAAGTACTTTTTTGTCCACTCTGTCCGACCAATGTGCCTTTGAGCGGTGGGATTGATGGCCTGGCCAATCACTTCCGTGTTTGTTGTAGTAATAAACACAAGATCTTGCGGCAAAACGAGACAGGAATAATGGTTTTTGAATGTCAACTTTGCCATTTGAAATTCGGATCGAAAGAAATGGCCCAGAAACACGTTGATGAGTGCCGGGGCCTCAGGGCCTTAAAATCGGTGATAGAAGTGATCGAGAGTGAAAAAGTGAATAGTGTCCAAGCTCCCCATGTTCCTACCAATGCGTCTTTAGTGTTGAACAAAGACTGGCCAACCTTCTCCAAGGACAGCCAAAATAGACAGAGTGATTCATCCAAAATATCGTGCCGTCTTTGCGACAAGGAGATTGGCGCCAAGTTCTTGTCGCGACATCTCATGTTCCATCATTGCATGGGGGATTTCAAATGTAACTCGTGTCCATTGGTATATCAGACGGCCAAAGAATTAACAGATCACATCTCTGATGCTCATCCTTCACAAACGAGTCAGATTTGTCCCAATTGTGCCAAAGATGTGCCCATTTGGGACAGGAGACGAACTCTAGCCAACCACATGGAAACCTGTCACAAAATCATTTTCTTGACCAACATGAAAGGGAAACGCGTTCCATTTAAGGGCTCCATCTGCTCCGATTGCGGTCAAATATTTCGCAACAAGACAGACCTAGACCAGCATGAATCTCGGGGCTGCAACCAAGAAATGCACATGAAACGAATGGAGACATCTACTAAAACATCCCACCAAAAGAAGTCTGTCCCAACCCTTCCTCATCCGTTGGTTGGAAATAAACATATCTGTGGATTCTGTTCACAAACATTTAGCTCAAGGAATCATCTAGCCAATCATCTTCAAAAGGCCTGTGATGCCAAGTTGCGGACAAATAATCCCGATGATCTCAATGGAAGTCCGTCAACGTTATCGCGGGTGGATGAGTTCCTTCAAAGTTCTCTTGATCTGAATTTGGAGACAGTGGATGATATTGATAGTCTGAATATGGTTGAAGCAAAGTCTGATTTTCACAGCCCCCAAGAAACCAACGACAACTCGCCACAAGATCCCTTGGCAATTAACCCGGAACCAAAAGGTCGGATCATGTTCCTCAATGTTCAGAAGCTGAAAAATGACATCCCCGATGGTTCGCCAGAGTTGCGTTTATCAAACAAGGTTGACTGCCATGTTTGCTTCAAGAAACTTTCTCCCGAATCTCTGCTCAAGCACAAAATGTTTCGTCACCAACTTGGCCAGTTTGATTGTCCGAAATGCCGTTTGCAATTTGTGACGGCTGAACACGTCTCCAAGCATTTGACCGCACATCCGGATGTGTCCGAGTTGCGTTGCCCCAATTGCAAACAAAGTGTGACTCTTGGAGCCGATCTTAAAGGTCTCGTGAGTCACATGGCAACTTGCTCCAAGCTCAAATTCCGTTGGGATGAAACAACCCAGGAGCATGTTCAGGATATTAGACTTGAATGCATAGATTGTGAGCAAGGTTTTGGCACTCCTGAAGAATTGGCCGAGCATGAAGATGTCACTTGTACTTTCGAAGAGGATGCATCACGCTTGCGAGTGGAATACCTTGAAAATCTAATCAAAATGAGAAATCGAACTCAATACATTAGAACCTCATCGAAACACGTAATCTGTGACGTATGTGATAGAAAGTTTGTCGGTGCTCACAAGTTGAAGGATCACAAAGCCAAGCAACATCCCAGCAATCCATTGTTGTGTGACACTTGTGGCATGGATTTCATCAATGAGACCAAGTTGCAGATTCATATCAACCGCGCTCATCCGACTTCTGACAAGCTCACGTGCAAAGATTGCGGATATAGAGGAGGCAATGAACGTTTACTAAGAGTACATCAAGAAATCCACGGACCTGCGAGACTGATGTGTCCTACATGTGGTAAGAGGTTTACCAGGAGAGTGTATCTAAGGAGTCACATGCGTATCCACACGGGAGAGAAACCATGCAAGTAAGTTATAATTAGTCCAAGTTGAAAATGAGTCAAGTCATTTAATCTCTATTATTGTGAATTGGACTTCTCGAAAGAAGCGCAGATAGTTCTGGAACTGCGCATTAGAACTTATCTCGGACGTTATTACAACGTGCTTTGTTCTTTCAAATAACCATAGAATGAAGAGTAATAAAGACTAACAATCATTTAGTGTATAGAAGGCAAATATGGTTTGGCGGATGATGAGCTTTGCTCTGATCGATTGTAATTCTTTCTACTAATGCATCTATTTGTTTTGTTGCAGGTGCGATTTATGCGGCTACAGCACGGCATTTATAGGGAATCTGATCAACCATAAGAAGTTTGTGCACCAAAAAATACCCAGGGAACCGAAAAGTAAAAAAACCACTCGGAAAAAGCAACTTAAGGAGTATCAGAGTAACCCACAATAAAAGTAAATCTGCCAAGTTCGTTAAAGTTTTAGATTCATTGCTAGGACCTTTCAAACATTTTGGTGTTAGTGCTGAGTTCTTTCCATATAATTTTTTAACCAAAGCTAAGCAATGATATCGTCTGAATTGTTCATGATCATTCAAAATGGGCACTTAATACTAGGAATTGATTTTAATAAGTTCCTTAATTAGTGTTAAACTTTGCCTGAAAACGGGTTTATTGATAAGGGATGAGGGGAATATTAACGAAGGAAACTGTAACGGGCTTGTTGAGCGCACAACAGGTTCAATGAGTGCTAAAACAGCTGTTTTTATTAAAAGCTAGGGAAAACATTCTTTATTCATTGGTCTTCATTAAATGCACTGCTGGAACGAGTCCGGGTTCAAGTCCTAGTGCACTCGAGTCTTTTCCGATATTGGCCGGGCTCAAGTCCGGACTCGTCAACTCTGGCCCTTGTTCGAACAAACCGGGATTTTCAAAGGCTTGGAGGTGCCCTTGAAACGCACGTTAAGTCTCTACGGGGAAATAATATTTTAGGGTCTTCTCGTCCCTGAATTTAGCCTGAGCATTTGCACTCAGAATATTAATTCAAACAAAATGAAATTGAAATTTTTAGATAAAAAAGTTGTTCATTCTGGTTCCCAATTAAAAAAACAATTGATTTTCTATCTTGTCAATCCATTTAAAACTGATTCACCGGGCAGAGCTTGAAGTATTAATTGGCAAACATATTAACTAAAACCAAGTCGAACAGTTACTGCAGTTTTGATTTACACTTAAAGTGGCGTTAATGTTTTGAGTTGCTCTGTTTTTGGGACAGGGTTAATTTTCTTTATTAGTTTTAGCGTGATTAATAGCATAAATTTTGTTAATCTTAGCTTTTTTGCATTTTTTTTTGGTTGGTTTGTTTTTTCACGGGCTTTTCTAACCGCTACAGGGAATGTAATCCCCAGCACTATTAAAACGATAGGTTATAATTCGTCTATTTATTACCTTTCAATAATTAAAGAGGAAATTTCGCCTACGAACGAATTTGAGTCGGCAGACCGAGCTAGTCCTTGACGTAACTTTTGTTACGTCGGTAATAAAAGAGAACTTATCTTTGAAAGCGGTGCCTAGGAACCGCTGGGAGAAGGTTGCGTTACTAACAAGATTCGCATAGTGTAGTCAGCTGTCTACTTCCTTTTCCGCCTCATTGCGAGAAAACAACATCAAACGACGGTTATGTATGTCCCCCCCCGCCCCCACCCTTCGATTCCAATGTTGTCCATTTCAGTTGTTACGTCGTGTTTTATCGACGACTTGAACACAGGGATGAGAAATTATTAAAACCCATTTTCTACCACCTGGCAGAAATTGGGGGCAGAAAATGGCAGAAATTGGTCCAAAATAAGTGGCAGAAAATGGGAGAAAATGGCCAAAAGTGGCAGAAAATAGAATTCTTTGTATTATTCTAAATCATCTTTTTCTAGTAGTCACGATCACTTCCGTTCATTTTCAAGCCTACCTGTATGTAGTTTTGACACGTTGGGATGGGTATTTTGCATCGAATCATCGAATGTGAGATACAACCACTAAACGAAATTGGTGTGTGATCGAGTTTGAATTTTGCCACCGCAATCGATTGGAGTCAGGGATGCCACTTGATCTAAACTTTTTAAAGTCAAAATGACGACAATTTCATTAAAAAAAAGTTATATCGTATTCAATAATAATTTTGATGAGTGTGAAAAGAAGTGTAAATGTTGTGGCTAAGCCTTGGATGCTGCAAGTGGGCTATGGATACTGTTATCAATTCAATCAACCATCAAACAATATAAATATCGATATTTGAGGAACATTTTTGCATTTCAGCCAATGCTATATCAATATGCTTTGTAGCAAAAGACACTTCAAGAACTTATCCAACCCATATGATTCTTCTCGTCTTTGACATATTTTAGAATCAAGATCGGTCATTCTAAACACTGGCGGCCATTTTTGACAACCCTATCCAGCAATTTCTGCCACTTTCTGCCATTTTCTGCCATTTTCTGCCATTTTCTGCCACTTGTGGCAGAAAGTGGCAAAAATTCGATCAATCTCGATTTTTCCCATCTCTGCTTGAACAACGGGTGCACCGTCACATCGCATTTGCTTTTATCGCTCCTTCTGTAGATTCCAGATTGGCCGTTTTTTTCTGTTTTTTTCAGATCAGTGAGCCATTTAAATGTATCATGTAAGTAATTATTCTAAAGGTTAGCTAGGGATAGCTAAGAAGATAAGCAACTTTTATTACATCAGTAATTAAGTGGTCCTTAGCTTGGCAACTTGATGTTTTCAAAGGTTCAAAAATGTAGATTCGCGATATTTGGGCGTAAAGAGAGAGAGAGAGCAGGACTGCTCCCATTGTCCCATCTAGGGTCCAAATCCCGTCTCCTCAAAGCATTAAAATGAATCAAATTTTGAACAACTATGCCAAAATTAAATGTCAATGCTCATTTTTGAAAATAGACACACTAAGTCTTCAGACTTTACGCATTAGGACTGCTTGAAGCCCAAAATACAATTTCTTTAGTGAGATATAGTCTTGGTGGGGCAAAAACCATAAGATATTGGTCACCTTGAATTTTAGTAACAGTAATTGTAATGAGTAACGCCACAGAATAGTGGAATCTTGGCCTTTTCTACCAGAAAATAACTTGGTGTCGTCAGCATAAGAAGAGAGACTGGCCGCAATTCAAAGCATTTGAAGCAGGGGAACGAATGTAATGTAATAAGGAGGGGCCCTAAGATGGAGCCTTGGGGAACATCTGACTTAACATCATGTACGAGTACGTCAATATAGGATCCCTTGACCTTAACAATTTGCTTCCTATCATGAATGAAGCTTCTTATCCAATTCAGAACCTTGCCTTGGATCCCAATGTCATGAAGTCTATTGAACAAAAGGCTATGATCTACTTTATCAAAGGCCTTGGCAAAATCAAGATAGACAACATCAACTGACTCTTGTCTTTCCAATGCCTCAGTGACTTATTCTAAATGCTCAATTAGTTGGGTAAGTGCTGAAATGTGCTTAAAACCCGTGCTGGCCAGGAGTAAGGACTTCATGATCTTCTCAGACACCTTTGCAATTCTCCAAGTAAGAGAAATAGGCATATAGTTACTGCGGAGCGACTTATCTCTCCCTTTAAAAATTGGAACAAAGTGAAGAGGGAATCTTGTCCTAATCCAAGATACAATGCATCAAGTACAAGAAAACCTTTGTGTCTCCTTTACATGGTTGGAGGTACACCATACATTAAAGCACGCCTTAAGTCTCATGGACGAACAGCTCATGAACGTTTGGAAAAAAGGACAATCCACCTTCAAGAATCCCTTCTTCCTTTTGTACTTCTCAAGGCCGAACTTGATGAGCTTTTGACAATATTTAGGGTGGTCAAACTGCCAGCCGTTTCCTTCTTTAGGACAAGGCTGCTAACAGTAAACAGGACAGACTGGTTTCTCTAAAACTTTCTTCTCTTGCTCTACTTCAAGCGGAGACGCCTCTTCAACCTCTTGATTGGCTAAATCAGTCGATTTCTCGGCTTCTAAGTGAGCCTGTTCTTCAAGCACCTCCCTAGTCTAATTTGGTTTGCCAAAGCAGCTAAAGGACTTATTGACAACTGAAGGATCTTTCCCTGACAATATCAAGTTTAAACATTGTATAGCCTCTTTACTGACTTTTCCCAGCATGGCTTCTATCATAAATGCAAAGGGACTATCACTAAATGGATAGTGTACTCCAGCCCTTCACTCGGCGGATTGCAGGAGAGTCTGAACTTTCCTACTGGAATTGATTGCAACATCTACACCCGCATAGTGTGCAAAGGAGACACAAACTGTATGCCAAATTACATACTTTTAAGTGTATCCATGGGCTATCCCATAACACGGACATTAATTTCTACCAACGAGACAATGAACGTGTTTGATGTATCCAACGCCATTGCACCTACAGTACAACACGACTAAATACTACATCAATCATGCGCCACTCATTTCTTGAGAGAGGCCTGAGACTCTATGTGCTAGAAATTGCCTTCCTCCCATCGGGTCATCCATGCTTTTAAAAATTCCCTTCCCAAATTCGAGGAGGACCTGGATGACTTCCTCCAAACCATTCCAGAGCAACCTTCAATACCCGGGTATCATCAATCGGCAAATTCAAACTCGATTTCTAGTCAGATTTTCTTTCCAGTGATTGTGTAACCATATTTTTGTGACTTGAATCCTATTCAAGACATCCGTCTGCAGGTTATTAGTCGTTCCTCAATAAAAGGAACAAAATACAGTTACAACTGCTTTGGTCAAAAGTGGTAATTTGTTACACAAACATTACTCAAAAAAAATGTAATGGCATTACTCGTTACTCGTTGCTTCTATTAAGATTTAAATGACCAATATTTCATAGTTTTTGCCCAAATCGAAATTTATCCCTACAAATATTAGAGGGAAGCCAATTAAACAACAAAGGAGCCCGAGAAAGATAAGAAGTTAACTTCATTGTTCGAACTAGCCTGGATTCTCGAGGGCTTGGAGGTGCTCTCAAAACTCATAGTCTTTGTGTCAACATTTTTCAATCATGAGCATTGGCATTTAATATTGGCATTATTGTTCAAAATATATTGCATCATAATGCTTTGCGGAGTCAAGATTGGGACCTTGGATGGGGCACGGACTTCTAGAAATATGGACTGCGAACGAGCTTCCCTGCAAATCGGCCTGCTCTTGGTCATAGCCACTATGAGCCGCTTTTCGAATTAAAGTAATAAAATAAGAAACGTAGATGTCTTCAATTAACGATAGGTCAATTTTATATCATCTACATGCAAAGTCGATCGTTTCAAAGTTATGTTGTCAAAAGCTTATGTAGCTGACCAAGAGCAGGCCGAAAACTCAAATTTTATGTAGTGTTTACTACATAACTTTGAACATGTTTCTTAAGTTCCCAAGGCATAGGTTTGGGCTCAAACTTGGCTGAGTTCATCTATTCACTAAGACCTTGTGGTCGTATGAAGTGCTTATTTGGAATAAGATGAGTGGTTTAGGAGATAGGATATTTTTGCTTCTGTTTGCAGTCCAATTCTCTAGAGGTCCGTGGATGGGGTAATGATTCTTGAAGATTTGCAACAATGTCGCATCAGACATTGTCCAGACAGTAACGCTTCCCTCTTAGAAGCTTTGCCTCAAGTCGTGGAACTGTGGAGACTTTGTAAATTTGACTCATCATACTCAAGCCAAAGACGGATTTGTCCTGCTTGACAATGACACTGAATCAGACCTTTAGTCCAAGGGAATTTGATTGAAGAGATGTAAAAAATAAAGCAGCAAGATTCAAAAACAAGAAAACCCTCAGAGTAGTTAAGAGCAAGAACAATTTTAACCCTTTCATTGTTCATAATATGCTATGCTAGATGGAAATGGCAAAAAAACAATTTTTCTACCCATTTATGAGGCCCATTATGATGGAACTGAGTTCTCTACCCTGTTGATGCATTTTGGTCACAAAAACTGTTAGGTTGCCGATACCGCTCTTTGCCGTTGCAGCCAAGTCCGCTTCATTGTTATATGCTATGTAGCTTTCCTTTATCGATTTTCTGGTCTAGCCGAAATAAGGGCTCTCTTTCTCTTTCAAAACAAACCCACCCTTCAGTACATCGAAACTAGAGACTAATAACAAAAGAAGGTAATAATCGAGCGTGAGCAAGCTAGTCGTTTTATTTTACCAAATAAAACCAACGAACGGTGCAATAATTATCCGTCATCAAAGTGGACATGGAATCCATACAACAAGAAGATGTTCCTCCCAACTTGTCAAATCTCGTCAAGGTCCCTTTGGGCAGATGGCAATTATTCTTACGAGAAAAGCCCGACTTTGAAATTGATGGACAGCCTTTTGTGGCCTTGACCGTGATGCTCCATCCTGAGACTCACGAATACATCTGGAGAGCCTTGGGACGAATTGTCGAATCCGGACAAGTCTCCAGTTACCGAGAATTCTGGGACCGATGCCACAAGTTTTTTAACAAGGAAACGCCGTGTTTGGGCTTGAATCCACCAGATGCTCAGTTTCCACTGTCTTGTCAATTTTCTTCCAAGTGTTCCATCATGATCCCCAAATCCAGTGAAAGTACGGCTTGTAAAGCTTGTCTGCAAGCGGCTGAAGATCCCGTTCAAGTATGGCGAGAAATCCGAAATGTCGCAGAAGATGTCATCTATGACGGTGGTGTCAAAACTCTCGAAGCTTTGAACCAAAGTCAGGCCAAAGTCTGGCCTTGTCCGATGTGCTCGGTTGAAGTGCCATTGACCGACATTAAATGTCACCTTGAAAAGTCTCATTTCTTCAGTCATTTTGTTTGCTTCCATTGCGATGATCAATTTGTGGATGCCATGGATTTGTCTCTTCATACATATCAAGAGCATCCAGAGATTCAAGAGCTTTGCTGTCCACTGTGTCCTGCAAATGTCCCCATTGACGGTGAGAGTGACGAACTTGATAATCACTTCCGTCAATGTCGCAAGAATAAGAACATTGCTTTGAGTCAAGAAATGGCAGAACTTTTTGAGTGCCAGCTCTGCTATTTGCGGTTCCCCACCAAAACCATGTATGTAAGTCACTTTGCCGCATGTCTGGCCGCAACGCTTAGGACAGAAAGTGTCCATGGTAAAAACTTTCAAATGGTCGAGCTCGAAAATGTGTCTTCATTGTCAACACTGAAATCGAACTTACAATCGCAGGACAATCAACTAGAATTATCCAAAGTCACATGTCAAGTGTGTTCCAAGATGATTGTTGCCAAGTTTCTGACCCGGCATCTCATGGTCCGTCACAGTATTGGCGATTTCAAGTGCACCTCATGTCCATTGATTTTTCTAAGTGCCAAAGAACTTATCGATCATAGTTATGATGCTCATTCGTCGCAGGAAAAAGAGGTGTGTCCAAATTGTTGGAAAAAAATTGAGCGGCCTCGTCTTGTTCGACACGTGGAAACCTGCCACAAAATTATTTTCTGGACTGCTAGGGCCAGTAAGCGTTTTCGGTATAAAGGGTTCATCTGCCCCGATTGTGGCTCAATCTTTTTTGACCAGACCAAATTAGACCAACACGAATCTCAAGAATGCAATCGACAAATAAACGTCGGTGAAGTTATGTTTGGCCATAAATCATCCCAAAGAACTGAATCATTCCAATGCACTAATCATAAAGACCGACCGTTGAGTGAAGAGATCCTCAAGTGCAGACTCTGTTTTCAAAAGTGCAAGAATTTGAAGGACCTCGCAGATCACCTAGAAGATGTTTGTGAAGCGAGAGTTCGGAACAGCAAAACTGCTCTCAGTTCGGTGGTTCCGATTTTCCGGAATGGTGATAAGCCAAAAGAATCGCCAGTTGTTGTTCCACTGCGGTTATCTTCATCAGATAAGATTGAGTGTCACGTCTGTTGCAGGCAAATTTCGATTGAAACTTTGGCCAAGTACAAACTTCGTCACCAACTCGGCCAATTTAACTGTCCGAAATGCCCATTGAACTTCGTAACGGCTGAAGACGTTTTGAAGCATGTCCTTACCCATCCGGATGTGCACGAGTTGCATTGCCCTAATTGTAATCAAGATGTGGATCTTGGACCCAATCACGAAGACTTTGTGAACCACATGGCAACTTGCTATAGGCTCAAATTCCGTTTGGACGAAACAAGCCAAAAACACATTCAAGAAATTGACCGGGAATGTGTTAATTGTGGGCAAAGGTATGCGGCTTTGTCACTTATTGTGTGTGACATCTGTGATGAGAAAGTCATGGGGGTCGAAAAGTTAAAGAAGCAAAAAAGTCATCACAATTCACCGAGTGCATTGTGTTTTAATTGTGGAAAGGAATCGTCACAGAATTTCCAGCTAAAGTCTTTATTGAAACAGTGTCATTCGTCCTATAAAAAGGTCATGTGCACAGACAAATATAAATGTGACTTATGTGGCAAAGAATTTAAAAGGCCATGCATTTTAAGGACTCACATGAATAATTCTCATCCGACCTCCGCCAAGTTCTCTTGCCAAGACTGCGGGTTTATTGGGGGAGGTCCCTATGGTCTCAAAAGACATCAAGCAACCCATGAACCGCCCAAATATGGGTGTCCGATTTGTGGAAAAAGGTTCATAAGACAACGTGCTTTGCGATGTCACGTAAATACCCACACTGGAAAGAAACCTTACAAGTAAGTAATTGGACATCTTTCAGAAGTTGCTCTGTTGTAAATGTGAAAAATAAATCACATTTCCTTTAGCAGAGGGGCGGGGGAATAGTACTTCAAGACACTGATATCCTGAATCAGGGGTTCCTTTTAACGTCTATATTCGAGGGTGTACTGTGCGCACATTGATTAGCACAGTTTCTTGTTTCTTCCTTTACGTTACTTTTGCTTTATTTTCAGATGCAATTTATGCGATTTTGAGTCTGCGGCCCAGACTAATGTGCACCGTCACAAGAGGCGTGTTCATCAAAACCGATCCAAGAGAAAGAAAGAAAACAGATTAAAAGAATTGGGAAGCAAGAGCTGACGTTAAACGTTTGCTCAGACAAATGACTTTCAAGTGTATACAATAAATGAAGGATGATGACTCTCGACAGTCTTTATTTTCTTGTCAAGATTTTACAGATTTTGGAATTGATACAAAGAGTATCATGGGATTTAAAAAGTGTAATGTCCAAGTTTGTGAGACAAAACATAATAAGAAATGTTCTAGAACTCTAAAACACTAGTAATATCAACAAGTGCCATTAGTTAGCCAAGTCGTCTATATCTGGTATTGCTTGATCGAAGAAGGCCCTGCCTATAGTGGGTTTAGTCTTGCCCATAACTTTGTCAAGGGTTTTTGGACAAAAGCAGAAGAAAAAAATCCTCAAATACATCCAAAGTAAAAGCTTAAGAATGGAGGCCATCAAAAGAGCCATGAGATAAAAAAAAACATGAAAAGACGAGGGTAATGTGTCAAATGTTCGGGAAAAAACACTTGAAAAAAATGGCCCTTTCCAGCCATACTTACTTAATTTTTGTCCGTCTTGATTAGATCTGTCATGTAGAACTTACTAGGCTAGTTGTTGTTGCTGTTGGAACATATTGGTAGAGCATCAGCCTTTAACAAGGTAATTTTAGCTGAACAACTTAGTGCTAATCCATTTTAAAACCATAACTACACCACCAATTCTTCTTAGAGACGTTGCAAATCCGACAAGGGTAAAATTACAAACATTTTTTATATGAAATTGGGGATAAACAAAGAGCTGTATATTGTATGCTTGTATGTAGCATACCAGCGACTTTTCCATCATCGCCTTTGTCCACTACATTGTGCTAAAAGAGCTAAAGGCAAGTTTTGTAAAAAGTGGTGTTCTTAAAGTTAGTCACAAAACAATTGTGAAACTGTGCTTTTCCTCGTTCCATTTCTTTCTTTGGAAGTGATGGTTGCAAAATAGTTGCCGCATACAGCACGCAACTTCCTGTTAAATTCTTATCTATTGGTCATAATTATTCGGAATTCGGATTTGAAACGTCCCCTATGAGAGTTGGCGGCTTGTTCATTCTGTCACAGTACTTGAGCAATAGATTGTTCTTTTAATAATCCCTTGATTCTTGATAAAATCTGGTATCTTAGAGCCGCATTCTCTTGATCAGGAAGGAGCGCATACTTTTTGCGTACGTCTACCACGGATTTCGTGCGAACAGGAATTTCAAGTCCACCATAGATCTCTTGTGAACACACAGCCAGCACGGATTTTATGCGGACTGTTTTTTTTCTAGTCAAACATATAGTAGATGCTAGACATTCTTTTCCATACTAACTCTCACTACAAAAGCAAAAGAACCTTTATTACCACTAATGCGTTAATAAAAGATACTTATCTTCTCAGCTATTCCTAGCTAATATAATACTAAATACATTGAGCGCTAGCTAATATTAAAGAAAGAGCGGGAGAGCGGAGCGAAGTTTTTAGAACCCTTCTATTGAAGCCGACACGCCATAAACTAGCCATGACGGTCATAGATACCCTTTCTAGACGAGTGGGTGAACAATTAATGTTGGCTGTGACAATGGGTGGAAATATCTCCACTTTGGAACACTGATCATCAGATGGTAGGCCAAGATAGGGAGTTCCCATCCAAATCCATAATTATATAACAATACACTTCACCTTTGCTGTAATCATCAAGTTATTACTTAGGGTTAATGAATTCCTCAATATTTGAGCTCCAAATGATTTTGTAGTGAAAATCAAACATTTCTTTTTCTTTCTAGCAATCTTTTCGTCCAAAAAAGACTCCAAGAAACAGAAAGAGCTCTCTGCAACCAAGATGTGCAAGTTATGATCAACATGTTTCTTTGTCATTCAATCAGGCAAAGATATTCAAATTCAGAATTTTCAAACGTTGAAATCAGTGACTGAGAGGCTGTCAATGGATGAAATCAATTTTATTTCCGCTCGACAAGTGAAGGCGTAAAAAGCTGCACCATGCATGCATTGAATATTGACATTTATTTTTATTTAAGTGATTGTCTACGCAAACAGTATCTTTTTATTGTGGCAAAATGATAGTACGTTTACTGAGCTACACCAATTATACCATTTTGCTGAGTTTTCTAACACAACTCTCTCGAAATCACTCGATTATTGAAAATTGAATGAACGGACGGTGCGAGTTGACTGTGATATTTGTCTTAGTCGAGGTTGTTATGCCCAAACTCAGGGTGCCCAGCAACATTTTTGATCAATTCCTTTCATTTAACTTGCGCTATTGTAATTTATCACCTCTTCAATGTACGATGTCAAAATGCAATTGTGCTCATGACATACAGATAATATTGCCTATCGCGACATTTCTTGTCATCTTGGCAACACTTTGTCCACCTGTTGTCTTCGAAAACAAATATTGGTCACTCTACTCCTCGAGCAACCTTAAAGTGAAGGGTACAATTCCAACAACTGAATGAAAGCAACGCATTTGGAAAACTAATTCGCCACAAGGTCGCCATCGGTCTTCCTATCTTTTTTCAAACCTTCGAGAAAAGTGAAAGATGGCAGTTACAAAACAAAAAGATTCACCGCTCAAGTTGGTCAATCTCGTCAAAGTTCCCCTACGCCAATGGCGAATGTATATGCTCGAAGAGCCTGACCTGCAAATCGATGGCAAGCCTTTCGTGGCCTTGACCCTGATGTACCATCCTGAGACTCATGAATACGTTTGGCGGGTCCTCGGACGCTTGGTCGAGTCCGGACAAGTCAACAGTTACAAAGAATTCCTCGACAAATGCCACCAGTTATTCAATAGCGGCACTCCTTGTCTGGGAAGAAAACCGCGGGATGCCCAATTCCCATTGTCTTGTGCGTTTTCAGAGAACTGTTCCATTATGATCCCCAAATCTAAGAGTAGGACAGCTTGTTCAGCCTGTATTCCAATGACAGCAAACTCGAATTGGGAATTATGGCGGGAAATCTTAGACGTGGCTGTAGATGTGATCTATGACGATGGTATTAAAACCCTCGAATCTCTTACCACTTCCAACCCAAAGGTTTGGTCTTGTTCCATGTGCTCGGTTGAAGTGCCCATGGTCGAGATAAAGCATCATTTTGAAAAAGCCCATTTTTTGAGCCGTTTCGTTTGCTTTCATTGCCCAGATCGATTTGTGGATGCCAAAGATCTGAGTTGTCACACAATCAAGGAACATCCGGAGATTCAGGAGGTGTTCTGCCCAATTTGTTCGACCAATGTCCCTTTGTACTGTGAGACGGAGTGTTTAGACAATCACTTTCGTCTCTGTTGTAGGAGCAAGGAAAGGGTTTTGATACAAGATCAAATGGGACGCCAGGTTTTCACGTGTCAACTTTGTTCATCACAGTTTTCGACGAATGATACCTTGAAGACACACTTTGACGGATGTCATGCAAATCTAGCGAGAAATGATGGTCAGGTGGGTCAAGGCGAAAAAGATCCCTTGGATACGTCATCAATCGTCGCACAGACTAAATTGTCATCCTCGTCACAGAACAACCCATCCAAAGACAATCAGGATGATGTATCCAATGCTGTGTGCCATCAATGTGGCAAGGCGATGGATGTCAAGTTTTTGCATCGTCATCTCATGTTCCATCACCGCATCGGTGATTTCAAGTGTACCTCATGTGTATTGATGTTTCAGAGTGCCGAGGAACTTTCTCATCATGTCTCTGCTGTTCACCCTGCCCTAGGATACCTATTCTGTCCCAATTGTGCCAAAGAAATTAACATTTTGAATGGACAACGAAATCTGGTTAAACACATAGACACTTGCCACAAGAATATTTTCTTTATTAATGGACAAGGAAAACGTGTTTCATTTAAGGGCTTTTCTTGCTCAGATTGTGGTCGAATCTTTCGGAGCAAGACTGACCTTGATCTTCACGAATCTCAAGAGTGTGACTTGACGAAAAGACCATTAAAGGTAGGCCCTAAATCTTCAAAAATAACCAAGGTATCACTTTCCTTCCTTGTTGAAAATAATTTATGTTGTCAATAACGGTTTTAGAAATTTTCAGATATCCGATGTAGACATCAACCCAAATTTTAAACTCTTGACTTCGGCCGATGTGGATGAGTTCCTGGAAGGTTCAATTTCTCTTAAATTGGAACCTCCTGATTCAATCGACGATACTAGTTGGATCAAAGAAGAGCCATTCCCTTGCAAACAAACAATGGAAATCGGGGATTTGACCGATAGTTCAATGCTTTTATTTGGTCCAAACCCAGAGGTAGAAACTTCTCCCGTCGAATTTCCAGAGTCGAAAAAAGCCAAGATTATTTCACAATCAAGGTCATCGTCATCATGCAAGGTTGAGTGTCATGTCTGCTTCAGAAAACTTCCTGCCGATATTTTGCCCAAGCACTTAATGTTTCGCCATCAAATTGGACAATTTGATTGCCCCAAGTGTCCTATGAAAGCAAATAATGTTAGTGTGGACAAGATTTCAGAGCATCTTATCGAGCATCCGGATGTATTTGAGTTGAATTGTCCCAATTGCAAACAAGATGTGAGTCTTGGATCCAACCGAAACGGACTCCAAAATCATATTGCAACTTGTCACAAGCTCAAATTCTATTGGGATGAAGCGTCTCAAATGCACACTCGGGATATTGGACTTACGTGTATGGATTGCCACCAAATGTTCGACACTCCCGACCACCTATTGGAACATGAAGCCCAGGATATTTGTGATGCTGGTTTAGATGCGTCCAAGCGTCGAAAGAACTATATTAAATATTTACTCGAAATGAGGAAACCAAAACAAGGTTTAAAATCTTGCGACAGTTGTGACGAAAAGTTTGCGAGTGTCCGAAAGTTGAACAGTCACAAAAAACTTCGCCATTTCTTCAATCCATTACTCTGTAATGTTTGCGGAAAGAAATTTCCTAACGAGGCCACGACCAAGTTTCACATGAACCGACTTCATCCGACGTCTGACAAGCTCATATGCAAAGAATGTGGATACATTGGTGGCAATGAGCATTCTCTTAGACGTCATCAAAGGATTCACGCACCACCATCTTACATATGTTCCTCTTGTGGCAAGGAATTTACAACTGAAGAGAGATTACAATATCACATGAACCGACACCATCCAACAACTGACAAATTCAATTGTCAAGACTGCGGATTCATTGCGGGCAATGGTCCAATGCTGAAACGGCATCAAAGAACCCACGAAGCGCCCACTGTTATGTGTCCTATTTGTGGCAAGAGGTTTATCAGGAAGAGTTATTTGAAAGATCATATGCGGACGCACACCGGAGAGAAGCCTTTCAAGTAAGATATCATCATAAATCTGAGATAAAGAAGATTTAGGACTAATTGAGTTCAACATCTTTTCTTAAAAAAAGACATTTTGAACTTGGTCAACGTCAATTTTGTCCTCTAATCGTTTCGTTATTTTTTTTTGTTTTCGCAGGTGTGACTCGTGCGATTACAGAACTGCGGCTAAAAGTAATTTGTGCAACCACGTGAAGTTTGTTCACAAGGTTCAACCCCAAGGAATCCAACATAGAAGTACACAGAAGAAGCGAATGAATCCAGTTTCGAAATAGAATTTTCAGCCATTCCCGCAGGTTACGCAATAAAGAATGATGCAATATCACACACTCTTTCTTGGCTAATCCAAAGAGATGAGGGATCAATGCCTCTAAATTGAACTAATTGTATTTAGTGTGTTGCCTCCTACTCTAATAGAGGCTTTCATTTTTCCGTGTCAGTTTATCCTAAACAGGTCTCATTCGATTACAATCTACACTTGACTGGGACGTAGTTAGGTTCTTGAATCATTATAGCTTTTTCTGTTATCGTTTTTAAATGCCTCTTAATTCAGTAAAGGTCTTAAAGACCTAGAGCCATGGAACTGGAATAGACGTCAACTGAAAGCTGCTGATTGATGGTACATGGGTAAGAATGATTTAAAAATCAACGGGTGAAAACGTTCATGTGAGTGAAAATGTATTTGTATATTGTTATTGAAAAAGCTCAATTTCATGGGTCCAAATGTAATTAAATACGATTGCAAATACTATGCGTTCAAATCTGATTAATTGTAATTACAATTACAACACAGGTCTGCATTTAATAAATTAATATTCTTTTTCCTTGGATTCAGGTACTTTAAGGAGACTTTAAGGGCTATCAATATCGTTTTAGGTTAGGTTAGGTTAGGTTTGATAAGTTTAGGTTAAGTTTAAAAAAGTAGCACTGCCAACTAATCGGTGGAGACTAACGTTTACCCTGATGATTTAGACAGAAGTGTCCTGAGGGGGTGGTAGCCTGGAGAAAATAGAGAGACCAGACGCTCTGCATTTTTCTTTGGCTTTGACTAGAGACTAGCTTTGACCGGTCAACTTTCTGTAACTCGGAGCTTGACTCTTAGATGGCGGGGCAATAGCTCTCTCTGAAAAGCGCCATTGCGGCCAGATTATCGTGTTTTCTTTTCACATTGAAGCCATACATCCAGTTACGTTAGTTTCAAGATTCAGTGTTCTGGGAGAGTTAATCCACACTCTACGAACTGATCCAATCTTAGTTTTTTCCTTAACCAAATCAAAGATGGAGACCCGGTCCCAAGAGGACCAAGAGGACTCTCCCGTGGCCAAGGTGAAGCTCATCACCGTTTCGTTGGGCCGATGGCAACTATTCTTGCCAGAAGAGCCGGATTTGCACATCCATGGCCAGCCCTTCCTGGCCTTGACCATGATGTACCAATCTGAGACGCACGAATACGTCTGGCGGGTTCTCGGACGACTCGTCGAAGCCGGACAAGTCAGCAGTTATGGGGAAATTTTTGACAAATGTCATCACTTGTTTAACAGTGGTCAGCCGTGTTTGGGCAGGAAATCGCCGGATGCTCAGTTCCCAATATCTTGCCAGTTTTCTCCCAAATGTTCCATTATGATCCCCAAAACCAGTAGTGGAACAGCTTGCTCAGCCTGTTTGCAATCCTGGAACGATTCCGTTCAATCACGGCCAGATATTCTAAATGTGGCCGCAGACGTGATCTATGATGATGCTTCCAAAACTCTGGCCGCTTTAAGGCAAAGTCATCCTCGCCAAGAGGTTTGGCCTTGTCACATGTGCTCGGCCGAAGTGCCCTTGGCTGATATGAAATGTCATCTGGAAAAGTCGCACTTGTTGAGCCAGTTTGTTTGCTTCCATTGCGATGATCGGTTTGTGGATGGTAAGGATCTGTCTTTACACACCCTTCAAAAGCATCCGGAAATTCAAGAGCTTTGCTGCCCATCGTGTCCGGCCAATATCCCCATAGACGGCGACATTGATAGCCTCACCAATCATTTTCGTCTATGCTTTGGCCACATGAGTCGGGTTCGGGAGCAGGATCTCAGAGGTCGAATCGTGTTTGAGTGCCAAATTTGTGAGTCGTTGTTTGATTCGAAATTTTTGTTTGAGGAACACATCACCGAATGCCTAGCCTCCAAGCCAAGAGCTGAAATTGGCAGTAATAGACAACTTATGAAAAGGGCTTATCCCACTAAGAATCCCATGACTGTATCTTCCAAGTCAACGGTTGCATTGCTATCTATGCTCAAGAACCATCAATCAAAGGACTATGAGAATGGTCCATCCCAAGTTAGCACATGTTCAGAGTGTTCCAAGAAGATCAATGCCAAGTTCTTGTCCCGACATCTCATGTTTCATCACCGTATCGGGGATTACAAGTGCAGTTCATGTTCATTGACCTTTCGGCGGGCCGAGGAACTTGCTTTTCATGCCTCTCACGCTCACCCTTTCCATACGTATCAATTTTGTCCAAATTGTAACAAGAAAGTGGTCACTTGCGATGAAAGACAAAGTCTCATTGATCATGTGGAAACTTGTCATAAAATCATATTCTTGCCCAATATGAAAGGTGAGCGTGTGCCGTTTGCGGGCACCATTTGCGCAGATTGTGGGCACATTTATCGCAATAAGGCCGACCAGGATCGACATCAATTTCACGGTTGCAACCTAGGAGTGTTCCCAATAAAACGAAGAAAATTAGGGCCCGACTCATCAAAACCGCAATATCCATCCTTGCATCAAAATGACACTTTTCATGTAAATATTGAGCCCTGTCCCAATTTGGACCCTTTAAAAGAAGTGGACGAGGAACACTCTATCTTCCTGAAATCGGAACCAATTGATGTAACTGATGACCTGGTAGGTGCAGTCAAGGAGGAGCCTCCCCCTCAGCATTCGACCCAAGATCCATTTGTGCCAAATGAACGAACCCAAGTAGTGACTCTCTCACGTGAAGCTCTAGTGCTTCAAAAACGAGGACCCGTTGCTCCCTCAGGGTCAGCGTCATCGGCGAGGGTTGAGTGCCGCATTTGCTTCAGGAAGCTGACCTCCCGAATCTTACCCAAGCACAAAATGTTTCGCCACAAACTGGGCCAATTCGCTTGTTCAAAATGCTGTGTCACATTCGAGACCGCGGGACAATTGACGGAGCATGCCACCGCCGTGCATCCCGAGGCGTCCGAGTTGCAATGTCCTAATTGCAAGCGAAACATTGCCATTGGAATCGACCGGAAAGGCCTTGAGAACCACATTGACACTTGTCATAAGCTCAAATTTCTTTGGGATCACGAGGCCCACGGACATATTCAGTACGTTGGGCGTGGTTGCATGGACTGCGGGGCAAGTTTTCGAAACGTGGAACAACTGAAGGTTCATGAAGAAAAGGATGTTTGCGCTTCTGGCGAGGATGCATCAGAGCGACGGAAACGATACGTTCAAGATTTAATCCAAGGACGGAAACGGGAGCGGGAATCGTCTTTACCCCATCTAATCTGCGACCATTGTGGTGACACATTCGTTGATGAGGTAAAGCTGAAGTATCACCAAAGAAGTCGACATTCCGTCAATCCGCTCGTGTGTAGTTCTTGCGCTAAGGAATTTTCGAATAAGACCAAGCTCCAGTATCACTTCAATCGTTATCATTCGACATGTGACGAGTTCGATTGCAAAGATTGTTCATTCAGAGGAGGCAGTGTTGCTTCTCTCAGAGATCACCGATTGATTCACGGACCCCCAACATTTATGTGCCCCACGTGTGGGAAGAGGTTTAAATTATCCCACAATTTGACACTTCACATGCGGATTCATACTGGAGAGAAGCCTTACAAGTAAGAATTCATGGGATTCTAATCTCGTCATAATCTAGTCATCTTTAACGGTTATTTTGTGATTTTTAGGTGTGATTTATGCGACTATAAGACTGCTATTGGATGTAACCTAGCATCCCATAAGAAATTTGTTCACGAAAAACTACCCAGAGGAAAGAAAACCGCGAATGAAAACTTACGGAACAAGACCAAGAAGAAGCTAAGGAGTTCAGACTTATGAAAGTCAAACGAGTTTAGATCTGAAATTATGTCATTGAAGAACAAGAAGCAGTATAATTGCAATAATGGCCGTCAGAGAGCATTAAAACAATAATGACTCGTCGACAGGAACTAAGAACTAGAGACGGCCAAAATATGCAAAAAGGTCCATTTCATGAACCAAAATATGCATGAAAGCCAGTCAAAATAAGGTTCTGCATGTTGTTATACATATTTTAGGTTTTAGCACATATTTGTATGCTTAACTTGACCTGCTTTCGTGCATATTCTGTGTCATAGAATGTTCCTTTTTTTGCTTATTTTGGCCGTCTCTAAATTGATGTATAAAAATTTATTTTCAATCTCTTCCAGTGCCAATGGTCAGATCGTTTCACATTGTCTGACGTAGTTAAGAAACTTGAAATCTCTATGAAACATACAGCAAAACCAAGCTAAAGAGACTTCCGACTTGGAGTGCAAAAATAAATTTTATGTCAAAAGAACCAACTTCGGATTCGTTCAATTTCAGATTGAATGAATGGTTCTAATTTTACCTAGCGACTTGGTAGAGCGTTAAAAAGGGTTAAAAATTGCCTACAACTAAAAGCATACAATTGGTTTTTAGATTTACAAAACCTTCTTACTACATAATCATAATAGAGCACAGCTTTTTGCTTTGAGTATATATTATTGAATCTGAAACCTGAATGTAGTCTCAGTCGTAGCCTTTGTACGTGAGTCAGTCGTTTTTTACCATAATGCTCTTCTGACACGTCTCCTCTGTAGCCTTGGAAGATTTTTCTTGCTCAGGTTTCGAACGAGTTCGAGGTTTTCTTGCTATCCCACTGTGTACGAATCTGACATGGGGTCTTAGATTGCCCACAGCGGCTGTACTGAAATCGCATTGATTGCACCTATAAAGAAGATGTCAAAAAGGCAAACTCATCATCATCATCATCCAACGTCTCAAAACATGGAAAGAAATCGGGAAAATCTCACTTGTACGGCTTTTCTCCAGTATGCGTCCGAATGTGCTGGTCCAAGACATAACTCTTCTTGAATTGTTTTCCACAATGGGGGCAAGTGAATTCAGGGGGCAGGTGAATAATCATGTGATTGTTGAGGCTCCCTCGATTACCATACCGTTTTCCACATTCCTTACACGCGAATTTATCCGACTGAGAATGTTCCTTGTTCTTATGGAACTCCAAAAGAGTCTGATGCCGGAGAACTTTTCCACATTCCTTGCAAGCGACTGGAGTTCCATGGACACGCCTCTTGTGTAATTGGAACTGGTATCGAGTGCCATACAGCTTGCCACAAATATCACAAACGAGATTCGTCAGCGGGTCTTCAAAGGAGACCAGCAGTTTGGGTCTTTTCGAAGGCTCACTGAGTGATATCAAGGGCTTGACAGGCTCTATGGGGTTCTCGCTTTCCAAGGTCTTCTCCGGGTGCTTCTGGGACACGTGTTGGGCTAACTCTTTAACCTCGCGGGTTTCATAGTCACAATCATCACAACGCGAAGTACACGGAGTCTGCTCATGGGCTTCCAACAGGTCCACGGTCTTGAAACCTTTCCAACAGTCCAAACAGAAATTGACCAAAGGTAGGAGGGCACCATTCTCCGCCTCCATGAACTTGTTTCGGTGACACTGGCCGATATGCTTCACTAATTCATTGGGATTCGGTGTTAGACTCACCGCACACCGACAATTCGGACAAGATACCTCGGTCGTAAACGGATGAATCTCGGATAAATGTCGGGCCAAATCCGGAGCTGAGGCAAACGTGGAGGGACATTCGCCACATTTGAACACACCCACTTGGTGAAAGTACATTTCGTGGGCGAGCAAGAACCGTGGAAGAACTTTCTTGGGGCAAATTGAGCACGACACCTTTCCATATTCATCCAAATCTCGATCTTGTTGGCTGTAAGGCGATTCAAGGCCATGGTTGGCACTCGATGCTTCACACACTTCATCAGCCTCACTCTCATCCCAATCTTGTTCAAATTTCATGATCACGTTGGACTGGCCATGTTGGTCCGAGTCCATCTCCTTGAGACACGCCCGGCATACATGAGAGTCCTCATGGGCGGGCACAATGCCGGAACACGCCTTAGCAAACACGCAAGACAAAGGGAAACCTTCATCCGGGGGCTTGATGCCCAAACAGGGCTTTTTCTGGGCAAAGAGCTGGCTGCGTTTGGCCAAGATTTGCGAGTAATCCTGCACAAAGCCGCTTTCTCGAGTCCGACCCCAAATCCGCCAAACGTATTGATGAGTTTCGCTATTATAAAGCAAGGAAAACGGGAAATGAGGCTCTTGGTTGAAGTAGAAATCGCTTTCCAATTTCATGAACAGTCGCCATTGACCGAGAACGGTTCGGGAGAATTTCAGCGGCATGTCAGGCCAAATGGGGTCCACGGAAAGTGGGTCCATGGTCCGTGGGTCCACCAGCCAGAGGAGGGATCGAAGGGATCAGGTCGATTCTCAGACGAATCTTGGAGTCCAAATACACGTATCTTTAGTCTATGTCCAACCTTTGGAAATTCGGAATGGTTTGTTGGTAAACATCCAACAATAACGAACCACAGGGTGACGCTAGCAGTCTCTTGGTACGTGAAAAGACTAAATTGCGACAAAATTCGAATCATCATGTTACTGACAAAAAGTTTGGTTGAATTGGCCACTCGATTCGATTTTAAAACAAAGAGCTAACTTTGGTCGTTTTTGAAAAATGTGAAAGGTTTCTTTCCCCCCCGCAAAATGCCAAACATGCCAAACATCAGTACTACTTCATTATCAATAATAGGTACACGCACTCATAGTAGATTTAATGTCCTTTTTATTTCGTGACATTCTTCCGATCTCGCGGGTTCCTAGGTATTCCTTTATGCACGAATTTCATGTGGGAACTAAGATTGCCAACCGCAGCGCAATGGTAATCGCACAAACTACATCTGAAATAGCAAAAAGACGGTAATTCGGTAAGTGAAGGTGAGCCTTGGTTTCCTCATTGATAATATATGTGTATGTATATATATATAACACTCACTTGAATGGTTTCTCCCCCGTGTGTATCCGATTGTGTTCTTCCAAGGTAAATCTGTACCGAAACTGTTTGCCGCAAAACGTACAAGTGTATTTAGCCGGCCGATGAATGCGCATGTGACTATTGAATCGTTTCAGACTCCCGCAATTCTTGCCGCATTCTTGACACATGAACTCGTTGGTCTTCAAATGAACTAGATTGAGGTGAACCTCCAACTTCTCATCGGTCGGAAAGGTCTCCTCACACTGGTCACACATGTGTTCAGGCCCATGGTGTTCCATCACATGAAGTTTAAAAACTTGTCTAGTTGAACACAGTTTCCCACATTGATCACACACGATATTTTTCCTCGGTTCGTGCTCCGGAAGCAACCTCGATTTCCGGCAAAAAGGAACGGTCGACACTGGAGGCTCTACAACGGGCTCCAGTTCAGCCCGCTCATTTTCGAGCACGATCTCCGGGTGATGATGGGCCATGTGATGGTCCAAATGTTTCGTCAAACGCGCTTCAAAGTCACAATGATGGCAATGTTGGAAGCAGGGCTTGTCCTCATGTTTCCGCAACTCAGCCGGGGTCTTAAAAGTCCGCCAACATTCCAGACAAAAGTTGGACAAAGGGATCAGAGCTCCTTTGGCGTCTTGCATTAATTTGACTTGGTGACATGACTGGAGGTGCTGGACCAGCTCATCGGGATTCCCAGCGATGCTGACGGTTTGCCGACAATTAGGACATGTTAATTCGGTGTTGGGGGGATGAGTATCCAATGAATGTTGGGTTAAACCAGAGGCTGAGGGGAATACATCTGAGCATAGGAGGCATTTGAACTGTCCAATTTGGTGGTGGTACATTTTGTGCGTGGACAAGAATCGGCGGGCAACTTTCTTGGCACAATGGGGACAGCCCACTCGGTCTTTTTTTTCTAGCTCAATTTCTTCCTCGACTTCACCCCAAGGTAACAATGTGGGCTTCTTCTTCCCCGATTCCTTAGCCGACCCCAAAGTCATGGTCGGTTCAAGAATCTCATTGATATCAATAGGCGAGTCTGGGTAAACCCCCTCGATCGAATCCATTTCTTCTACCTTAATTTCATTCTTAATGCCCAGAGCTGATGATATAGCACCAGTTGCTTGCATGCTCTCCGTCGCATCCGATGGGTCATGAGAGGAGCTCATCCAGCATTTCTGACACACATTGGAATTTTCGGAGGGTGAAACGATCCCTAAACAATCGGTGGCAAATACGCAAGACATTGGGAATGATCCGTCCAAGGGCTCCATCCCTACACAAGGAACCCCCAGGTTGAACAGTTTCCCGCATTTGGCAATGATCTCTGGGTAGCTTTGAACAAATCCGGATTCTCGGGTTCGACCCCAAATCCGCCAAATGTATTGATGAGTTATGGAGTGGTATAAGAGCGACAATCCAAAGTGAGGCTCGTCGTTGAGCTGGAAATCGCTTTTCACTTTCAGAAAGAGACGCCATTGACCTAGCGAAATGTGGGTGAAGTTGAGAGGCTTGCGGTCCATGTGGGGCGGGTCCATGATACATGAGAGGCGGTCCTCCAGCTCGGCAGGTGTGTCCTTGCTGCGAGGAATTTGCCGTCTGACATCTGTATTGGTGAGTGGTTTATGCACATGAGAAGACGTTCAGAGTGACCAAATTGATTCCTTGTAAAATTTAAATTTAATGAAATGGCCAAGTAGTGTTTCTGAAGGGCTTTATAGTTTATTAATATTGAAATATGATCGATAGTAAAATATGTGCCAAAATGGGATCAAATCTACCTATCACATGAAAGTATGTTATGTTGGTAAATAAACTGATTGTGTCAAGTCAAGAAAAAGCAAAGATACTCTGGTATGATAATCGTTATCACTATTGATATATTTAGTATGATAACTACCTTAAAACCAGCACTAACTCCGCAACGGCTCAGAACGTGAGAGTAAATTGTCTATATTATACAGAAATTCCAGTTTTTGGCCTGTCTTAGTCTTAATCTGCGATTGTCCAAAGACTTTCCTAATTATTCGGACCACTATTCGGTAGATCAAGTGCAGCAGAGTAACAACATGATATATTTCTTTGCCATCAATCATCACAAATTTCGGCATTAAACTTTTTCCATCGTTTCTCGCAATCGATTTCTTGAAAACCCTAAATGGATGAACTTCTTGTGGTTCCTCAAGTTGCCTCCGGCAGCCGTACTATAATCGCACATATCACACCTGAAACCAAAACCAAGTTCTTTAAAAAAAACACTTTTTTTACTAGTTTTCTGTATCATACTTACTTGTAGGGTTTCTCGCCAGTATGGGTCCTTAAATGCAAACTCATGGCCGTTTTCGTCTTGAACATCTTGCCACAAGTTGGACAAGTGAACTTGGGATCCTCATGGCTGACCTGATGCTTCTTCAATTCCGTCATGTTGCCGCATCGCAAGCCGCACACCCGGCACTTGAACTCGTCGGACTCAGCATGAATGCGGTTCCTATGGCAAAGCAATTGACTAGCTTTGGGAAACTGTCGGCCACATTTATCACAAGTATGGTGGCTATCTGACGAGTGCTTGGCCTTTAAATGGGCTTGAAAGGTCTCTCTTCGTTTGTATTCTTTACCACATTGCTCGCATACGAATTTTTCAGGCCTCGGTTCTCGAGGACGGGGATGGTTATGAATCAATTCTTGGTGAACAATCAAGTTCTTGGCGTATTTAGTTTGGAAATCGCATCGGTCACAAGTCACCCAAGATTGGGGGGGGTCCTTGGGGCTCAAAATTTGCTTAGCTTTTTTGGATAGATTGAGGCGCGGTACAAGATTGTCCCGTTGGTCCCTTACAAATTTGACGCGATGACACGTGTTCATGTGTGCTTGAAGGCCTGCCCAATCTTTGGATAGGTTGATATCTTGTTCACAATTAGGGCACTGTGTCATTGGATCTTGAGGATGTGAGGACGATATGTGATCGGTTAATTGGTCGGGTCTATCGAAAACATGGGAGCAGGATTGGCACCGATAATTTCCCATTCGATGACTGAACATCAAATGACTTCTCAATCCGTTCGAATTCACTTTCTCGGCACATTCTGGGCAAGTTACTTGCATTATCTTTCCTTTCTTTTCCAAGCCTTCTTCGAAAGCTACTTCGGGAAAATCTAGATCACAAAACAAATCTTGGATGAAGTCAATTTGGCATTTCACGCTCTTATGTTCTTCTAAACGCCTTTTGGAACTAAACTTTTCGAAGCAATGATCGCATTTGTAAAGTGACATTATTCGTCTTTTAGCATTCGAGGCACTATCAATGTTTCGGGTCCGTTCCTTGGAGCACGGACCATAATGCTCTTTCAACCATTGAACCCTGTCATTTATTGGAATCTGTAGGATTTTCCATGTATCGAATGGTTAACGCTCGATGTCTTTGTACTATACCTTAACCTTCCATCTCATTCTTCCGCTTTCCATGACTCTCAGCTGACCAATAAAAGCTCACTTATGTTCTGACTCACAAATTGGAAACGTCTCCGTCAATTCTTCTTTCCGGATACAACAGAATCTTAGTTTGACACGCGGGACACATCAGATCCAAATCATGAGGATGATGTTCCAATGTATGTTGAGACAAATCATTGGCGTCCACATATTTGGCTGAGCATTGCCTACAAGTAAAGTCTGCCAATAAATGTTTCTTCTTTAAGTGTTTTTTGGCCGAAGCTAATTGCATGCTCTCTTGACAACTGGAGCAGGTCCACATGTGATTCCGACGACACTTGACTTTCTTTGTTCCCACTTCGTTGGTGTTAACTTGTCCTTGGTTGTAGATAATATCAATCGCTTCTTTCTTGAAGGACGATCCAATAAACAAACTTTGGCCTCGATGAAGGACCTTCGAGCATTCTTGGCAAGTATTGGAAGATTCACATCCCTCTGATGTCTTGACCAGTATCAAACAGTTCTGAGAAAATTTACAAGAAAGAGGAAACTGATCGTCAGGTGGAACAATTCCAAGGCAAGGCGAACCACTTTGGAAAAGATTGGCACATTTGGCTCGGATGTCAGCCTCACTTTTAGCCACACCGGATTCAAGAGTCCGACCCAAGATCCGCCAGATATACTCTAGAGTATTACTTTGGTATAGAAGAGTGAGAGCATAATGGGGCTCTCCATTGATATGGAAATCACATTCTTCTTTCATGACCAAAGACCAAGAACCCAAACTCACTTGGGCCAATTTAAGAGCTCCTAAAAGATCATTAAGAGATGAATCCTCCATTTCTGTCTGTACCTGAGACATCGTCCACTTCAATACTAAATGTCAACAAAGAGTGGTTGGGTTATTTGAGTTGGTGGAATGGTTTGGCTTTAGCGGTGGGGTAGCGATGGTTCTCTCTTTCTTTGGTTGGTTCAAAGGTTACCAGTGCACTACATATATGTAAGATGTGAGAGGACTGGGTTTGGTTGGCATTTTGAGCGTTTCATTAGAAGATATCATGGAACAGATTTGAACCACACCCTGCGTTGGTTGTTGAGGTTTGATCAAGCAATGAAGGTTTGAAAATATTCCATACCTTAAAGTTTGGTTATGAAATAACTTTCACTTACATAATTACAGAGCTGAATTGTAAACTCTTTGACGGGGTTAGTTCATTTGGTAATATTGCCATTGTATGACCCCCCGCCATAACAAAAGACAACATGTTATCAAGCTATAATTAATGCCCCCTTTGAACACTTTTTGAACGAAAGAATATTGGTGTCCCAAGCAAAATTTGTCCAAGACAACTGAAAAGCTATGCAAATCCTAGCACAATCAGAAATCAGTGTGGATTTAAAAAAGAATCAGGTTAAAATGCTAGAATCCACGCAATGTTTGGACTTGTTCGTCTTTTTGTAAACCAACTGAACTAATTGGAGACCAAATTAGTAACCATCGGCCTCGCTTTGGATTTCTATGCTCTTCATTAGACCATTCAAGGTCGGCTCTACCCTGGACACATAGTCGCCCTAAAATCAACGGCTGCGAGACATTGAAAGGGCTAAATTTGAAGCGACCTTGCTCTGGTCCTTTGAATTCTGAAGTGAAATCCGCTTATAAATCATTGTGTGTGACTACTACTCAATGACCCGCCCTTGGGTTGACTTCACTACCATTTTGCCAAACCATTTCAAGAAGTTGGCCCACCTGACCCGTCCCCTCACACTGGATTAGAGCCATTGAAGATATCTAACCCAATATCCTCTGATCGTCTGTTCTACGTTTGAAAACATCGTATCATAAGATATAGATAGGACTCAAAACTGAAAAGGAAGGCATGAACGATCCTTCATTGGTGTCAAAGTGTCCCCAGCTGTGACCCAAGCAGCCTTACTTTTTGCAGCCCAGAGACCGCCCATCCTTATTTTCCAGGACTGGGCCATCCAAGGACCAAAGACCTGTCTGTCATCAGGACTTGTGAATGCAGGCAACCTTGGGAGCTTGATATGGATTCATTTAAAACTAAGAAAAAGGTTGACCAGTCTGAACAAGTTGTGATTATTGACATATGATTGAGCATGCAGTGAGTAATGGTGTGTGTGTGTGTGTCTCAGCTTGCAATCGTGGATCTTTGTAACAGAATTTCAAATGTGTATTTCCTCCAAAAATGTTGTCCCTTGCTCCTCTACTCGTATGTGATAACTGATGTGACTTACACGCCAAGTTTGTTTGCTCTCAGATTCCGAACCAAGATGAATTATTTTATTGGTCGTTATTCCCTACATTTTCAACGGCATTCATGACACCTTGAAAGAGCATTAAGAGTTTCTACAAATGTTGTAAAAAGCCAGTGGGAATTTCAACTTTATCCCCAAACGGCCATAAGCAACCTGTTTCCAAATGGAGACCCCAACTAGTGGACCCATACTCCTATTTTCTATTAACTAAAGTGAAGTGTTTGTAATTAGGTCTTGGGACCCCATTCCATATGACGAGAAGCCTAAACTGTAAAGTTGTTGGCCTGCGTGGTGACCTGGCCTATAACCACATCAATCATAATGTTCTTCAAAAAAGTGGAAGAAATGAGGATAACCAAAACATGATCAGTTTAACCTTGATATATATTGAATTCATATGAATGATGGGTGTAAACGTCGTGCTGTTTGGTCTTTTGATTATGAAATGCATTTGAAAAAGCCCATCGAGTGACCTCTTTTTAAATGTATCAGCTGTATTTCTGTCAACACAACTTTGTGTTAATTCTTCAAGTTTGCCGTCCTTCAGTATTAATAAGGTGCAAGAGCTTTGCAACAAAAAAACTTCTAACCAGACACTTTTATCTCATTGTTCAAAAGGACTCATAATTGTTATGCCCATGCAAACTGAATATCATGACACTTCTTAGACTATATTTTTAATGGCTGAAAGCGTTTAAACCTGCCAAAAGCAACTAGATTTCGATTTCGGTTCAAGTAATCATCATAAATAGAATGGTGGTAAAAAGGGAGGAATTGAACATTATAATAGTGTAGTACATTGCCTATCTTACATTTCTGGATATTTTATACATTATACACCCAGTTTAATAACAACATATCACCAGACAAGGTGATGAAAATAACAGTGATAAACGTTATTGATCTGAATACCAAGGTTTCAACAAAACTCACACGTTTTTTGATCTACTGAAGAGCTAGTGCTCATTGCCTTTTCGTTGTCTGCCCTCTGGGCACTGTCCATCTCCATGTCTAGAGAACTCCTTGGACCATTCAATCATTCACTGATCCATTCATATAGCACTCTAGATCAGTTCAGTAATCCCAAGCTCAATGGCGTGATAACAAGAATCAAGATTGCGGAAAAGTAACTTCAAGATAAGAAGGAAGTTCACAGGACTCTTTGTAGTGGTTGAGAAGGCAGAGATAGCATATGTTTCTTGTGGAGCATGAGTTTCAAGAAAAAGCCCATTTTAATCCCTGACACTTTGGGTGAAGAATTGCATGACCATCTACCTAAAAGTCGGGTAAGATCATTACTATAAAACTCTTCATCATCAGGATGCATGAGCGTTAGTTGTAGATGAGTATATATTTAAATGAAGTTGGGTCAGCCAACAAAAAGAGATTAACACCATGAAACCTTTACGATTGTGTCCTCAAGGCCACCACAATTTTTGTTCAGAATGTGCGTATAAAGAATATGTCTCGACCACTTCGGACTCTCTGACCTTTGAAGAAGAAGCAGGTGGGCGTTTATAGTTTTGTCAGTCAACAAATCCCGAAGTAAAATTGATAGGCAAAGAGTGAAGTTATTCTTATTCAGCACTAATACATCGTTTTTTTGTCTTTCGTAACAATTCTAAAATAAACTAACAACTTATCGTCCGTTTTATGAAAAGAAAATTGAGTCGTGCTTGGAATTTACCTGCAATAAGATTTATTAGCAATCCCAATCAAACACACATGAGATTTGGCTCGAGATTGGATAAAGTAACACGGAGGCATGTGTTTGAACTGTGGATGAGAAAGTGAATTAGTAGCCAGAAAGATTCAAAATATTTCGGTAGTTTTCTTTTCACAACTCATCCCCGAAACACCAACGCTTAGATTCCGCCATCAGGATCTTGTTCTTTCACCAATCTAACTCATTAATCACACCGTGTTTTCAATTTGTCATTCGGAAATCGAAACAAAACTAATGTTTTTTTTGGTTAGTTCAGGTTGAGCTGCATATTCACTTGGACGGTGCTATCCGGCATGAAACAATTTGGGAGCTGCTCAAGTCGAAAAATATTCCACTTCCTGGAAATGGGTCCCTGACTGCCTTAAAAAGAGATCTTTCCGTGAGGAAGCCGAAAGATTTGATGCATTTTCTTGACGGGTTCAAGACCTTCTTTCCCATTTACATGTACGTGTTCTTTAAATTCAAAGATTACTGTGAACCAATATTTCTTAACATTGACCATAATTCCCATTCTGTTCGATAAACAAGTGGTAACCTGAGAGTGATTGAGAGGATCGCATTAGAATTTTGCGAGGATGAAGCCGGTCATGGAGTGGCTTATGTGGAGGCTCGGTTCTCCCCACATCTTATGCTCTGTCCCAAAGCGCCAGAAGTCACAACCCAAGATATCATCAAGGCTGTCTTGGCCGGGTTTAAAGAAGGAGAAACCAAGTATTCTATTAAGGTAAGTCTGGACAAGTCCCAATTTTTCTCACCGGTAATGACTTTTGACTTGAATTAAGAAATAATGTTTGATTGATGATAGAGGCATTACATAAGTCAGGGACTCTATAGAGAGGAAACGACACGGATTTCCCCTCACCGCCAACTTAGGCCATTGCGTTGAATCAAGACATTAACTTCAGTATGAATATCCGTACTGCATAATACATTAAGGTGTTTTTAATTAAATAATGATCTCCTTGATATACAACTCCGTCCATATACTAAATATTTCTGAATTAATCTTGAAAGTCAGAAGAATAAATGAACATCAAATTAATCAAAAACAATCAAATTGTTTTTCGATTGAAATTGGTGAAATATTGCGCGAAATTGCTCAAAAACACACATAGATAGAAAATCATCAAGAGTCATTTTATTAATTGATGGGTAATGTACACTGACAAAATATAAAAAAGAATGTATGGAATGAGCAATAAAAGTGCATGTACATAAAATAAATGTTAACATATTAGAATATCTTGGATGGACAATTGATAATTTTGTCTAAACCCACACATTTGACAAAAAAACATCAGGCGGCATTGGTGAGATATGAATGAGTTATCTTTTTGTAGAGTTTAAATTTCTACTTATTAGGAAGTTTGCATAAAAGGCAGACATTATTTAAGGGGCACAGAGAAATATCAAAGTACAGTAGACTAGATCTCAATTTGCACTTTGGACTCCAATAAATTGTTTTTCTTG
>NC_081449.1:4205538-4271206 GCF_007210705.1 Tigriopus californicus | reverse complement strand
ATCTGGGAAAAATAGTGTTTGATCTACCCTGAATAATCGAGTCCTTTTAGGCCTTGGACAAGCTTCATGCCGAGCGCATAGGTCATGGATATCGGGTTTTGGAGGATGAGACCCTTTACAAAAGGTGCTTGAAGGAGAATGTTCACTTCGAATGTTGCCCCCACTCGTCCATTTTTACGGGGTCCGTCTCTCTGGAACATGTGGTGAAGCACCCTGTGATTCAATTTGCCATCGACGATGCCAACTTTTCCATCAATAGTGATGATCCAACGATTACCAACACCTATCTGCCCGAAGAGTATGATATAGTCCAGTCTTGGGGCCTGACCGAGGCCCATTTAACTAGAGCGGTAATATCTCTTTCTAAATCATGTGATGCTTTTAGAGAGTCTCTGTTTGACCGATAAGAAATTGCCAACTTTTTTTTTACAGAACTTCAACGCCGCCAAAGCATCATTTTTGCCAGATGATGAGAAGAGGACTTTAATTAAAGACCTGAGAAAGGCGTATGGAGTGATTGATGGATAAGATGGAATTGCAATAACTCTTTGAGTTTAAAAGCGCATCGAGATCATTTCGAGTTTTACAAATAAAAAGATCAATTCAAAACGTATCGATCAAACGATCAAAACAAAACCCTTTTTGCGTTCATTTTTTTTTTACATCATTAGAGAACAAATCGTATTCAATTCTTACTTCCTTTGCCTGTTCTCGAAGGACCTCTTTGAGAATTGTCAGATTACTTTGTTATTTTTTGCTTTTCTACCCTCAAGTTCTTTGAGCTAAAGCTAAAGCGTTTATTTTATCCAGGACGAATGAAAAAGCTTTTTCACCGTACTTAGCAGCCCTGGGATACCTGTAACTTTCGATTTGATTTCTAAATTCCGGTCTTGCTTGCGATGTGTTGGGATCGGATAAGTTACGATATTCGGTGAAATTGCTTCATTTTGCGATATGACTCTCAAACGAAGACAAAGAAATAAATTACATTAACGTGAAAGAATCTCGTGATTCGTTTGGCGATGTAAATATTTGGATAATTTGAAAGCAAAAAATGTTCGAATATTCTTATTCGACGAATAATCCTTCCCTATATTAATAAAAATAGCGTCCACTGGGCGATTGCCTTTTGAGGTGGGTTTCCGAGAGGGCACTAAGACGAAACTCGGTAAACATCCAAGGTGGCCCCGCCCCTAGGTTGTATCAAGTTGTGGGGGCGCAGCCACACCCACCGGTGGAAGCACGCCCGTTTGAAAACTTCAAACACGATTACGCTCAGGTTGAGAAATGACATTGATACGTGCTAAGACCATCTCACCATCATGGTTGCAATTTTGTAAAGTTCGTTCGTGTTGAGCTCTTTAGTAGGGCAAACGCTCGATAGCTGCTCCAGACCTGCCCCATGACGAGAGCTTTCGTGTCGAGTTATGGTAAAAGATTTACTTTAAACAGCATAGGTAGGTTTTACCGTAAGTGGCCTTTGCCCATCCGTTCAATTTGAGTCCATAGCTTGCATAGTTAGGGCGTGGCTCTAATGCAAAGTTGAAATCCGCGATCGAAAAACTCGATCGTTCGTGTCTGGCTCTGTTGTAGGGTCAACGCTCTATTGTGAGTGAGTGAGTGCGAGGGCCAAAACAAACACGTTTGCCACGCCCCAACCGATGAACTGAGAGAAATCTGTAGAAAACCAAATGGGCTTCGATTAAATTCTAGAGTGGTTTAGGCCTTTTAAATGTGCCAATCGAAGCACTGAAGCAGAAATGGTCGATCGAGCAAGCCAATGATGAGTTGAGCAGGGCCCTGAAAAACATCTTCTTGTACTCCCACGGTGAAAACACTGGTTCCACAGAAACTTGCAGTAAACCAGATGTGTTTGGAATAAAAGTGGTTACACAATGAAGGTATTATTTTGAAAATCGGCCTATCCTAGCCAAAATTGGTCGATCGAGGTACATTTCATGTAGCCACCAAAAGTAAGAATATAACTAGGGTCCATTTAGGCGTTGTATTTTGTGAAAGCAAGTATCTTTCTGAAGGGACTAACATCCCAAATGCCCTTTGTGGCCTATCATATTGTACTTACAGCATTAGTAGTCATCCACCAGTGAAGATACACAATTTTTACCTTCAAATGACCTGCACAGTAGCCTTATGGAGACAATTAGGCAAGCTCTGGCAGGTTCGTGTCTTTACTGAGACCAGTATCAGTGATGCAATTTAGAGGCTTCAAACACGTTTTTCAGAAACTGAACTTTCTTTCCCATTGCTATATGAGGAAAGGTCAGCTTCGTCAAAACCATCTTGAAACGCCAAGTTTGCATCACTGGCGATTTAAATATTTGGATAATCTTTACTATAGAGGCTTTACTTTATTATAGATGCTTTACTTTATCATAGAGGCTTTACTTTATCATAAAGGCTTTACTTTATTATAGAGGCTTTACTTTATTATAGAGGCTTTACTTTATTGCAGAGGCTTTACTTTATTATAGAGGCTTTAGTTGCTTGGGTCAATGAAATCAGGGTGCTGCTTGAAGAACAGGCTCACCCAGAAGTTAAAAAGTCGACTGATTTGACCAATGTAGAGGTTGAAGTAGTACCTCCTCTTGAAAAAGAGCAGGCAAAGACAGTTCTAGAGAAAATAGTCTGTCCTGTTTATCGAAAGCAGCCTTGTCCTGAAGAAGGAAAAGGCTGTCAGTTTGACTACCCTAAATGGTGTCAAAAACTTCTCAAGTTCGGCCTTGATAAGTACAATAGTTTGAAGGGATGTTCAAAGGTAGATTGTTCTTTTTTTCACCCATACCTGTGCCGTCAGCCCATGAGGCTTAAGACGTGCTTTAATGTGCGGTGTACTTCCTTCCACGTAGAAGGGATGTAATAAAGGCGAGAAATAGGATAGCTCAGTTTCGTGGTTTTAGAGCTGATCCTATTCCTAAACCTAATTCCGCCCCACCCCCCTTCCTTAACCCATTTAGCTTCCTCCCTCCAGTAGAACGTAACTTTGTTGATAAGAGGGATTTTTACGGTTGGAGAGGATGGTCCAAGATCTTGTGAACTTGGTCCATCTAAAGAGAGGTCAGTAAAGGGGCTAAAAGTGAACGTGCATTGTCTGATTTCTAAAAAAGACAGCACAAAAATTAAGATCTTAGAAGAACTAGCCGTTGAGAGAGATGATGAACAACTAACCATAGTTGGTTTCAACTTAGTTCGTTGTGATAGGATACGCCCTGATAATCCCATATTCCCACATGGGGGTGTATGCCTATATGTTAGGAATGATTTGCACATTAGTCATGTAAAAATGACGAATGGAGAAGTAGAGGTCTTAATTTGTCATAACCGAGGGCTTGATCTGATCACAAATGTGAAATGAATGTGTCTTGTGAGAGATGAGAACAATCCGAAGGAGGCTATTGCGGCGTGTCTTGCGTGATACCATCATTGTGCATAACATTTAGGGTACGTTATGGATATAATTTTTGTTGCCGGGAAGACAATTTTTGATCAGTATTCCATTTGTTAGAGCATTTAGATTGGACATTCTTAGTCATTTTGAAGGTTGAACTTGTCTGAACTATGAAAAACCCTTTTTTTAACGTTTTCTTTTGTTAACTTGTTTAATTCTATTGAAGGAAAATGTTACTTCCCGGTTTTTTCTTTACTTCGTCGTTGCGCCCACTTAGTCCATGTACCGCTAGCCAAGGACACTAAAGCAAGGAAACGCCACCTTTTTGTGATCACCAAACCTTTCCCGCCAAGTAAGGCCTAAACTTTTGCCGCTGAAATTTTTGAATGTCAGTTATTGGCGTAATTATTGAACAAAATATGTGACTAATATCATTTTCGTAACCATTGATGGTATGTGCTTAAAACCAGGCATTCAGGCAAACTTAAAATGACTTTAAACATGTCTTAAAGTACAACAACTGAAAAGTGCTAATTAGGTTTTCTTGATAAAACAAGAATTTGCTCAAAACACAATCAATAAATTCTCTTTTGTCAAAAATATTATTTGTAGAAAATTCTTTCAGACACATCTTGACCAAATTTCAAGTAATTGACGCATTTGTTATGAAACTATGGTTCTCACTCTAGGAATGGCCCTCAATCCAAAAGTAGACATACTGTAGCTCTGAGCTACGTATTGTTCTTTAAACTCATTTGGATGCTTCATAATCATGAAATAATAATTTTAAGAGATATGGCACCTGTTTTATTGGACTATTTTGGTATTTTGGATGCTTTTGCAAGAAAAACAATTTATTGGAGTCCAAAGTGCAAATTGAGATCTAGTCTACTGTACTTTGATATTTCTCTGTGCCCCTTAAATAATGCCTGCCTTTTATGCAAACTTCCTAATAAGTAGAAATTTAAACTCTACAAAAAGATAACTCATTCCTTATACACCTGATGTTTTTTGTCAAATGTGTGGGTTTAGACAAAATTATCAATTGTCCATCCAAGATATTCTAATATGTTAACATTTATGTACATGCACTTTTATTGCTTATTCCATACATTTTTTTATATTTTGCCAGTGTACATCACCCATCAATTAATAAAATGACTCTTGATGATTTTCTATCTATGTGTGTTTTTGAGCTAATTTTACGCAATATTTCACCAATTTCAATCGAAAAACAATTTGATTGTTTTTGATTAATTTGATGTTCATTTATTCTTCTGACTTTCAAGATTAATTCAGAAATATTTAGTATATAGATGGAGTTGTATATCAAGGAGATCATCATTAATTTAAAAACACCTGAATGTACTATGCAGTACGGATAATCTTGTTTTATTCGTACTGCAGTTAATGTCTTGATTCAACGCAATGGCCTAACTTGGCGGTGAGGGGAAATCCGTGTCGTTTCCTCTCTATAGAGTCCCTGCGCTAGCATCAATGAGACACGCCTTTCCTCGCTTAATTACCACTTTGTGAGCCCCTTGGTAACACGGAAAAAAGGAAAGCCTCGTACAATACATAGCGTCGTCGTGCAGCAACCAGTCCAGACTACGTCCAACGTTATTCACACCATTATAAATTACACCACGCCGTGAAATGTGAGAGATGATGGTTAAGGATTTATTAATAACTCAATGAACCATCCATAATACTGCGGTTCAAGGATTTAGGCCTTCCATTCCTTGACGGCATTAGGGCCCTTGCCTTGGACGTGATTACGGCCCTCTTTGGTGATTAAGGTTCCATCCTTCTTCAACACGATCAGGGATGGAATGCCCGAGATCTGGAAATTCTCTTTGAGCTCCTTGACTGAATCGTCACCATGCTTCAAGGCGAACCAATCCCCATGAGATTCCTTCATGTACGATATCATATCGTCATGGGACTTGTCCGAAGACACAAAAATGATCTCAACCCCCATATCATTGGCTTCCTGTACAACGAAAACAGATGAATGAGTTAATTTAGCATGGGATTCGATGGTTTAAGCATCATTACCGCATAGAAATCCTTGAGGATGGGAGTGAATTGCCTACAGGGAGGACACCAATGGGCGGAGAAATAAAAGCACACAATCTCCTTGTCAGCCAAAGCTTGGTCCACGGAGGAAGTGGAGCCATCGGCCTTGATCAATTCCTTTCCAGAGATCTTGTCCATGATTTAATTCTGCAAATAAGTAGGACTCGATCAGGCCACAATGTTACTCCTCAAGTTCAATCGAGTAAGTGAATCGACTAACAAGGGGAGAGACCAGAAAATATTCATAGAAAGGCCTTGGGCTAGAAATCGATAGCTTTGATACTTTCTAACTCTAATGCATGTTCTAGCTTGCTGGTCACCTGCTTATTAAGAATAACCTTGAAGTGACCGAGGCCTGACCCTAAAGATCAGACCACATTTTCTTTATTGAATCTTTCTCTATTTTAACACTTGACCTTTAAGTTTCAACCACAATTGCTTAAAAAAACCAGGTTGTGGCTGACGTCAGAGACTATGACGAATTAGTAAGTGTGGAATTGCTTACTCCGAGCCGAAAGTGGGAAAACTGTACGACAAATTAAACGACAAATTACAGAAAATGTCCCTTATCACCCGCCCTTTGCTTCAAACTTTGGCTGCGCTTTTATTACCACTTTCCTTTTTGTTTTTATAATCATTTGGTATCCGCAATAACCCATACTCTAATTATACACCACAAGGTGTCCAAGAGTGGTTTTTACAATAAACAATAAATTACACAAAAATATCGCACGTTGCGAGGATTACACTTTTTCGCCCACCTTTGCTCTTCAGTTTGTGGAATCAAGGGGGCGTAAAACATGCTCAACAAATGTTACGTTAGCAAGGTGTGTAGTGTGTTCCGTGGTGATCTTTTTTAACTGTCCTTGAAGCTAAAACTTAAAGATCAACTATCCTAACACAACATTTTCAGCTCTTCAAAAGTCCTTGGAGAATTGGCTAAAGTAAAAGAAAGGCTTTCATTCCCAATGTCGAGAAATGTACATACTTTCGACATTTCAAGTTCTTCTAGAACCTTCTTTAGAATGGGTTCACCAAAACTTTGCTGGTGAACTAATCTGGTAAAAGATAAGAGCTAAATTTACGTCAAATTCTCAGAAAAAGGGAGTGATGAATAGTAAATATTTATCTGGCATGAATCGACAAATAAAAAGTAACCACAATGCTCAACGGGAATGAATACTTTAGTGCTTCCACCTAATCTCTCAATGAGTTGGACGAACAGAGAATGAAAATGCCGAAAAAGGAAACGCTGAAAATCCTACATCTGTGCTGAATTATCCTAACCTAGCTCACAGCGCGAAAAGGGCAAAAATTACACATGACAATGGAGGACGAACCTTATGTGATGATTATCGACAAAAACCAAAGTTCACGAAATCAGTCAATCTAATGCACTCTCAAGCTGGAATCGCTTTCAAATCCGTCTGAAGAACTGACTGACTTGCAGTATAATGTAAGAAGGATCAAGCATTTCAGCCACTAATGCCTGCATTGGTGAGGAATAGTGATGGAACAAATACATGCGCTAGGAGAACGAAATTTCGGCTGATTCCCGCATGCATTGAAAGCAAGTTAAGAAGGTGAAAAAAGAGATGAGCGGTATGTTTCGATATTGTTCATATTTTCTGCCTTTTGTCAATCGGGATCGGAATTTTAGCAACCCAACGTTCATTTTGAAAGCCCAACAAGTTGACCTTTTTTCCTACATATCTAAATGGCAATTTTTGTTTGACCATTTATGATAGCCAAATCATCATGAGTATCTAGACGAGGTGATTAGTTGTTTTTGATTTGGATTTTTTTTGTAAATGCCACTGAAATTGAATTTTGAGGCAGCAGCACATTTTAGGTGTCAAAATATCTAATCAATCAACCTTGGCGGTGTGTCGAATCTTGCTATTTCAAACAAAAATCATTCATTTGCTTTTCATGACCTTCTAATCATAAAATTGAACTTGGATGGAACCTCAAGCTTCATTCCATTAAAGAGAGCCACAATAACCACCAAGAGGAAAAGGTTTGGTGCTGGAACTTTTGATAACGCTTGACATAAACTTTCATGCTTTGAACATAACAGTGCCTTCAAATATTGGGACAATGAAGACTAGCAGGAAAGGAAGATGACGTCACCGTCAAATTTTGGGAAGTTAAGTGCTCTTTTGAGGCTTCATAGTTCTTTTTTAAGGGATTATATTAGATTTTCAGTTCATCTATCCATAAAAGGAATAGTTCATTTAGCATTGTATATTTGTAAACTATCACAGAATTACTCATTGACATGCTTAAAAGTAACTTTTTAGCTGAGAAAGCCATTTTTGGACTTGTTTTTCCCTCTTTTAGAACTTTCTGTTTTTCCAATAGACTTTTTGACACCTTAGAAACGTTTTCTGTCCAATATTGTGCAATGCATCTTAGGTTTTCAGTACCTCTACTGAATTGAAAAGTACCCTAGTCACCTCTCAAAATTTGTGCTGATATCATCATTCAGCAGCTACTTAAAAGAGTCAATAGCTTCATCAAAAGAAGCATAAAAAATTCTTCTTTTTGCAAAATTATGCGGTTTAGATCATACATATTTAGGTTTGATTTTCATTGTAGAAATAGTTGTTATCGACTTTGAACTGACTCGCTCCTTCAAATCTCCCTGATTCGATTACAGAAATTTTCGGTCCATCACTAGTGTAGAAATTTTCCAGCATTCTACGTGGAATCCAAGGCGCTTCAGCAGCCAAGGAGTAGGCTAGAGGCTGTGGGTGCAAAGCAAGGAAAAAGAAGCCGCCGTCGCCAAAACGAGACAAGCCTTAGCTTAAAAAGCGTGTTTTGTCGACCCTAGGCTTCTTGAGAGCGTCCATAGTAGATGAACACCACTGTTGTTTACTGGAAATTAGGTATTTTACTATTAGAAGTAATTGCAAAACAAAGAAATACAGCAATTGACATTGGATATTCTTGCTGATGATAATGAAGTACGTGGAGTTTTCTCGCTTGTGAAGCACAATTGCTCTCTTGGCAATTGATTTAAGATGTTACCAGAGCATGTGTGGTCAAATTTGAAGTAAAATGCACGAACCTCTAAGCATAATATCTCACCGTCCGCTCGATGAATTTTGAAGAAATTTCAATTGACATAAAAGCTCAGGATATGTTATAATTCAATTTTTCAAAGTGTTATTGTCCTTAAATGTTCGAAGGGGAATAATAAACTTATCTGCGCTACTTCAAAAATATAAAATGAAATGAAGCTTTAACAAAGAGAAACGCAACTAGAAGTCTTTAAGCTTTGTTAACATTTGAGCAAACTCCTTTCAAGTGTTGTGAGTTTCTCCGTCGTTACTCCTCGTCATAAGTACTGGATAGACTATTTTAACTTTTTGGTTCACGCTACCGGGGTATGGGTTATCAAAAAAGAAAATCATGTTTCATCTTCACAAGCGCTATAATTGAATTTTGTTTTGAAATAGAATCTCAACTTGTTTTGACGACAAAATCAGGTATCACATTTACAACATTGGGTTTCCTCAACCAACAACTCGTTTCGAGTAAGCGGCGACCGAGCAGGCTTTACTTGTCATGAAGGATTTATTCTTGAGAATGTTTCGTTGAACCTCCGAAGATGCAAACATATAATGATTATGATTTGGTACTGTATTACTAATTGTTACATGAAATATGGCGGTTTCTTGAGTGTGATGCCTTGATCACTCATGGCTTGGGCCAAATCATCGTTGGTGAGCACATATTTCCTATCTTTATTTTTCTTGTTGGTCTGCCCCGCCCCTCGCATTTTGCAATGCTGCAACGCGTCATTCGCAATGTCCGCCACGAACTTTTGGGCCGCAATTGACATGATCCGCACGATCCGGGGGTCATCCGTTTGGAATCCAGAAGAGCTTAGGAAATGTTGAGCCACAGCATCAGGGATAGTTGGGGTATAATCCTCAAGTTGAGACACAAGGTCAGCCACTGGGGGACCGGCTATCGAGGGCAAACTAGTCGAGTCTGAACCATAACCGCCATTGGCCATCATTCCGTTGGTCTGTCGTCCGTTTTGAGAGTTTGAGGCCATGATGTCGATCTAGAAAAAAATAGACACACTTCAAGTCCAACTAACGCCAAGAATATAAAAACAATCACTCTTGAGCGCGATTGCGCTTATAATCAATTCATCATCAAACAGTATCACAAGAAAATGGTCAAACAATTGTCATCAAAGCTTAAAAATGGTCTTGAGCTGGGATAGCGTGTCTTCCGGGCTGCTAACGGTGTAACCTTGCGTGCGAGGATCCTCAAAGATCTCATGATCATTGCCACCCGGAGCGGTTCGATCGCCAAAGAAATGAATGTCCTTAAAACTTTCCACGAACTTCAAACAATACCGCTTATCCCAGCCAATCGGGAAAGCGTCGATCGATATCTGGCCTCCAATAGCGAATTGCAGACCCAAATCGGGAAAGGCCTTCATCAAAGCGTCGCGCATTTGCTCTCGAACCCGGTGTTTAGCGTCAAATTCGGCAAAGACCAGCCTTTCCTCATAAGAACAACTCCGACCCACCGGACACACATTGATCATGCCATTCCGGAACTCGACGAAATTGCCTCTTTTGCACGGCAATTCCAAGTCAGACATGTATCGCAAGCAGAAATTAATAAATTTTTGCAATTTATCATCGCCGATGAATGCCGAGATGCTTTGTTTCTCCACAAATTGCCCATCTCGATAGGCCACCAAGCCATTCTCGGCGAACACGAAATCGAACTTGTGTATCACATCCGCCCCGCCCATTTGCTCAGCGATCTTGGGCATATCCGACCCGCCCACAAGACCCACGGTGGCCACGGGTTTAAGCTGGTTTTGTAGGAAATCTTGGACATGAGGAAGGATGACTTGGCGATGGGGAGTGAGGGTTCCATCCACGTCAAAGAGGACTAGGACATCGTCTCGAGCCATGATCAATCGCCTGCCAAGGGAAACCAATTCCAATTGTATTACTCTGACAGTCAAGTGGGGAAGGAATGCCACGTGCCACAAAACACAGGTGCCGATTTAAAGCGGGTCTCGACCTATTGTTCACCTAGTGCCACTAATCTGCAGCCAAGAGACAGAAGCAGGAAAAGATGCCAGAATAGGTCGGGAAAATGATTTTTTGGTCAATTGAATACAAAAACCAGGCATGACCAACATTAAACTCATTGGCAAAGACAGTTCAGCCATTCTTTTTCACTCTTATTGTTGTCCAAATTGCGATTATATAGGACATTGGCAAAAATCAATTGTGCGGATGGGTAATGCATCATTACCTAAAGTGGGAAAGGAATCGATGTGTACCTATTAACATGTAAATTTGGATTGTTTTGTTGAATACTAGGGTAATTGGTTAACTGTTGGTATTCCCTCGCCTATAGTCCATAGTCCAGGCGGTGGCAGTCTGTGGGAATACAAACAATTTTTGCTCCGATTGATTTAGCTGTAGAGAAAGGTGACCATGGCGAAGAAAATATATTAAAATAATCCTTTTTTAAGATGAGAAATTGGACAGCCATGATCATGGCCAAAGTTCATGAGAAAAATCCAGATGGGACAAGCTCGAAAATCAATAGCGGTTGTAAAGAATGACAACTTTGGTGGATCGATAATTCATGAACCTCGGCTGTGTCAGCCTGGAAATTCAGCTCTACAAATCAGTCAGACTTTCACAAAGAAAATATACAGCTGAGGAACACTGATGTCCTGGACATTGAGCCCTTTTCTAACAGCACCCACCTGTTTAGGGCAGCAAAACGAAAAAAATTACTTATACTTTCTTGGAGATTTTAGAGTGTCAACAACAGCTTTGATTTTTTTTAAAAAGCCCATCTCCCCAGAAAAATGAGTCACAAAAAATATTTGATAAACTATTCTTTGTCAGGGTCTTGATATTCAATTGTAATTATTTGCAAGGGCAATTAATATATTTTTAATTTTTTTTCAATACAATCATTATCACTATCGAACAGGCAATTAAGATGGTTTTATTTATTTTAGGCAAGTCTGTGAACGACCTTGACAAATATGAATGTGTCAAATTTGGAGCTGAGGAAGGGATTGTTCACCATAATCTAGATATATTTGAAATTTCCCTTCAAATGTGCTTTAAAGGAAAAGACATTTGGTATAATAATCGCTTAGTTATTTTATATGAACCATCAAAATCTTCCAGTATATAAGGTATAATAACATTGCCTGAAATTCAATTGATTGCGATACTTTCCAATGTAATTAAGTGCACTTACACTCAATTGGACATACAATTGCCAGTACTATTACAACACAGGTCTGGTGCTAATATAAATCAATCTTGGAGTTCAGCCACGAAAATGCATGACCAATATCAAAGTGCTACAAACAAGACAAGTCCAGCGTGTCAGCTCTTCTGAAATTGATCCTTCAAGGTTCTGCCCGTGGTCATTCAGCCTTGATATTTTGAAGTGAGCTTTCTGTGAAGATGTCCGGGGAGACCACGCCCATCGAGGATGATAACCGCATTCCCATGGCCGACGAGCTGGACGAAGACGAGGACGAAGAGGTGCTCACTGAGGCCACTGCCGAATCTATGCCCACTTTGGCTCATTCCCATGGTCCGGATTCGTTAACCTCGATCAATATCTTGGAAGGGGATGATTTGAGTCACGAGGAGCAAGAGGAAAAAGCCCGATTAATCGCCCAAGTTCTGGAGCTCCAGAACACCTTGGACGACCTGAGCTCGCGCGTGGATAACGTCAAGGAAGAGAACCTGAGACTCCGATCGGAGAACCAGGTCTTGGGACAGTACATTGAGAATCTCATGGCCGCATCCAGTGTGTTCCAGCCCGCCAATGGCGATCCCGGAGCGGCGGCTCATCCTATGAGATCGGGAAAAAAGAAGTAGCAGCCCTCGCGACCCATGGGAGCTAATTGGGTGGGGTTTCATGTTACTTCTCATCTCAATATTATTCAGTATTTCAGTCATGGTTTCAATTAGCTTAGTATTTTTGCTTGGATATTAAATGCATAGAGCGCCAAGATTTGTGTAAATTAGTCAAAAAGTGATTAAAATTCATTGACGATGAGAAAATTGTCGCGTTCACATTCAGCTGATCGGATTCTGATGGGAAACCGGCGATTTTCGCTTGCCGCCCAAAGCAAATCGGGGCGAGGCCCGTAAATGGGTGGCGTTTTCGCTGGGCGTCCCTTCTTTGACCTTACTTTTAGGCGTACTGGGTTTACGTCGCTTCGGCGTGCTGGCCTTGGCCAAGGGCGTTTCCTGCATCTGACTCATGTTGACCCAGAAATCCGCGTCGTCTTCGCACAAAAGTCCAGGGGCGGGCTCCACCTTAACCGGGTGGTTTCTGGGCGTGTCGGAGAGCGATTCGGCCCTCTGTCGTTTGAGGCGATCAAACTCGAGCTGCTTTTGTTTGGCTTTTCTCAATCGCTCCAGCCTTTTCGATTCCTCTTCAGTCACAGAGGGCGTCTCCGGGTTCGTGGCTTCAGTGCTGGGCGTGGTGAAATCCAGCTCCGTGCTCTGACCTTGAGGCGTTGGGCAACGATCGGCAGGTACGGGGGGCGGCTCTTGGGCGTGGAAAGTGCGCGATTGAAGGGCGTTTAATCGGATTTTTTTCAAGTCCGATTGCTCGTCCGATCGCAAGATATCACTCGGTTCATATTTCACGGGCATTTTGGGCTGATTGCCTATCAATCGGACGTAATCTTTGTCGTTCAAACAGTTGCCCAAGGCGTTGCCGAAACTCTTCAAGGCTCTTTTGAGCCCATCGGTCACGGCCTCTTTACGAGCCTTCTCGATGGATAAGGCCTTGGATCGCATCCCTTCACTCACGCCATAGCCAATATCTTCATGGAAACACCCGTCCCTTAATTGAACTCGCACAAACGCGCACACGCCCACGTAAAACCGCCCGTTGTTATGATCGACAAAGTCAATGTTGGATGACGTGACTGAATGGGACCAGCCGTTAAAGCCAAAGATATCGTTGGCTAGCGAGACGAGCCGCCAACCTTCCACATACACCACCTTCTGACCGCCTCCAGCCGGCCTTTGCGAGATGAACTGCGGCCCGAGTCGCCTCTTCAAGGCCGTTTCAATGGCCGATAACTCGGCACCCGAGAATTTGTCTCGAGGGCAGGGATCCAAGGTCGTCATGATGCAGGTATGTATGACCAGATCAACGGCCAAAATGGGAATCTACAGATTGATTTTGATGGGAATCGTGAGCCCCCGCCAATGTTTTGAATTTGCTTCTGGTTTGCTTTGGACAACAAACATGGATACAGGGTACTCATGGTAATTTGATCATATACTTGTAATGTACTGAGGATCCAATCCATGAAAATTCGAAAATACTATAGAGAAGATGATTATATTTCTTCAAAATACAAACGCCATTAAATTCACTGGTAAAGAATAAAAGACAAATCTATGACAATTCCAACAAAAATGTCATGGTTAACGATAATGACAGCAACACAACAACCCCAAATGACATTTGACGACACATGATATTTTTATTTACATTTTTGTGTTTTATGTTTTTCTTCATTTGTCTGACTTTTTTGTCTTATCTTGTGCTATTGAAGCAAAACAAGACAACATCTAAGACACTGCAATTATCCTAGGTTGAAAGTAGATTGTTTTTTTTTCTCACCCAAAATGTGTGTTCCTACAAATAATTTTGGTAGGGCCCTGCTTCTTCAGCAAGTTTGACCAAGAGCCAACACCAATGTGTCTCAGCTCTCTGACATCACCATTCCATATAAATAAGGGCAACTTCAAAACCAAAAAGTGGGACATTGTGTCTGAATCTTTTTTATGATTTAGACTTGAAAAGGTCAATATTCTTTAATAAGGTTTTTTTTGGTAAAAGGTGAAAACAGAAAAGAACACGCAAATAAGCCAGGATAGGATTTGCAAATTTTTGATCCGATTAATTGGCACTTTTGATTTGCACGGGGGCCAAACATAGTCATGAAATAACAGGGCAATGAAGGGTTCTATCTCTATTAGTTGGGTCCCATATAAATATGACACCAAAAACAGTGCTAGATTTGAGTGTGACAAAACAATGTGTGTCAATTAGATTTTCCTACAAAGTCGATTTCTATGTAAATATTGTTTAATTTTATAATTTTACCAAATAAAGATTACTTCTGGATTTATTTGGGACGCGCAATGACAAAAACTTTTTTTTAAAATATTGCTTATATGCAACAATGGCTTATAAGCTAGCCAAATTTATCAGACTCTTTTGACTACATATCGTTTTGATTGTAATCTTAACCAATCTGGAAGGAATTCACTTCCACCTTGTGAGAAGCTTCACCTATTGTTTGGGCAAAATCTTTCAATAACCCCCTTACACTGCACAAAATATGTTTTACGTTCTGCACTTCAGAAGGCGCTTTGTCATTCAGCCTCTACCAAATAAAGGGCTGGTGGGGCCAATTCCTTTTTATTGGATAATAATGCGGTTGTGTTGTTTTTGGCTAATTCTATCAAAATCTTATTTAATTAGTGCTCCTGGTCACATAATGTCAGGAAAGGAAATTGCGTTCAAGGCAAGGTAAGAGCAGTTTATTTAGAAATCTACCATGCCTCTTCCCGTTTTCTTTGGGGTGTGTCACGTTACAAGCCCTTATATTATTAGGAAATTCTAGATTTTTCACTTAACTATAGTCAACAACCTTTGCAAGTTTTTTCTAGCAAATGAAAGGTTCTATCCTATTTGTACATACCTGTGGGAACAGATACCCAAGTCATACTTGTTTACAAGTATGCTTAGGCAAGTTTCTGAACTTGAGCAAGCTTCGCCCAAGCAGAAATCCTCTACTAATATAGGGGGTCAAAAAGTTAGCTCAAGAAAATAACAAAATGGGGATTTTTGGGACATAGTTAGTTGGGGCCAGATTGCAAGAAACAAAACAGGCATTGAATCAAAGTCATCCTGCTTTGCCTTTGTTCTTGAAGATTACTAATATTCCTCTATTTGATTTACCATGCCATGCATGATATGATTTATTTTTTGATAAGTACAACCATTCGGCCGCACCATGTTCCCTTTTGCTTGATGTCAGTAGTGGACACCCAACTCATCACCAGTGATGGGATCAAATCAAATCTATATTCAAGGCTGCCAGAAAACTTGGAAAGTGAAAACCCCAGCCAATTACATTGCTCTGTAAAATGTTCAGTTTGAGCAAAAGCAGCCCTGATTGGACGGAAGAGAAATCAGGGTTACTTTTTCAGGCTAACTAACGGGTTTCCGACATTCCACTAGTCATGTCACATAACATTGAAAATTTAAATTGGCAGCCCTAAAAGCAGCATCTCGCGATAATTAATTGGTCCCCATCAGCACTGATCACCACAGCTTGGTTGGCGTCGCTTCTTACGCGCCACCCTGTAGTTTGAAGTGTTCAATTTTCATCATACGAGTTTGACAAGTTCTGGATATTATGGGGTCAATGTGTATTTAAGTAAAGAGAGCTCAGAACCCAGGAACACAGGAACCCACGTCAGCATCATTGACAAGAGCACCAAGAAGACGCTTGGGAGACGCACGGCGTGGTTGAGAGTCTTCGGTTTCTACATCTTCTTTCTCTGTTTCTTTTTCTGTTTGTACGTCTGAATCGTCTGAATGTAGTGACCGTACAAAAACGCACAAACTCGTTGCTAGACTTCCACGTTGGAGAGGGAACCTTACGATGTGGAAAGTGACATTTTGACGCAATCGCCAGGTCCCGAACTGAAGATCTTAGTTGATGTTTGTTATCAGACTGAGTTTATGAGTTTATGTGTGTAGGATTCAAGCTCCGACGTTACACACATTCCTTCCTTATTTAGTTAATGCAAGTGTTCTCTCGCTTGGTGGTGTCAAATCACACTTCAGTCTAGAGTGCCATGTCGCCTAGAAAGAACGGAAAGAAAGGCGCTTCTTCGCCTGTGCCTCCTAAGAACGGTGTCGAGACATCCCAAGATGCCACGCCCGACCGCCCCACCACGCCCAGTTTGAGCGATGCGAAGCTTCAATTGTGTGAACCCGCGCCCTTTGATGATGAGGAAAGGGCTCAAGCTGAGCGCGATCTCTGCGACTATAACATCAAAATCACGATCAAGATGGCCCAGGATGGGACGGCACCGCGGAAAATCCGAGTCTACGCTGACGGAATCTACGACCTGTTTCATCAAGGACACGCCCGACAACTACTCCAAGTGAAGAGATTGTTTCCACAATCGTCCGTGTATCTGTTGGTGGGCTGTTGCAATGACAAACTCACTCGGGAGCGAAAAGGTTATTTACACGGATTTTCATTGATTTGAACTCGAATTTGAACCCATATCGATAACAATCAGTACTTACTAAGTGCGAAACGCTCAAGTTTTTATCTTTCGACTTATCCTCAATTTTGACATACGCACTGTTAAAACATATTTTATTAACAAAAAGTAAACTGTGTATTGACTTTGAATAATGAGCTCATTTCTAGTCTGAATATGAACCGAATAACTTCAATCATGAATTAAATGAATCTAATGATAGTTAGTTAATACCCTTTTAATTCAAAACCGATAGGCGAGACGGTCATGGATGAAAACGAACGCTACGAGGCCATCAGACATTGCCGTTATGTCGATGAGGTGGTGAAAAACGCCCCTTGGTCTTTGGATGACGAGTACCTGACCAAGCACAAGATCGACTTCGTGGCTCACGACGAGCTTCCCTACACCACAGGGTCAGGCGTGGACGTGTACAAGGACCTAAAGGAAAAGGGAATGTTTGTCGCCACTCAAAGAACTGAGGGTGTGTCCACGTCTGATATCGTGACCCGAATCGTGCGCAATTATGACCAATTCGTGAAGCGAAATCTGGCTCGTGGATATTCAACCAAGGACCTCAATGTGTCCTTCATCCGAGGCAAAAAGCTCCAGTTTCAGAATAAGGTGGAAGCCATGAGTAGTCAAACGAAGAGCTACATCGAAAAAAAGCGGGATCAAATCCAACATACTTGGGAGGACAAAAGCAAAGAGGTGAGGGCAGAAAATGAAACCGTGCTCTCAAAAGATCTTTGCTTTCCATCTGGATGTTGATTTGAAGTGGTCTTCTCTCTCATTTGCAGTTGCTCGGGTCTTTTTTGAAAATCTTCGGGGGCAACGACTGGCACCTTGATAATTTGTGGAATCGAAGCAAACGGCGCCTTGCCCAAGTTCTTTATTCTCCTGAAAACAGTGAGGATGAAGATGACGATGAAGATGACGAAATTCTGGGTGCGCCTTCCACGAGCAATGCGGCTCTGACCCGCTCTAAGAGGCGATCTTCAACCTTGATGAGATCCCCACCCAAGAAGGCCAGGCATTCATAACCAGAACTCTCTGCCAACTATACATCACAGATGTAATAGAACACCACCAAACAACGCCATTTACGTTTGTTTCCCCGTCATTTGATATCAAAATATTGCCAGCCTTGATGTTCAATGGTCAAATTCTTTATGACAATAGGATATTTCATAAATTCTGAACAACAATTGGTGCTCCTCTACCAAACCAAATTTGCTTCTTAATTTACATTAGAGCAAGGCTAATCCATTGTGTCTTCCTGGAACAAAATCAGAGTTAACTGATCAATAAAGACTTTTGTTTCTAGAATTTTGCATTTGTCGGTACTTAGATTTATTAAAAAATGATCCCTTAATCTACACTTTTATGGTACTATTTATGGTATCTCCCAAAATTCTTGCTGTACCGTACATCCGCTTAGGCCGTACAGCAGGTGATCGCTTAATCTACACGATTTATGGTATCTCCCAAAATTCTAAAGGAATTTGCTCCTTTTGCGCGGGCAACAGAGCAAGATCATTATTCTGTTCGAGTTGTTGATATCCAAAATCAGTAAGTCCTCTCCAAGCGGTAGGGGGAATCTTCAAAAGTAACTCGGATTTCAATCCGCCAATGATTGTTCCCATTGAGGCTGCATCGGAACTGGACCAATTACTAGAAGGACCAAACATTTTGGCGGTTGAATTAAGAAAAGTCAACAGTGTCTCTCTTTGACTCTCTGAGCACAATGGCATTCCTGGAAAAAGAGCTATCAAGTCTTGTAGTACTTTAGGGCAATTCCTGAAAAACTCTGAAAGATTCTCTGAGTTCAAATAGCACCAAATTGGTTGAACTGAAGCTAAGAGCAATTTGATGTGATCGTTATTCTGTTCGGCCTTTTGACACACCAATAGATCATCGATTTGCCGCGCAAATTCAATTTTCGCGCCATTCTTCAGTTTGCTAGAGAGTTCGCTTATTGCCTCGAAACCAAAATCTTGTGAGAAAAGCATTGAAGCACTAATACTTTTGACGGTTTTCACAACTTGCAAGAGGTTTCCTAAGTTTAAAATAGTGTTTGATCCTAAGATTGTGCCTGGGATCAGGTCGGCATGGACCTTGTTCCATAATTTTGATTTTGTCGAGGTTGACAGTTCGTTTGTTCTCCCCAAAATGTCAAGGTTGGCCAAAATCCGTTCAACGTCCCATTCCTTGACGGTAGAATCATCAACCGCTTTCAATGTTGACTCCGATAGGAATATGGAATCGCCAGAATATTTGAATCTCGAGATTGTTGCCTTCATTTTAGCCTCGGATATGAATTCTTGATGGACTTTGGAGGACTGGGGGAGAGTTTGCTCTCCAGATGTTCCAGAATTGACAAGTGTACTAGCCGTTTTTGGCTTTTTTGCGGCTGGGCCCAGTTGATCTAACATAGTGTCGACGAGGAGGTGGTCCAATCCCTCAAACAAGTCAAATGGGATTTCTAGTTTTCGCTCTGCAATGATAGATCAAGTGATATTAGTGCGAGAAATATGTATAACCCGTATGTGTTATCATACCGATTGATCCTGATGATGGTTTAATTTCCTTAGTCGGAGAAGCGGTTGAGGTTGCTTGAGTAACTTCATGGTGTAACCCAAAAATTTCTTGGAGCTCAGTTTTTAGAGGACCTTCTGGCAGGTATTTTGGCTCAGCAAAGTTCACCTTAAGAACATTTTCAACTTGGTGAACGACTTTGACTCTAAGCCGATCTGAAAACTCGTGAAATTCTTGTTCAATACTTTCGCTTAATAAGCCCTCGGTTATCAGGTTGTGGAGAGTCGCAGAAACGTCTCTATTCGAAATAGAATCGTTGAGATTCAGTAACCTCCTCTGCTCTTTTGCGATTTCTTCAACGAAGTTGCTGAAAATTACTCGAGCTTTGTTCTTCTGATCTTGGGTAAGAAAATTGTTGTCATGAAGATATTTCCAATACGCTCGAGCGGCCTCAAATCCCCTTCTAACTTGATCGAGTTCTCTTTCGGAAAGATTTCGCTTGAATCGGCCGTTCTTTGGGCGGTTCGTGAAAGTTTCTAAGTATCTGAGTGTGTGGAACACTCTCAGCTGAATGAATCTGGGGTCCATGCCTTGCTTGTTTAAAAATGTCACACATTGTCCCAAAAATTGAATATTGGCTTCGTGTTCCGTGTATCGAAACTCTTTCAGGTAATGACTTCTCTCGAAGAGATAAGGTGCCACAAACCCTAAAACGTCCTTATCGATTTCCTTGATCTTGGTCAAAGGTAGTAAGACGATTGAATCTCCCAAGTCATAAAGCTCTGCGGCGGTCGTAGTTCGCTTATCATTCCAAAGTATTTGCAAGATCGCTGACCAGTCATTGAAGGTGCTCTCATCCGTACAAATGGGTCCTTTGAGTCTTGGCACAAGACTTTTAACCATTTGATCATTCGATTGGAAATGGTGCAAATCCAAGAAATAGAGCAGACTCCCAAGGTCAATTCCGGAAACGTTTGTCGACATGAGCGTCAGATCCCTCAAATGCAGATTAGCGAAGTGTTTAAGAGCGGATATGTCCAGCACTCTAAAGAGATTACTTAAAGGCTCCTCTGAAATAGCTCTCAGTACTTTTGTGCGTCTATGCATATCCGCCATAGACCTGATTTGCGATGGTTCCATGCCAGAAAGGATGTAACCTCCGATAACTTTGATTTCCAAGGGTTCTAGTTGATCCAAAAAAGATTGACCCGTTGTTGGATCAAACTCACTTCTAACCGAGAGAACATTCTGAACCCTGTGGACAAGGCAATTCCGAAGTCTAAGCTTGGGCAAGTCTTCCGATCTTTGGTTGAATAAGTGAATCATTGGTATGACAAGCATTGTTGGCGCATTTCTTACTTGCAGGCAATTCAATCCCAATATAATTCTTTGAAAAGACTGGCTTGGGCTTTTCAAAAGGATGTCCAGCCAGTCGTCTTGCTCCATCTCGATCCAAACTTCCAAAAGCTGAACATAAACCCTTTGTTCAAATCTAAGATCCACTGTTGTGGATTGAAGATGGATCAACAAGACTGGAGCGTAATGCTTCAACTCGAACGAGGGGAGGAAGTTCAGGAACGGTAGCATTTTTTCCGGCTTGGTCAGGAATTGAACGTGTTTCTTGCAATGAAGGAAGCAAGCGTAAGACGATAAGAAGGGCATGGTTCTCATGAGGTCATGCATGCCCTGAATGGAGTTGAATGTACCGCTCAAGGCTCCGTCAAGGACCAATTTGGCTGGCACCAACGACCTCAATCCTTTCGGGAGGACCTCAGCCATTGCAGCTGACTGAAACAGACTTTGATTTTGAGCTTGTGACCAATACCGGTTGGAAATATTGAGGTCCATGCCATCTTGAGCCATCATTCTTAGTCCGGATAGGTCACTCAATGTAGCTGATGGAAGGCAATAAAGAAGCGGGCCAATTTTGTGGATCGTGGGCAGGGACCATAATTGAACTGGTCGTTCAATGTCGACAAATCTTTTTAAGATCAAGCAGTTTTGTTGTTTGGGAAATACCGGATCCACTTGGCAGTCATCGATTCCAGTATCAAGATAGGGAACCAGTCGACATGGATTTGAAAGGTTTGGGAGACCTGTTGATTGATTCCTTGAACGAAGGAAGTTACTGACGTGAAACGAGTCTCCTTGGTCAAGAAATTGACGGAAACTTTCTTCGACGTCTAAGGTTGGGTTAGAGTCAATATTTTGTCTTAACAAAAGATTAATCAAACTGCCGTTCGAGCCATTTGCAGGCTTGGGGAGTAAATGGCCAGGCAATGTGTAGAGTAATCCCAAGGGAATATTCGTAACATCGGCGAGATCCAACGTTTGTTCGGATAAGATCTTGAGTTTGATGTCCCAGGGGATTTCTTGAAAGAGGTCGGTGAACTCGTTGTTGGAGCTCAGCGAAGACCTGGAGGTGAACACAGGGAATGAGGCCCACTTCTGAAGGACATGGAACAAGTCATGTCCGTGCACGGCAGATATACCTATCCACAGAATGGCCACGATCATCTTTAGGCCCAGCAATGGCTAGATTTTAACTGAAATCCCTGACTTCATGCCAGGATATAAGTAATTTCTAGGCCTAGTAAAAAATCGCTTATCCAGCATAAATACAAGATTTTTTAGGGCCTGGGCGGCGGTTTTCTTTTGTGAAAATGGAGCGGATTATTTTTATGTGATCACCGTGTTTTGTCACTAGCCATAACTCAATCTAATTTCCACGGGCGGATAACGACCTCGAATGCCTCGGCATGTTAAAGCCTAAACCGTTTACCCTGAATGTAATTGCCTGAATGAAAATGCCCATTACAATTTGAAACATATCTTTTATACCAAGGGGCGCTACTCTATAAGAAAACATAGAAAATATATTGAAGGGAGGGTCAATCACAAGGCTGTTTCAGGGATTCCTAAACTTGTCGAAGTCTGGCCAAACGTTGACTGAGTTCATCTTGTTCGGAATTGGCCACAGCCGTGCCCGCCGTAGTGCCAATCGTGTTGGAAGCCGCGCCTGGCAATTCCATTTGCAATTCCAAACCCGCCTCATCGGCCGCTTGCCGCATCAGGCCTTCGACCGCATCCTGTGGTACATTGGTAGCCGTGGTTTGATTCATGGCGCCTTCCATAACCGAGGTCTGGACGTCCAGGTCCTCGAACTCCTTCTCGAACTTGTCCATCAAGCCCGAGATCTTCTCCAAGTTCATGGACTTCATGGCCGAATCCATAGCCTTGACCACGCCCTGCATGGAACCCGTCACCCGCTTGGTGGTCACGGCCGATTGGACCCGCGAAGCCACGGCATCCACCCGGGCACTCATGCGCAGAAAATTGAGGCTCTGGTTCTTCTGACGGATAGCGTTTTCGGCGTGAATCCGAGCCACATCCATGTTACCCTTCTCGATGGCCTTTTTCAGCTTGTTCTTCTCGACCTTCTCATCCTTCTCAGCCTTCTTGGAATCGCGCAGCATCTGCTTGGACGCGAACTTCAAATTGAAGAGGTGCTTCTCCATAACGGCCGTCGACATGGTCAGGCTGGTTTTGGATCGAGTCTGCCAATTGATTGAAGAGTGAACCAACTAACTAACCTTTGACGTCCGTCGCTTTATCTTCAATGACTCAGACAACCTTTGACTCACTTTCTGGCTTCTTTGCCTTCTTTGGCATAACAAAAGGGTGGCGGCATGGTCATCCTCAGGATCATCTTCCAAACCAGAACATCCTAGCAGGCCTAATTCCTTTGAAGTGAAACAATGACAAGAAGCACCAGAATTCGACCGTCCTAAAAGACGGGCGTTGCGTGTTCGATGGTCAGCCAGGTCCGTCTTCGAGATCATGTCCAAAAGTGGAGGTCACTTTGGTCGCCCCGATTGTTTTTGTTGTGGTTCTGCCTTTTCCACCAATCACGGGCTTGAATTCGCCCAGCCTGGTCAGGGTTAGCCAATCACAGGCTGCTTTTGAACCGTGTGGTCTGGGTAGGATCTGTGGTTGGATTAGAGAGAGAGAGAGTGAGTAGTGAGTGTCGGTCAACACGTGCGTCCATTGAACGGAAGCCTTTCACGATGACGGAGGCTGAGCCGTCCGAACAAATGACCTTGAATTTGGTCCATGAGCCCGTGATTGCCCGTAAGAAAGCTAAACATGATGCCCATCAATCCCGGCCAGATGCGAGTGAGGATGGGGAGACCGATCGGGTCGAGGCCCATCCCTCTAAGCGGGCCCGAATCACAGATGATCATCCAGCGTCTGAAGCCCAGGATTTCATCTCGTCGCTTTTCAAGCACAATCCGGACATTCCTCAATTGGAAGCCAGTGAAGCCGTGCCGCTCAGCGAACAGGTCTTCTCGGGTCAAGGCTTTGAGAAAGTGGGGATTCACCCGTATCTGGTCAAGAACATGAAAGATGCGGGCATCATCGATATGACACAGGTGCAAGCCCTGTCCATTCCGGTCATTTTAGCCGGTCAAGATGCGCTCATCAAGTCGCAAACGGGCTCGGGCAAAACCTTGGCCTATGCCGTGCCCATTCTCCATCAGTTGCAGGCCAAAACGCCCAAGATTAGTCGATCGGATGGTTGTCACGCCTTGATTGTCGTGCCCACCCGCGAATTGGCCATTCAGAGCTTTGAGTGGATTCAAAAGTTGTGTCGCTCGTTTGCTTGGATCGTGCCCGGCCTCTTATTGGGCGGCGAGAAGAAGAAATCCGAGAAGGCTCGGGTACGCAAAGGGATCAACATCTTGATCTCCACTCCGGGTCGATTGATCGATCACATCCAACACACCCAATGTCTCTCGCTCAAGCATCTGACTTGGTTGGTCTTGGATGAAGCCGACCGTATGTTGGAACTAGGGTACGAACGCGATGTCCAGGCCATTTTAACCGCCATCAATGAACAAGCCCAAGGGCATCACCGGCAGACTTTGCTCCTCTCGGCCACTTTAACGAGCGGGATCGAGCAGCTCTCGGAGGTGAGTATGAAGCATCCCAAGTTCATTGACGCGGCCGTCAACGAGGAAAACACCCAGTGCTTAACCGCTTTGACTACCCCGGATAACCTCAAACAAGCCTTTATCATCGTGCCCGCCAAATTACGTCTGGTTTGTCTGGCTTCGTTCATTCTGTGGAAGTGTCGATACAGTAAGTCCCGCAAGATGCTGATCTTCATGGCCACACAGGATATGGTGGACTTCCTCATGGATCTCTTTGAATGCACGTTGAATGTGCCGGATGAACCTCATCCCTCGTTTCGGCCCAAGAAGTCGTTTTCGCAAATGAATTTGACCGACGATGCCAAGTCCTTGGTGGGCACGGAATTTATCGATGAACCGCAAACTCCGGCAAGAAAGAAATTGGTCCCGATTGAGCTCCTGAAACTCCATGGCAACATGAGTCAGAGCGAGCGAGCCAATGTCTTCAAGACGTTCCGTGAGGCAGATGCGGGTTTATTGTTGTGCACAGACGTGGCTGCCCGTGGTCTCGATTTACCCCAAGTGGATTGGATTGTCCAGTACAATCCGCCTATATCCAATGCCGATTACGTCCATCGAGTGGGTCGAACAGCTCGCATTGGTGCAAAGGGCTCATCCTTGATCTTCCTTCTCCCGAGTGAAGCTAATTTTGTCAAGGAGCTCGAGAACGATAATCTGCTTCTCGCCGAGATGACCATTGCGCAGATTTTGAAGAAGCTTTTCATCAATAGCGAATTAGTCTCCCAGAAGACGGGGAAATTACCGCATACCATGGAAGAGGCGGCTACTAATCTTCAGATGAAAATGGAAGCTATGGTTCTCAATGATGAGCACATTCACCAAAGGGCCAGCCAAGCTTATGTTTCGTTTATCCGATCTTATGCCTCCTATCCAAAGGAGGTACGGGAAATTTTCTGTTTTAAAGAACTGCATTTGGGACACATTGCCAAGAGCTTTGCCTTACGGGACCCGCCGTCCAGAATCACGGGTATTGGCAAAGGAAATTGGGTGGACAATGAGGAGAAGAAGAAACAGAACTTGAAGAGAGAGGAGAAGATGATCAACGCTCAAAAGAAGAGGATCGACCAGAAGTCTTTGATAATGTCCGAGTACTCGACTGGATTCGACGGCATCGATGCAAGTAGTATCGTTAAGAAGAAGCCTCCAACGGTGAAGAAGAGCTCCAAAAAGAAGAAGAGATTGGGCAAAAAGACTTAACGTGTTTGTTCCTATTCTCAATTCAATATCATGTTCTAAATGGAAGATTATTCAATAGATTATCACATCGCTCCCTAGATTTTTGATCGGGGGGGGGGGGGGGGGGGGGAGGGGGGGGGGGCCGGGGGGGGTACTGCTTCTAGGCGTGCTTGATTTTTATCGAGGGATAACTTGGAAAGCGAACTAAAGCCAAATGCTCGGAGTAGGCTTTTAGAGCTCTTGCTCGATTTCGGACAAATCCCACATGTGACTGTCACCGTCCGAGCACACGTCCAATATCACTTTTCCACCCATTTTCTTCTCCTTGGCAGTCAGACATAAACCAGCAGCCATGTTGTAAATGGCCGAGGCCTCGGCGGATCGGAACTTCCATTCCTGGTGTCCTCGAAGTTCGTGGCATTTCATCAATTTCGGTCGTCGGTCCTTGCCTTCCGCATCCAAACACAACAGCTGAGCCAAGATGACCTCTTGCTTATCGGTCTCGTACCAAAGGTACTCTTTGTTCCTCATGCAAGGTCCAAGTACCAATAACGATTTCTTCACCGAAGCTTCGCCCGCACTTCGAACGCAAAACCGAGTTCCACTCAAACGGATCCAAAAGGCTCTCAGGTATCGCCGAGTCCGCTTGTTCCAAGGTTCAAATCGTACGCGATCCGCTTTCACCAACGCATCATCCTCATCCTCTGATGGTGGTCGGAGATCAGGATAAACATTATCCATGTACCATTTGAAATCTTTACATTGAAGGCTCTTTCTGAGTTCTAGTCGACTCGACACATCGCCATAATCCACTTTTCGCGCATCGGGGTTGATCTTGAAGTAATGCTCGATGTAATCGTCCATCCAAACCCGAGCCACACGAAGAGAATTGCGAATCATCGTATCCGCTTCATTCCCCCCATAAGGACGTCTTTTGCGAAACACGTGACCTACTCGAGAACACGGAATGATCTCCAAGGCACCCCCGCACATCCAAACGCGGAACGAGAGCTCCAGATTCTCTCCACCCCAGATGTCTAGACCCGGATCGTATTCGCCCAGATCGTGGAAAAATTTGCGATCCATGGCAAAGAGTCCACCCGCCATGGTGGGCGATTTGATGGGCTGAGCAAAGGCTTCTTCATTCTGGAGTTCATCCCGTGTAACCGAGTCCCATTTGAAGTGCAGACCCCAATTGAAGCCCCCACGAACTAAGGGCGAGGACTCGTACTTGAAGGTATCCGCGTTGATGATATCTATGATGGGCGTGACCACGTGAGATCGATTCTGGTGGATCCGGCTCAATAGCGGCTCCAGCCAGCCTTGATTGGCTTCCACGTGACTATCGAGGAATACCAGTACCTGACCCGTGGCCTGACGGGCACCGAAAATGCGGGCACGAATCAGACCCAGACGCTCGGGCGAAGATATCACCCGTACTAGATGATCCAGCTTGTTTCGATGGAAGTGCTGGGTGAGATTGGTGGCAATGTCGATGTCGCTCTGGTCGTTGACCAAGATGATCTCCTGCAGGTTTTTCGCGGGTGACCGATCCAGAACACTGTGGACTGTCCGGAGCAGGGTGTGGTATTCTTCGTGAAAATAGCAAATAATCACCGAGGCGGTGGGCAAGTGGGCAGGCTTGGGGTATTCAAGTTTACGACAAGCTCGATGTCGGGTGTCTGGGATATCTCGACTCAAGCCAATGCGGCGGCTCACCAAGGTGTTAAATGCATAGGTAGCATACCCCGTCTCTCGCTCTTGAATCTCTTCATCATTGCGAGCCACGCCCAAATCATCCCACAGGTCCTGGCGCGGGGGCGGGGGCCGCCCAATGGATCCCGATAACTTGGGCTTGAGTCGCTCATGCAGCGTTCGAGCGGGTTTGGTCACGGCCGGTACAATTTCATTGGGCTTGAGAATGCGGCTGAGCTTGTCTAGCGGGCCCTGGGTGGGGAATTTCTGTCGTCGCTGGATGGCCTTGACATGTTCAACCGTCTCCAAATCATGCCACGAAGGCACCAACGCACTCAAGGCCAGCCAGAGGAAGACCACCACCCCGGCCAATTTGAGCAGAGTCCTAAGCTTGAACTGCCTAGGCAGCATGCGCTGGAGGATCAACAAGGACAACATGAGTGGGGGCACGGTCTGATGGGGGGCGGGACAAATCATAGAACAAAAAGGGGCTAGAAGAACTTGACGCCCTCCTGATCGGGAAACAGCTCGGCCTTGCTTTCCAGCTCGAGGCACTTGAGCGCTTTGATCAGCAGGTCCTGATCCAATCCCTGGAAAGCTTGATCCTGGGCGTCGTCGCCCTGCGTGATCTCGAACAAGGTGCACACGGTGTTGGTCATTCCGTGAGCTTGAGCCCAGTTATAGATGAGCGAGCCCCATTCCTCGGGGCGTCGCCAATAGATGTGGGCTTTACGTCGGCTTTTGGCCGGTCCGTCCCACTCCAAATGGCCGTGGGAGCGGAGATCTTCCAAGACCACCAGCAGGTCTTCCGGGGACAATCGTCGTTGGATGGTCTTGTTGTGGAATAGGGCGGATTGCCCGATTTCTTGAACGTCGAACTGAGTTATTTGGTGGGATTGGCAGTAGTCCAGGATCATGGATCGCCACGCCTCGAGTTGCTTGACCCGGGTCTGCTCATGGGGTTGGAGGGTGAAGAAGGGCGGGAAGGCGTGTTGCCAGGGAAATTCCTCCGTCATGACACGCCCGGAGAAGATCAAGGCCCAAGGGCTGGGCGTGCCAAAAGGTCGAGCCAGCCAATCGGGATTAGGGGACGATTGGGGAGCTGGCTGCTCAGCTGTTGAGGAGGTCCTATCATCTATCACTGATGAGTGATGATAGGCTCATAAGAAAAGGGCAAGTAGCAAGTAATCACAGTCACGCAAACTCTAGAACTTGGCCAAGCTTAAGCCAAGCAGAGACCAGCTTCTAATTTAGGCGGCCCAGAGGGTTGGCTCAGGAAAACCGCAAAATGGGGAGTTTGGGGCAGTAGTTCAAGTATTAGTTAGCTTCAAAAAGGAAGCCTGCTTTTTCTTCCCTCAAACCAGGGTTGCTTTTCGCTAAAACTTCGCTTTGTACAGCACGATGGAATTGGCTGGCGCTTGCACTTTCCAAGTTTTCTGGCAACTTTGAATTTGAAATTTGATTTCCATCACTGGTCCTCTCTAATTTGATTGACCTTATTTCATACAGGAATGATTTGTTCAAGAACGAACAATGGCAAATATTGTAAGCCAGTAGTTCATTTGCCTTTTGTACCTATTTTCTTGAGCATATATTCCTACGGTTCTGGATCAGCAAAAGCTTGTTTGCACCAGAATATACACAGGAGAGTAAAAAATTTGGCCTTCTAACATTTCAAGGACCTATTGGGGAAGGAAGAAATCAATAAACATATTTTCAATCTGGATATATTTTCAATTTGGCTTGGTTCTAAGGTGGGTGACAATATAAGCTGGTTCCCCTGTACCATGATTTCATTTTGAGTAGTAGAGAGAGGAAGAAATAATGTAAGAGCATAAGGTCTAAATTAACATCATATTGGAAACTCCCTTTGACAGCCCAGAAATATAACCTTGACTTTTCTTATATCAAACCAGGGATGCCTCTGGTCTAAATCCTGATGTGATCAATTGGAGCCTTTAAAGAAGATAATAGCTGGAACAAAACTAAATGTGCACAAAAGAATTTTCCAAGTTTTCTGGCCACCCAATTTTGCAACCACTCATGACCTTTTGGGAAAAGTCGTTTGAGCTTCTCAGTACTTTTTGTCAGCCAAAGCCTTTGACGTAATATGGAAATCTGAAGAATTTATAAACTTGAAACGAGGTGTAAACTCACAAATTTATGACAATCAGAATAAAGGAACCTCAGATCTTATCGTCATAAATGCCAAGTTTTTTATGTTCAAGTCAATTATTTTGGCCATAGGAGTTCTTTAATATGTAATTTTCTTCAGTCAGGTTAAAGCTAATCTTACTGTTCAAGCTAATTGCACGAGACACTGCACCAGAGAAGGATTTTTGAGAGATGAAGACTTATAGGATTTCATCCAGTTATAGTTTCTTTTGAAAGCGGGTCTGAGAGCAAAATAAGTCGCCTTTGGAATATCATATTTGTCTGAAGATTCCGAGTCCCTATTTCTTTTGTTTCTCTTTCCAATTTATCAACTGTTCTATTTTTCCCTACCCACTTGCAAGTAGGTTTGATTTGGTTGTTCGTCGCCCTTCGCCCCATCTCTAAAGCCTGGTATATCTCCTGGTTCTCCTCAATTTGTCAACACGCCGAATTGGACCAATCAGCGGCCCAGCTTTCCTTTGGCTGGCCCGGCTCAGGGCTGGTCATATTTACACACCTCTCCCTTTCAAGCTCACCGAGCTCTCCTCCTGGCCGACCACTGGCATGTCACTATGCTTTGAGTGTGAAAAAACCTTGTCCAGCTCAAGATATGACTGAAATATGGGGCTTTAGGCTCCACACCTCGATGCCGCCCCGTCCCCGCCCCTAGGATGCTGTCAGAGTTATCATGAGTCCGACTCGGCCTCTGGGCTGGTCCCGCCTGTTGGGCGTGCTATTGGCTGTGCTCGTGCCAGGGACGGCGTCCACGGCCTTCGTGTGTCCGGATGGGTGCTTTTGCGATGTCAAGAAGGCGTCTCACGTTCCCGGCCAAAGTGGACTCAAGGTCCAATGTCTGCCTTTAGTGGCGGATGTGTCCATGGATTGGAGCTCTCTACCCGCCCAAACCATTCAACTAGATTTGGCCAAATACGGCTTGAACGAATTGACGGCCCAACATTTGGCCTCCATGCCTTATTTGCAAAAATTGGATTTGCAGAACAACCAAATCGCCATCATTGAAGAGGGCACTTTTGCCGCCAATACCGAGCTCGAGGTCTTGGATCTGTCCATGAACCAGTTGGAAGTGGTGGCCTCCGAGACTTTTCGCGGTTTGATCAAATTGGAGCGGCTCAAATTGAATGATAATCGAATCCAAACCTTGGAGGAAGGCGCTTTCCGAGACTTGAAGGCCTTAAAGAAGCTCGAACTGAATGACAACCCCATCATTTGTGATTGTCATATCGCCTGGTTTTTGCGTTGGTTGGAGCGGGATCTCGAGATCTTGGGCAATGCGGGCAAAACTCGCTGCGCTTTGCCCATTGCTTATGCCGATTCACCCTTGCGGAAGGTGCAACCCGATCGTTTGAGTTGCGCGGGAATGGGCGGGCCAGATTGGGCGGTGCCGCGACCGGAGATCGTGATGCCGCCTCCCTTATTAGGCCAGTCGGGCATAGTGCGGCTCATTCCGCACGACAAGCAAATCAGTTTTCGCGGTGATGTGGTTGAAATCCAATGTCAAGCGCACAAGAAGTTTCCCGAGCAAAAAGTAAGAGAAGTTATTTTGGCCCGGTAATTAATTTCGGTATATTTTATGAAAGAGCAGATTTATGCTTGTTGTGCACCGACCAATTGTTCAAATTTGTTGTAGATATCTATAGTAGATACTAGCTAAGGTATCGCAATGGCTTGTGACATTGCTTTTGAGGCGAATTCTCTCTTCAACATCGCTTCAAATGCCAAACTGAACCTGGCACAGTCCTCAACCAGATGACGCACTTTAGTAAAAGAAATGATTCAAAATGTTCTGGACTGTTTCGTTACAGATTCAGTGGTTAATTCGAGGCAATCCCCTGTTTCCGGATTCTCACGCCAATATGAGCATCTCGGAAGTCGCCATTCCCGAAACCGAGTTGCACCAAAGCACCCTAATCGTCAAAGGGGTCCAAGCCGATCATTCCGGCGAGTGGGCATGCTTCTTGGAGGACGACTCCAACAATCGAGCCAATTTCCGCTCTTTGAATGTGTTTGTGGCTTCCCCTAGCACCGATTTCTGTCCCCCTTTCAGTTCCAAGACCTCCCGAGGGATTTACACATGGGGCATGGCTATCGGAGGCACCATTCAAATGCAGCCTTGTCAAAGACACCTCGACAACGGAATGATCGGACTTGCCTTCTTGTTATGTCGCGAGAACGGCGAATGGTCGGCCACTGTGAACACCTCCCAATGTGCTTACACCAATGATGTCACGGACAATTTGCACAAATTTGCCTCCATGAACCTAACCCTCACGCCCAAGTTGCTGCTTCAGAGCTCGAAACAATTCCTCAACTTTACCGATAATCCAAAGGTCTTCCAAGACGAGATGGATGTGGTGTATTTCTCGCAAGCCGTCGAGAACTACTTACCTTATCTCAGCCGGACCTCGGTCGATTTGGGTCGTTACGTTATGAGCATGATTGAGAATGTGCTCCACGTCAATCCCGGACTAATGAGTCAGGCCCAACTTCGGGATAAGGCCTGTGCCCGACTCTTGCACGTAGTAAGTAACGTGACCCGTGTGATCCGGGGATTCACTCACTACACCAGGGATCTGGCCATCGAAACCTACAGCATCAAGGTCAAAACATTTGATGGAGTCACGTGCACGTGGTACAACTCAAACGGTGATAACGGAAACTACCCACGACTCTCGCCGGGAAAAGTGTTCCATTGTTCCCAAGTGAACAAAACCGTGCCTTCCATGGGAAAAGTCATTCTAGCCTCAGTGGCCATTCCCAAGTCGATCTATCAGCAAATCGCCCAACTCTCGCCAACCTCCCCTGATCCATTGGGAATGGTGGCTTTCGACAAGCCCAATCTCTTCCCCACCACAATGAGTCATCCGGACTACAATCCCGTGACTGCCACCGTCATTGGCGCTCATCATAGTCAACCCGTTGGTCTACTCAATGAACCCGTGAGTGTGGTAATCCGTAGTGATGAGCTTCACGAGCCTCATTTGGTTCAGCCCGTGATTTGGGATCCACAGAGTAATGGAGGATTCGGCTCGTGGCAATCCAAGAACTGTCAATTGATTCGTTCACAGTTTGGATTGATCTGGTTTACTTGTAATAAATTGGGTTATTACAGCTTTCGACTTTCCAAACTGACCGGTGTGGTGAACGCCTCCGGTCAAACGCTCTTCCGATATCACCATCCCTTGATTTACGTGGGTGCTGTTGTGTGTATTGTACTACTGCTCGTGTCCACGGTGGTCTTTGGTATCTCCTTTCACTCGATTCAGATCTCCAGACAGCTCAAACACGCCCTGATCAATGTCTGGATTGGTCTGAGCTCACTTATGTTCGTGTTCGCGGCTGGCATTCATCAGACGGAACACCATCTCACTTGCGTGATCGTTGGGTTCGTTTCGCATTATCTCACTCTGTGTAATCTCATATGGATCGTGATCAGTGTGCATGTGATCTTTCAAAAGGCCAACAGTTTCCAAGCCAAGCACAATCGACAGACCAACACGGCTTTTCTCAGACCTCACAATGAACCTGATGGCCTTTTACGAGCCCCAGATCGCCCGCTTCGCCGGCCCATTATCCGGTTCTATTTACTCGGTTGGGGCTCGAGTGCCCTTTTGTGCGGTTTGGTAGCGGCCTTTAACATCGCTCATTACACCGCAGGAAACCACTGCTTCATGAAACTGACCCCTTTCCTTGTGAGCGTGGTCGTGCCAGTGGCTCTGTTAACGGCAATAATGATCGGATTCTCACTCTCGGCATGGTGTGTGATCGCGTCTTCGCCTAGTCAGGCCAGTGAACATCTGGGATCCGAGTCTCGATCTCACCGAACCACGAGCATGACCAGTGTGGTCTCAAATCTTCTCCCGGATCGAGAGAAAACGGTTCGATCTCTCCTCTTAGCTCATGCCTATATTTATGTACTGTTTCTAAGTACTTGGATGTGCGGCTCCTTGTCCGTGATCCAACCTCTGAAAGGCAACCTGCCTTACGAGGAGTTGATCTTTGCCATTCTGTTCACAATTTCGGCCATTTCTTTGGGTGTATTCGTGTTTGTCTATTTCTGTGCTTCACGTCACGACGTTCAAGAATGCTGGCGAAATCCTTTTTGTGTGGCAGATTACCTTTTTAGTGGCGGTCATCATCTCAAGCAACAGCAATATCCAGAGTACCCTCCTCCAGAGCTGGAGATCAGTTCTCATTTGATCCAGCATAATGAAGGTGCTCTGAATTCGCAAATTGGAACGTTGAATCATCCCTCAGCGAGTGAGGCGGGTGTATCCAGGAATGCCTTTAATGTCAACCAGGATGGATTTCAGATCTACGACTCCAATCTGGATGGAGACTACCGTCATCATCACCACCCACAACCCATCGGATACGAGAAGATTAAAGACACGAATGTTTTCGCCAAAGACTCGGGCCCGGGAAGCGACCATGCTTCCTTGAACAACGCCAATCATCTCAGACGAGGTTATGTGGCCCCTGCCAATTCTGTGATGGCCTCCGATGCCGACTACGGTTACTGTCCTTCCGGCAACAGTATTTTCGGGCCCAGCTCCACTAAAGTGAACAATCTTAATATTCATGTGGACCCGCCCACATTCAGGAGAGACAAACTAACGCAAAAGCAGCCTCAAACCTCATCACCAATGGCCGGACATCACGGTTTAAGCGATGAGCCGGATCTAACCATAAGTCCATTGCAACTACAGCAACAACAACAGCAGCAACATCTACCGCACAAAAAGCTACAGGTCGAACCCGAATACACAGAAAGTTTGACCATCAAAATGGGAGCTCCTTGTCAATTGGCCAGTTTCACCACGGCTGATTTCCCCCCGGGGTACGGATCCTCGTCGGCTCACCAATCCAGTCCCAAAAATCGCACCTCTAGTCTCCCATACAAGACAGATCGGCACAAAAAGCAACGTTACCACCCAAAGCATAAACCCGTTCTCGAGGACGAGGATGCAATTATTCGAGCCTCGGATTTCGATCATTTGGAGACCCAATCCAAAGCCAGTAGTAGTGTTTACAGTAGTCGCTCGGGAAGGAGCAGGAAGCGCCACAAGAAACCCACCCGAAAAAAGCGCTCAAGGAGCGAATTGGAGGCCATGAAAAACAATAGCAGCTTGATGGGGAGTGCAACGGGCGAGCAGCAATTATTGGAGGAAGATGACGACTATCTCGGAGAGGAAGAGGACGAGGATGACGCCAAAGTCGCTAGTCACGAAGTTGAATCCCCGTCGCCTTCCCCACACGAGAGTGACTCCAACAAGATCACTGCCCAAGATATTCCAAACCGCGAAACCAGCGTATGAAACCTCCCCAAACCTTAGATCTCTCCAGGGCTCTCGCTTGTCCCTAGTACAAAATCTAATCCTTTCATCAGTCTTTGTGCATTTACATATTCTTACACACCCATACCAATATACATAGGAGTTTCAATGATTTGCCACGCCAATTTTGATTCTTGTACATAGTACGATTGTATTTCGGCGGAAAGTTTCAGGTGAAGTCAATCTCACCGTTCAAGAGCTGAGTGAATTTGTGGTGGGTTCAAGTCATTCCTAGAGAAACGCCCTTTCTCATCAGCCATTCATTTTGCACCCAATCTAAATGGCCAAAGTGTCCTTGATGAGTCGTCTGAACGTGTGACCCACCGAGGAGGGATGTCCCGGTCCAGCCGTGGTGTAAGACACCTTGAACAAATAGGGCTGACAATCCGGGTAACGCGTATCAAAGATGAGGTCCAAATAGTCTTGAGTGGTCATCTTGGGGACGAAGTCGTTGCGATTCATGACCTCGGCGATGTAGCGGACCTTCTCGGACAGGATCTCGCCCACTTTCTCACTCCACCGTTGACGATCTTGCTCGGAGGTGAAGTTGACCAACTCGGTGCGGAGGGTCCACACCTCCCAAGGGATGCAATCGGCTGCCATGAATAACTTGGGCCGCTTCTGATAGAACTCCAGCGACACTTGACCCGAGTTGACGCCCTCTCGTTTGAGGTCTGAGGAAAAAGCGGCCACCTGAGTACAAAAAAAAGCAGAAAAAGGTTAGTAAACATTTGATGAATGGTGAGTCCCAACGAATGGCCAGGACTTTCTAAACCAATGGATTTAAACCAAGATGCTTCTTTGAAAGGTGAAGCGGCAAGTTACATGAAATAAAATGTTCATTGATGGAAAGAAAAAAAGCATTTATATCGTCAACGTTGAAGAGTTAATGCTTTTTTTTACAAAGAAACTTCGAACACCTAGTTATTCTAGTATTTCATGGTTGATCAGTGATTACCAATGGAAAAAAACCACTCAACACAAAATCAAGTTGCACTTTTCATCCACAATGGAAACTCGAGCTTTGCTTCGTTCATAATTCATCCCACCACAAACCTCTTGCTCGTGGTCTTCAAGTTGGATTTCCAACCCATTCACACGATCATCTCAAGGAAAGATGACCAATATTTTCCTTTTGAATCAGGTGTTAATGAATATCTTGGCCTGATTAGAAGCCATGACTAAAAAATGAACAAACGACGACACCTTTCCTCCTCTGGAAAGACATCAATGTAGAATGCATCAACATTGCCTCACCTCTTGCTTTAATGCTCGATCCAATCCCACGGATTGAGCTTTCAAGTATGTGTGATCGATGAAATCGCAATCCACATCCTCAAACCCCAAATTACCAATTGTGAAACTGCTTTCATTGGTGTAATGGAACTTGCCCACAGTCCGATGGAACAAGACCGAGTGGAACAGGGACAACACGGCCTCTTCCAACTGACGGGGCTCCAATGAGATCTCGAAATTCTGCGAGCGAGCATTCATCCTGACAATCCAAGATGCCCAGACCCACCAGCCAGGGCAGGAGGAATCAACGGGTTTAAGGATAGAAGGCTACCAAGAATGAACAAAGACAGGAGTGAAGGTGGATCTTAAGATTGTCGGATTCTCTCCCGTCCCGGCCACAGTCTACATGATGAAAGAGAGAAGGCTGGGCCGAAAATGGATGGGGGAGGGTTGAGATGCGAACGGCTTGCTTGAGTAGAGGCCACAAATTTTAGAATCTGGGCTTTTTTTTACCGAGATGAGGATGAAAAGTCACTTTCGCTACATAAGCTTTAATCTTTGTCCTCATTTAGCAGTGATGCCATTTTAAATGAAGAAAAAACGTTTTCAAGGACTGGAAGTTTCTAAGAAGTCGAAGAAAATGGACAATTTCGGTGCCAGTCAATATTTGACATGATCTTTGAGCTAACTCAAATCATTTGGTCATTTTTTTAGGATTAAGCTTTAATGCTTTTAATGTTAATTTTTGTTGTCTTTGATTAAGTAGGAGGTTTATCCATGGTCGATGGTTGAGGAAAACATGACTTGAGTGCTACGAAGCGATCGATAAGGCGTATCTGAGATTGGTTTCAGCTCGAAAGCCATCCGGTTTTGGTAAAAACGTTGGCAAAAAAATTGGAGGGAGAGGGAGCATAACCTCGAACTGTCATCGCCAAATATTGACACTTTCTTTGGCCAAGAGCAACACTGGTCAAATATAAACACTTAATCGATTAACGCTCGCTTTTGGGCCAGAAGGCCTACGGATGAGGCTGGTTAGGCCGAAGACAAACGAGAGATGTCATCCGAGAATCCTGGCTGACCAGTTGATTTCAGCACAACGTGCCAACTTATTTCGCAGTTTCTTCTCTCAGATCTTTGATCATCTGTCGACATGACATTTTCAAATTTTTCAATCATTAAAATAAATTCCTTTGATTCCTTTGAAAAGTTTATTTTCTATCGTTAAAAGTTTTAGAGGTTGTGTTTTGATGTACGTCAAAGTTGGTCACAGTTGTGCCATCAAAGAAGTAAACAAAGCCAGCCCAGATCTGACGTCACGTGTCTTTGGATTGTGTGACTGACTGACTGTACCAAGGCACTGTTCAGTTCAGTTGTACTAAAAGCTGTGTGCAGTATAAGACTGATCAACAACTGAACTACGACGTAATCAGTCCAAACCTGCTTGGATCCATCCCCCTTGGTTGGCAAGTGTGGACTTGTGAGCCCATTTGTGTGCTATGAGTCGCTTCGTGTCCTCGGTCTCCTTCAATAGTTCTTCGGCCAAATTGTTTCTACAATCCCGAGCTTCTCTCTCCGGCCTGAGTCATGCCTTAGTTCGACGAGGACTCGCTAGCTCGCCGGTCAGCCTCAAAGGTCAATGGCGCAATGACACACCCGAAGGCGGACTGACTGAAATCCTGGTCTACACGCCCGATTCGGAAGTGCCACCCACGCTCTGGCCGGATAATGCCTTGGGTGTGTTTTCGCAAGTCGACGGGCGCTTTGCCTTTCCCGGTCACGTGGGCGTAGCATCGGGGTTAGACACGACAGGCTCGCCTCAAGCTACCTCCGAGCCCATTCCTTTGAGTCAGAATCTCGAGAACCACGCCCACCGCTCAGATTTAGTGGCACGCCCCACGAATCTCGAGAATCAAAGCCAAGTGTTGTACTCGGCCAACGATTTCATTCAGCACACGCCGGGCGCCGAAAAGTACGTGTGCGCTGACCTGCTCACCGACTTCCCTGAGCTACGCGGTATGCAGCGTCTGAGCTGCGAGGCGCACGAAGCGCCCACACTGTTGAAAAAGGAGGTGCAGCCCCTCTTTCCTGATCTGAATATCATGCATCAGAATCTGAGCGTGCTCACCTTGTCGCAGAAGACGGTGAACGATATGTCGGTGTGGAGTGATGATATGGAGGAGGAGCGCGATTTGCTCGTTGAGCAGTTCTTCGCCGCTGCCAAAGAAATCGTGGCTAGGTAAATATCAAGCACTACCTTGCACGTTGAAGAGCTTTACTTGTTCAATGAGACTGTTATGATTTTTTTTTTTTCAGATTGAAATCCGAAGGCTACTGGGCAGATTTGCTGGACCCAATCAGTGGTACGCCGTATTATGGATCCCATAGCTCGACTGCCATGTTCGAAACTGATGAGAAGTACCGACTCCTGGGATTTCGGATCGAAGATTTAGGCTGTTGTAAAGTAATTTGTCACCGCGAGTTTGGGCGACACGTGTTTGTGGGGACCATTTTTACCAACGCTCACATTTCGACCGGTACTATTCAAGACTTGTTCGAAGAACTCAAGTTGTCCTTAAACCATCCTCAGGGAGATAGCAATCACTAAAGCCGCATAAGGCAGTATCATATATCTGTATTTTCATCGCCTGATCCGATGATGATGCTTGCCCGGTAACCTTTGACCCTCCAATCTTTGAATAACATACATTCAGTCCCTTCAACACATGTGATGCCCACTAGTTCTACCTTCAAAGTTGGTTTTCAAACCTACGCTTTCTCGAGTGGTTATCGCTAAAACAATGCACGCCGAAATAGATTCAACTGAAATCTAGCACTGGCAACTCGTTCTACTAGTAATTGATTAAAGGTCTTCTTCCTTTTCTTGTCATGTTCAGCGATTGATGTATTCTTTTGAACTTATCGTCTATACCGGAGTCGTTTAAAGTGAAACCACAATTGGAAGATGTTGTTATGGAATTGGCACTTGAATCCGCGCTTATAGCCAAATTCCCACTCTCGATTGACGATCTTGAACGCGATATCCTCGTAAGGAGGTCCGGCATGCACCCGCAAGATGGCGAAATCCGTGTTATCCTGACAGGGAGTGATCGTATACTGAGGCGTGTTCTTCTTATTGATCAAGTCCGGGTAGAAAATATTGAACTTGTAGCCCTGGACGACCTTTGGAGGCGGATTGTCGATGTCATAATGCGTTTGATTGTATTTATTCCATTCGAACCCGGTGTGAACGCGATTGAAATACCTGGGTTTCCGTGGCCGATACTTGTCCGACCATTCATAAGTTTGTTCAAGGGCTGATTCCACGGCAAACGAGGCTTCATCGTCATTCATACCTTTCTTGGCCTCGCGTTCTAACGCCTTCTCCTCGGCATTCAACACACTATCGACTTTTCCGCCTTTGAGCACTTTCGTCTGATCAACCCGCCGTCGAGCCTCATCCTCTGCGGCATTCACGACAATAGCTCCAAGCTCTAAATCGTCAAGTTCCCTGTAAATGGGCGAGTACCCGCCACACTTGTACTCTTCGTCCTCGAGGTCGATTTCTTTTTCTTTCGGGAGGTATTCTTTGATTTCTTCTCGAGGATCTTGATCCGGTATCTCCATATCAACATCCGTCTCGTCGTTCTTACTCACTTGACTGGGGCCTTCGCCAGGGTCTTGGGCCTCTTCGGCCTTAACTACGGGCGCACTTTGGCCCTTCTGCTCGGCCTTCAACATGTCCAGTTTCTTCTTCAAGTTGTCCTTATGGCTATCTCGCAGTCTGGCTCGCGCCAAATGAGCCTTCAACTGACTTAAGAGAGACTCCCAGTAATTCAGATCCAATCCGTCGGCCTGCTGACTGAGCTTTAGCTCAATGGACTTCTTGAGGGTTTCCAGTTGTTGTGAGGACTTGTCCTTGAACACGCCTTGAATGTCATCCGCCACCGCTTTGTTAATGCCTTGACGTCTTTCGGCAGCGATCTCGTACGACGATGTGGCATCCAACTTCCTGAGCTTTTGCAGCTCGTCTTCGACGATCACGATGATATCTTCCCAATAGTCCCAATTCTTCTCCTCGTCCATGCCCACATAAACGCGAATATCCACTAGTAGATCCTCCAAGTCATTGATGGTCAAACCATTGAGATAAGTATAAGGCTCGTGCATCTCAATCGTGTCCAATTCCTCTTCAGCCGAGATATATTTGGCTAGCAAATCAATGGGTTTGGCTCGACCATCCTGGATACGGATCTTGGACCGCATCTTGGCTTGTTGAAGATGAAACTCGTCCTCCTTATCTTGCCATTGAGAGTACTTGGCATTTTCCTTCATTCGGTCCTCAAGTTCTTTGGCGTAAAGAAAATCCTCACGTTCCTTTTCCCGATACATCCGTTGAGTCTTGACTTTCTCCAATTCTTGACGTTGCTTCTCCCGTTTCAAGCGTTCCAATTTCTTCAACTCCCTCTCATCCAGCTTATCAAGACCTTCTTTTTGCAGCTTCTTGTCCCATTTGAAGCCATTAGTTAATTGGGAATCGCCAAATGGATTGTCCTCATTAGTATAGGTTTGCTCCTCATCCAAACCGACCTCAACCTCGGAAAAATTATCGTCATCCAATCGCCTCAAAGCCTTGATTTCCTTCTTCAATAGCTTCCGATTCTTTCGCTCTTCTTCCGTTTCAGTCTCTTTCAATTTTCGCTTTTCTTCTTTTCGCTTCCTTTTCAAGGCCATTCGTTCCTTTTGGAGCGTGTTTAGTAGTTCTGTCGAGGAATCCGTGTCCGCATCCGAGGACGAAGATCGTCGACGGCTTTTCTTCTGCTTCTTCTTGGCTTTTTTCGACTTCTTTTCCTTCTTGGCCTTTTTCCTTCGTCTATTTCTGGTGGAGGAAGAAGATGAGGAGGACGAGGAACGCGAGGACGAAGGCGACTCACGACGTTTCTGGCCATGATTCACTTGATGTCTGGAATTGGATCGCTCACGACTTCGCATCATGTCCCTGGAATTGTCTCGATGATCGCGTCCCATGATCACGATGGATTTGATACAGGTTACGGGGGGTTACACCAAGATTTCCGAGAGCATAATGGAAAAGCCGAACGTTGATGCTTCAGGGCCTTGAGGCTTGTTTTCTTCTTGGGGATTTGTTTTGAACACTTTCTACGTTAGGGTGACGGTCGGCAGCCGTGGAATCAGTAGACATGAATGTTGATGATTTTATGACAATATATGTATTGCGGAGAGTGAAATATGATATCGCTTTTGAGAGCTAAATATGTTTCTCTCTAGGTTAAAGCCTCATTCCATTTTTGAGAGACTTGACATTTACTTTGTGATTCAAAGTTATGTTACAACTTGATCCAGCGGAAAACTTGACTCAGGACAACCTAATTCAGTGGACAAGTCGACCAACTACACAACTTGACCCACTACAATTTTAAGCATAAAATAGCATTGGCTAAAATCTTATTCATTGAACAAAACTGAAACATTGTGAGTTAAAATTCAATCTCCTTGTAAAAGTTTAGCCACTACAAGGACATTTAATTTGATGAATCGAGTTTGAATCCTAATGTAGGTTTTTTTTTCAGGCCTTGATTAAAGTAAAAAGATTTGCTTTGAAAAGAGTAAATAAAAATAATCGTGTTGTTTCCTTCAGATTTTTACATGGCTTACCACAGACTTTCAAGTTTGTTCCATGAATATGACAATCTGGAAGCCAATATATTTTGCTTTATTTCTGTACTGGGTTGAGTTGTAGCTTGGGTTACCTTGTCCATTAGGTAGAGTGGCCTGGTGGATCAAGTTGTTTACTGGGTCAAATTGTCTGATGGGTTGAGGTTTCTGATATGTTGAATTGTCCAGTGGGTCGAGTTGCCTTGGATTGAGTTGTCTGTTGGGTTGGGTTGTCCCCAGGGTCAAATTGTCCTGGAACCATTACAACCACAAGAAAAGGGCAGATATGCTAAACTCGATTCAGAAGCCATTGTCATCTACTGTTCAAATGGCAGCTTTCTTGAATTGTGGTTTGGTTACAAATAAATTTGGCATTGAACTATTTAGTGATCAAGCAATGTCATTTATTTAAGCATTACATAAACACTGCAAAAATGAATGGAAATTATGATTTTTTTGAAGGTTTAGCCTATTTTGTATTTTTTAACTGCCAGGTGTAAAAAAAAGTGTTATGGGCAGTTAAGACAGTTTTAGGCATCTGGGACTACTTGTGGTCAAAACTAGTCCATGCCACCAAAGACTGTCCAAACAGTAAATGGAACTCATTTTATTGTTGGGCAATAAGAAAATAATGCAATCATCTAAATCTTCAACATCATTACCAATGAATTAACTAAAGGTCTTAAAAGCTCTCAGCTCCGTTTCTAGATGGTTAGATTGTTTGTTTGTTAAAGCACCAAAGTAAAGCGCCCTTTGCAGTCAAATTATTGTGCTTTTTGTTCAGAATGGAAGAAATATTGAGGTAAAATCATAGAGGAAGCAACTCCTAGAGAGTGCCATGAGAGCTAGCCAGGCGGACTACTTTTCAGAGCGAATGAATGTCAGCTGACCGGTGCTAGGGTATAGTTTCTGATTGTAGAGGCGCTGCTTTCCATCAGCTAGAGTTGCACTGCCACTGGTTACCGATTCAGCTCCAATAAAATCACAACAAACTCGTCTTTACCCTTTTATGTTGTAAAATTGTCCAAAAAAGATCATGAGAAAAATGTCAGAATACATTTTGAGTTTTTAAAAAGCGCATTATTCATTTACTATTTTCCACAATAGTCCCAGATTATTTGGCTAACAAATGATAGCAAATGTAAAGCATTTCAATAAAGCTTTTGGAAAAAATGAATTCGGGCTGGGTCAAAAATTAACAACATTTTTCTGAAGGGCTTTGGCCATGTGCAATTTTAATTTTATTTTCTTCCTGTGTTGAGTACATTATTTCACGATTCCAAAAAAGGGGATGGAACCCCTGTGGAAGAGCTCCAATAGTCAGATTGAAAGAAAAGTAATAATCTTATGGTGCCATATTCTATCACAATCCTTGATTTTTTTCTTCCAAGGAACGGGGACGATCAGAATGATCATGACAGCCACCCTGAAGATGTAGTTCCCATAGGCCCATTAAAGACTGAAGAAAAGTGACTGCCAAACACTTCGAATCCTGCCCTCTGGGAAATCCAACCCTTCCGTCTGGATAAAAAAGTCTTGATCTTGGCCTAATATCTATCATTTTATCCCTCATCCTTGTCTCTATCACTCAATCTCAAGATTTACCAACATCCCTATTGGCCAGTTTCTTCCATTTTTTAAACGTTCAGCTGTCGATAGACTTAATCACAAATTTAAAAATGAGCACCGCCAACTAATCGGTGGAGAATAACGTTTATCGGAACTCAAATCGTGAATCGGCAACTTTAGAACTCGACTTGAGTCACATTAAGGCACAGAATCCCACCAACAATTGAATTCAACTTGACCCCTCAATTCCCGGAAATCTCCGCCCATCCCACTCATCATGGCCAAAGACTACTTGGGTAAGGACATGCGCAAGTCCGGCAAGGGCGATCCCGACGGGGCTGACGACGAGAAAGAGATCAAGGCCCTGGATGAGGGCGACATCCAATTGCTCAAGACCTACGGCCAAGGACCCTACACCAAGGCCCTGAAGGCCGTGGAGAAGGATATTGGCGAAATCACGAAACGCGTGAACGAGCTGGCCGGGATCAAGGAGTCGGATACGGGCTTGGGCCCGCCCGCTTTGTGGGATTTGGCCGCTGATAAACAGACTTTGCAATCCGAGCAACCGCTTCAGGTGAGAAACACAGCCTAAAATTAGAATCAATACTAAAACCTGGAATATACTTGAACAATTTTTTTTATCTTTCACTCGCGTGAATTTTTTGGCGATGCGTGGGCTTGAAGTCTGGCTATGACGAGACATGAGCATGAAATTTCATATCAATCGTAGTTTCAAGAGGTAGACAAATGTGCCAAATCTTGAGCTTTGGATGGGTTAATCAGATTTGATAGTCATGTCAAAAGGACGATAAGTAACAATGGTTCCATGCGACATATGAATAAAATTATAAAATTCCCCCTTTGCGGTTATGGAGTCAAAACTAAGTGATATTGCAGGTTGCATTTGACACAAGATTTTCGACGTTGTTTGATTCAATACTAATATATTGACTTTCATTCATATCAATTTTAGGCTAAAGTGTAATTTGTGCAATGTGTGGTTTTTAGATTTCCTTTCGTCACAACACAAGTGGGCATAATTTTAAAAAAAATCGCATTAACTGCTTTTGCCATTCTCTATGTTGTTCAACCAAACTATCGCTTTCTTTGTTCAGACTTTCCAATTAGACTATAATCTGGAACTTCCGAAAACGGCTAAGCACTATTCTATTTGCTTTCATTGTTTGTTTTGGCATTATATGTACACCCGTCATGTTATATCAATGTGAACTTTTGTAGGTGGCCCGCTGCACCAAGATCATCAATGCGGATTCGGACGATCCCAAGTACATCATCAATGTAAAGCAATTCGCCAAATTCGTGGTGGACTTGGCCGATCAAGTGGCCTCCACCGATATCGAAGAAGGCATGCGCGTTGGTGTGGACCGCAACAAGTACCAGATCCACATCCCATTGCCACCTAAAATCGATCCCACCGTCACCATGATGCAGGTGGAAGAGAAGCCCGATGTCACTTACTCCGATGTTGGAGGCTGCAAAGAGCAAATCGAAAAGCTGCGCGAGGTCGTGGAAACGCCTCTGCTGCACCCCGAGCGATTCGTCAATCTCGGTATTGAACCGCCCAAGGGCGTGTTGCTCTATGGCCCACCCGGCACCGGCAAGACTCTCTGCGCCCGAGCCGTGGCTAATCGAACGGATGCCTGCTTCATTCGGGTCATTGGCTCGGAACTCGTGCAGAAATACGTGGGCGAGGGTGCCCGAATGGTTCGGGAGCTCTTCGAAATGGCCCGGACCAAGAAGGCGTGCCTGATCTTCTTCGACGAGATCGACGCCGTGGGTGGAGCTCGCTTCGACGACGGAGCTGGGGGTGATAACGAGGTCCAGCGGACCATGTTGGAGCTTATCAACCAACTGGACGGGTTCGATCCCCGAGGCAACATCAAAGTCCTGATGGCCACCAATCGGCCTGACACTTTAGATCCGGCTCTCTTGCGACCCGGTCGACTGGACCGAAAGGTCGAGTTTGGATTGCCCGATCTCGAGGGTCGAGCCAACATCTTCAAGATCCACGCCAGATCCATGTCCGTGGAACGGGATATTCGTTACGAGCTTCTAGCTCGATTGTGCCCCAACTCCACTGGAGCCGAAATCCGATCAGTTTGTACGGAGGCGGGTATGTTTGCGATCCGGTCACGCCGTAAGGTGGCTACGGAGAAAGATTTCCTCGACGCTGTGAACAAGGTCATCAAGGCATACGCCAAGTTCTCGGCTACGCCCAAGTACATGACCTATAACTGAAACCATAAGTCGCTCCCACCCAGTTTTTGTATCACGTTTAGCCTCAAAATAAAGTTTCTTTGTGCCCCTCAAGTGAAGTTTTTATTCATCGTCGACGAAGTGTTTCGAGCACTGACGAAGAACTTACGTACAACGGGTATGTTGCTATGAGTGACATGAGCTTCGTACGTTGGAAAACATTGCCATGGAAACTTCAAGCCTAAAACATTAAGAAGAACACGATTTTGAAGCAAATCTTTGATGGTGTTTCACAAAAGAACATTGATGACATGATTGTCTGGAGGCATTAGAACTAGCAATGAATTTGAGGTATTTACTTCTGACTTTACATCGTAAATTTTTCGTGCAAATTTACAATGAATTATTCGTGCACGCGCTGTGTTCATGGTGTTTGTTTGTGGGCGAATGAAGGGAATTGCCATTTATTAACTTTATTGGTTTTTCACGGCTCTTTGCTAAGACGTAATTATTTTAAACCCTAATAAGTTTATTGCTCATTTATGTTTATGCTTAGCTTTAGCAGTTTCTCTCTGATCTAGTATTGTAGTACAGTATTTTCAGTTCCGAATCGTTATATGTAGAGGTCGTAGTTCTTCAGTTTGATTGTATTGGTCATTGATAATTTAAAAATATTGTTCATTAGTGTATTAATTATATTTTTGTTCGATCAGTTTGATGACACGCCTGACCCTTATTCCAGACTAGGTATCTGATGCTTTCAACGAACGGCATTAGGCCTACCGTGCTAAAGAAGGGTGAGGAAATGTCAAGTTCCTCTAAGACTCAAAATTTTCGACTTTTTAGCAATTTGGGTGATATGGGTAAATACTTTTTATCCCTGAGAGGGTTTTTCAGGTTGGCGAAAACTTTTAACGATACATAGTGATATAATCTCAATCACCAACATCAAAGGTCCCATGAAAAACAATCTGAATCGTTTTTAGCTGATGTGGTTATACAAATATGCAGACAGAAAAAAATTTAAGCAACATTTTGCCCTTGTTTTTAAATTTACACTCATCTGCGCATCTTTTTGTGTCCCAATGAGGACATATCACGGCTTCCTGAAACAACGAACGATAAACAAGTTTTTCTGAAATGGACGGCCATTCTTAAACTAGGGGACAAGTACTTGTGCTATTTCGTATTTTTGACTCTTGTGGTGGAATAGATACCATTTTGTGAGCTCCAATCACTTCGTTAATGATATTGTTATCTGTTTGCAATACTCCAGCCACGCCAAGTAGTCCGAAAACCTCACCAAAGACGAAAGCTAAAGCTGTCAAATCGTATCAAATTTGATGAGACAAATTAATGCAGAAGTGATAGTGTACCTTATCAAAGCAGAAACAACATTGAAAGTTCGAGGTCAAGATATAAATCATCACTGATCACTGTGTATTTGGTCTCTTGAGTATTCCAAGTGACCATTAATTGATCAACGAGGTGCCAAGAGTATTTTCAAACATATGGGCCTTTATTTCGAAGTGGTGGCCGACTTCTGTTTCATAGCCTTTCCGAAATAAGGCATCAACTTTACGTTGATGCTTCATGGAGTTCTAGCTCGTCTCTATACGCACACACCCACAATCTCAACGCATCATCAAAAACTCGGCCCTTGGGATTCGTCGTCAAAAAGAACTGCTTCAAGAAAGAAGCATACGTATTATTGTGCAAGTGTTTGGGTCAATCGAAACTTCCCAAGCTACCAATCATTGATATTTGTGCGCCCATCAGCGATATTGAGTTCGAGGGGAGACAACGAATTAGAGTTGGTGAATCTGGCTAACCCTTTAATATAAGTTTGATCAGGATTTTTAGTCAAAAACTTGCCCAAGTCTGACTTACGTAAATCCCACCACTGGATCAATGCCTACATACTCCACACGAATATTTAGGGCAGCAAATTGAACAATGATGAAGCCCGAGAAAGAAGACGTACAGTATCAGACACCTTTCGTATCGTCTCTAAGTACTGTACCGTCCCAACTTTTCAAGCCTCTCCCAGTACAAGAGCTCATTCATACCCTCAAACTTCCTGTCAAAATATTTTTGGATCTGCTGGACGTTTTGCAAACCTGCTGAACTGTATTTCCGATATTCCGTTTCCAAGAAAAATCCCAAAGATTCAAGGAGGCTAGACGCTCGGCGCAGTTTTTTGACATAATATAAAGACCACGGAACTTGGATAATGCAACATGACGGAATGCAAGGATGGAAAGGCTCCCTGTGAAACCATTATTTCCGGTTCTGGCTCATACAATGTGCTTATTGTGCAACCAGCTTTGCGTATGATGATTTAAAGCCCTAGGTGTAAATTTTCAAACCAATTGAATGATTTGTGAAGAAATGAGTGAAATGGACGACAACTTGCATAGACATTACCAAATTTCAATTGCCTCTTTTCAATGAAAGCCCTTATCCATAGAGGACTCCATGCCCGATCATGCTGAAATTTGACAAATCCTTCAACTCAAATCTACTGGTACAAGTCAGAGATTATTTGGCCGTCGGAGGTCACGTGGGTGGAGTGTACCTAGAAACCCAGGATGACCCAAGGATCAGCTCAAGAAAATCCCGGACTTGGGAATTGTTTGATTTGCAGTTTTACTTTGAGGTACAAGAAACTAGATTGCTAACTGAGAAACCCTTGATATTAAACAGGCTACAACAGGTACCAAAAGGGAGCTAATTTGGAAATTGCGTTCCTAAAACTTTCCAAAACTAAGGGTTTTCCTCTAAATCTAGTTAACCTGAAAAAACTGTTAGCAAATAGGATAAGTTCACAGAGGTTGTTGTTTACCCCTTTGCTCCCACCAACCTCTTTTGACTTATGTAGGGATATGTTGAGGGTTTGGCTGTGGTATCAGTTAGTTGCAAAAGTGTTGTAATTAGCACAGCTGTTATACAGACAAATCAAAGGATAGTGCAAGAAACGATTAAAAAGATCAAATGTTAAGCTCTTTTTGAAACAAAAGTTCAACTATGGTTGGAAAAAGTGGTGTCTTCACGTTTGATACATCACTACCTATCCGAAAGATGGCGCTTGGGTGCAAAGGGGTACAAAAAACAAAACAAACTGAGGCTGTGATCGTATCCTATTGCTTGAAGTTGTTCATGCTTATGTAAAGCTTTCCAGCAATATCAGGTTCAAGTAGTGGTTTTGACAAGTAGGCTTTAATCGCTTCAATACATCTGAAAAAGAGAGTGAGACATGGCTAGGTGCCTTTGCAAGGCGTTTTGATCTACTCATAACTGCATGCAGTTTTACGCCGTGCAGCCTTGCCCTTTGTTGGGACGTCTCCTCCCTAGCTCACCCTGGTGTCAAACTTCAGAACGTGATCTCGACTGTTGTTGGGCCATTGATCTTATCAAGAATAAATCAGTGGCAATCCAATACATACAAAAATGCGTAGCTGAACGCCCTCGCCGAGGTTTTCATGTATTTTGTCCTCCTTAGATAACGGATACCTCGGATTGAATCGTTTTCTCGACTTTTCTCCCTGAAACTTTCGACGTTAAGTCCATTCCCACACACGGAGGACTATCAAGGATAATTGATTTTAAATAGAGGACATGACTCGGCCATTCGCAATGGACGTAATAGGGGCTGGCTTAATCAACTCAGTGAGGCTCTTATATATGTAAAAAGGGAGTATCCTTGAATGTCTTTGCTTCTTTGTTAATGATTACTAGTTACCTCTGCATTTTTGCACATGGTAAAACGTGTTGTAGATATGACCAGATATATTTCTGCTTTTCCACAAACCTTCTACACGTTCCGACAAAGATTATTTGAGCTCTCAATTTTTTTCTTCAGGCCATCTTGAGTTAAGTACAGGTCTTTATCTCCACTCAAACCTGTATCTGTGAACTATTTGAGCGAAAAACGTGCAATTTTTGGGCCATTTAATCAGATGCTCCTCTACTTCGATCGAGCATCCCCCACTCTTTTTCCACGCATTATTGCACGAGATTGTGTTCGAGAACAGAAAAAACAAAATGTGATGGCGATCGAGAACGTGCCAAGAAATCCAGCGCTATTACCTTTAAAGCACGGGCATCTTCGAAGCTTCGAAGCTTTCTTGATTGAGTGCGCTGAAAATGTTAGTGCTCCCCAACCGAGAATTTAATGATCTTCTCACATTTTCGAGATTCTTGCCCAAAGGCACAAGGTTGCTCGACAAAGACCTTTTTGTGGTGGATAATTCATTTCCGTCTGAATTGAACATTAAAAAGCGATCATATCGCATTTCAAGTCTGGATTGAAAAAACGCATGAGTGAAAACTTGGTAAGGCTATTTTTCGGGTTGGAAAGATCTTGGTAAATGCTTGAGTCAGATTTAGAGCATTAAAAGTAAAGGTGACTTTCACCTTGAAATAAAACTCTAGGGAGCTTAGTAAAAGTGCGGTAATTTAGTGTATACATCCATTTATCTTTTGCAGTAATCCGTGGGTTTTTTCAATCCTTTACTCATGGAATCGGATCACGAAGTATTCATGGAATTTGATACCGTTGATATTGACAAACTAAAAGGCCAGTGATATAGTGCGAAGGCTAAACATCTATCGAGTTACGTCAGAACAAATGGAATTCTAAAGCTAGTTCGACTTATTGGCCGTGTTGATAGAATTTGTCAACAACAAAAATATGTCACTTCTGCCTTCATGTTTCATGTTTTCTTGACAACAAAGTTATTCATCCTTAGTATTTTCTGTTATTTTTCTAATCGTTACATGATAAGATCAGAATAATGTTTTAGCTTGGGTGAAAGCTTAAATATTGCAACTTTATTATATTCATCAACGTTAAATATTCGGTACAACACATTTGTCACTGTTCATGATCAATGGGAAACATTACAGCTTTTTTACAGTCCACATAATTGGCGAACGCCAACCAATCTGACGAACTTGAATTTTCATGATCTTTTCAAGGCCAATTTCGATTGACAACCACAGTGCATAAGCATAACGATTACAATAATTTTCTATTCTCAGTTCATTCAAAGCCCAAACTATAAGGTAGTTGTATTCCATGGGAGAATGTCTGATATCGAAGTATGAAGAAGACTCTACTTGGGCTGGTTTGATAATGAGACAAAGGGCGACAGCTAGTAAGATTTTTTTTTGGATCGATTTGTGTTTTAGATCTCGTAAGCCACCATTTCAATATCGGGTGCGATGGTTGTCAAACTGCGAACATCAACTTGGGTGTACTCGAAAGCTTTGTCTTTTTGCAATCCATCCACTGCCGAATATCCAGGAGGATTCTGAAACTGTCGGGCCGCTTCCAACATTTCTCGCTCCCGTTTCTCTCGCTCCATCCTATAAATAGAAATAAACTATTGGTTTTAAATTGTTTTGAGGAAAACAACCACTTTGAAATATTTGATCAAGATTTTTAGGTGGCACCATTATGCTGGGGTTACAATTTCTTATATTCTATGAAGAAACTTGTAGTAACGTTAAAATTTCAAATAAAAGCAAATTCGATTAATTTTGGGACCTTTTGAGGGACCTTTTGATACCTGACTATGAACAATAACTATAAGAAAATAGGAAAATATATTTAGGGTAAGGGCTTACTAAAAGGGGAAAATAGAGGAAACCCGGGAAATCCCACCAGGGTGGGGTTAAAGATTTTTGGTTTGGATTTTCACGGACTTGAGCAACCGCTACAGATAACGTCATCCCCAATGCTATCAAAATGAAAGGTCATATTTCGTCTATTTTTTACCTTTAAATCTTTTTATGATACTTGGTCTACCATTGAATTGGAGTTGGCAGACCGGTTAGTCTTTGAATGTAAGGTTGATCTGGAATGTTACTTTAAAAGGTTATTAAACGGAATTTCATTCTGATCAAGGCCATATTACTCTTGGCAACCCAAGAGTAGACTCGATCTCAATCCTCTACCAGACTACAGGAGTCTTGACCATTCCAGCATGCAGGAAACTATTTCTTTATCATCATCATAAGAGGAGATACTAGCAGTAAAATTAAGTTTTTGAAGCGGAGCTATGAAGATAATGAAAACGAACGGTCCTAAATTGGAGCCTTGTGGAACACCTGACTTGATTTTATGGCGACCGGGTGGGAATGAACTCACTCTGGCGATCGAATGCTTGTAAGGACTTTAAAGACCGTGAAACAAAGTAGTAGGCAACCTTGACTAAGAACGTTAGGATGAATCTTGTTTTGAATAGACATGATTTTTAAGCAAAGGTTTAACAAATGTTCCATCATTGTTGAAACCAAATGATATATTCTAATCCGTTTTAAAACACTTCAAATATTCAATGCCAATTATCTCAAGTCAGTCATCTGCAGATTTTGTCACCTTTGCCAACACTTAATGATTGTTTTCAGGAAAAGAGAAAACTTTTCAAATTCATTGTTTGCCCAAAGCAACTTCCAAAACCAAGTTCCATCAATTTCATTTTGACAACTCTCTTTTGTCAATATCCACATTATTTGACCTGCCCGTATTGTTTGGTTGACAACTGGTGCGATTTCAAAGGATACAACAAATCTCTTGAGACTTGAAATATCGAGTATTGTTGACAACTTCTTGCATGAAATTTGAATGAGTGTTGAAACGTCTCGAACAGCTCCCATAAATCGTTTATTCATGACAGTTTTCACCTCAATGCATCCTAGGATTATCACAAAGTTACAGCTATCGATTCCATTGCACCCTTGAAATGTGAAACTGTAACAACGTCTTTGAGGAAATGAATAACTCAATGTCACTCTTTCCCCCCTCCGTTGTCATTAGAAATGGCTCTCTGATCAACCTCAAGGCAAAAGGTTTTGCATCAAGATTCCACACAAAAAAAGCTCTCATTAGACGATCATTTGGAGTTCAGGCTAAACGCATTGTGCACTTCCGGCATGTTTGACAGCAAAGCGTCATCAGTGAATGATCCACAGGGAATGTTGTTGCTTGCGGTTCAATCCTTGGGAAACAGTCTCTTTTTTGTTGGCAGAGCTTGATTTAAAATGAAGTAATACATGAATTTGGTGCAAGCGGAAGTAAGGCCTCACTCGGCCTTTTGCGCGACAATGTGATTTTTGTACTGTAGCTAAGGGCAGGGTTAGTTTTACGATATTATCTTTGGTGCAGAAATGCAATTGGACAGGATCCAAATAAAAGGCATTACATTTCATTCTTCTAGCTTGATAAATTGCAAGTAAAGTGCTAATTGAAATATCCGTGAGACAAAATGTCCTTTTTTGCGCTTAGGTTTATCATGGTTTATTAAAAGAACACTATAACCTTTATTTTTGACGGTATTGAAACCAGTTCTACCTGCCCCAAAATTTTGCTTTTCAAAAGGAATCCATTGCATCAATGTTTGATCTTCAAATACGTATGCGCCGACGAGTGGGACGGTTTTCAAAATTGTAATATGTAATATTTTGTTTATGGGATTTTGTAATAGTTTGTAATATGGGATAAATTGGCTCAAATTGGGATCATAAAACCACACATACGGACCAACTTGCATGAAATTTTTGTACGAATATTTCCCGCACACGTTTCTACAAACTATGTTTTCATAAAAAATAAACTTTCTTGCCTCAAGTTGCGCTTGGAACAATCTAATGCTTGGCACGGAACTCCAACTCAGCAACCCTGAATAGGCTGGAATTATCTCGTCACCTCCTTTGGATTTAAAATCCTTCTGCAACTCGCAGTCGAATTACCGTCCTAATGGCCATGTTATATTTTTATCATACAAACGGACATGAACCGTTCGAAAACTTTGATTTTAAGATATTTGACAATGAAGTTAGAATCAGCTTTCACCCTCAATTATCCGTAGGTGCATGAACGAACTAAAGAAATTCGAGTTAGATAAGACATACTTTTTTTCTTCAAGTAGATTTGCCTTGAGCTTGCTTCTGATTTTTAACTTAAGATGGCAATGAATAAGACATTATTAGAAGATATTTTGGCCGTTTCAGACCCGAGTCTTTTAGCTACAATCTAACCCGAATAATGCACTAACTCCTCAAAGTATTAACAGATGGTCTGTTACTAGGAATTTTCCTAACATTTACTTCTTATCCTAATTGAACACCTCCTGCCTTAAGGGTTAAATCATTCAATTACAGATGATCTCTAATGTGTTCAGGTAAAGCGCCAAAAATATCGTTACACTCGGAAAATGGATTCAAGACTTAGATTTGAGTGGGTTATAACTCTTACCTGTATCTCTCTTCGTCCGACAGTTGTCCCATACCTGGATGGTCACCATTTTCATAAGGGTTCATGATTTTTTGGTAACACATCCGGCAATACAATTGCCCATCTTTCTCAGTCAAGGTTCCAGGGGTGAGGCCACAACGACAAGCCACACATCGCACGCAAACTCGATGATATGGAGTCCTATCTGTTGCAATAATCTAAAAAAAGATAAATTAAGGCTTTTTTGTACAAGTGCATACAATGCAAGATTCATTTATTGGATGAATTCTACATTTCCGAAGGCTATAGAACTTGTTTATTTTGGCAGCAATCTAAGAAGGTCTCAAAGCTTGAAGTGCGACAAGGGGTTGAAGTTCATCAGAGATTGTTCTTTGCAGAGTTCGGGGGTGCATTCAAAGTCAAATACAACTATGTCCTACAAAAATTGTAGTTTTCGGCGACTTAACTTCCGACTTGCCAATGTTTATTGCGGGTTTTCCCACATGCATTGATTAACATAAAAACTAGCAAAGCTTAATTATCACAGAATATCTGAAAAAATTACATGCAACAACAATTTCTCTTAAGTTTTTTGTTATTAAAAGACATACTTACGAACAATATTTTTTTCCGTTTGATTTTCCAATTAGAACACGATGTACCATACCAAAGTATTTGGTGAATTCCATTAAGAGTCAGCAGGGCAGCAATTGGTCGGAAATGATTTAAAAATGCATTAATATCCTAATATTTGGTGACCTTGAGAAGCTCAGGAATTTGTTTTTGCTCCCAAGATATGCTCATCAAGAAGCAAAAAGCGTGACCGGTTTACACTGCTTCAAAAGCTGATGCATTGACCAACGAGATTTTCAAACCTTTGACAGGCCTCGTCAATCTTTCATATATTCCCACGTAATTAGCAAGCCCTCCAACGAGCAAATGTTTTAGTCAAATTTAATTCCAGTAACCGTCGTTCAAGGGCTGTTTTATTTGGTAACTTTGCATTTTGATTAACGTTTTATATCATCTTGATGCCCTCTTTAATCTTTTTCTACACACTACTTTTGTATTTTTGAGTGGTTTTTAATGAATAACAATATGCCATCCTGACAATTGATTGTAAATCACATGAATCCTATCATTGATTTATGCTTTGCTTACCTGCTCAGCTGGGTAAACGGGCTTTTTGCAAGCTGGACAACGATGAGGGTCTTTGGGTATCCAAACCATGATGTAAATATTCAATATTCGAGCACTATATTTGCTAAAAATTCAATGTCTCCTTGGTGGGATTTTTGTGACAGGCAATTTTCTTTGAGGCTTTCGTGAACTGAGGAATGAACTTGAACTGTTCGTGCTTGATGGAGAGATCGAAAGTTTGCCCTCAAGATCAGAGCTAGACGGGCTCAAAGATCTGTGTCGCCGAGGCCGTTCTTCTATTTAGTTGCTTATTCGAGGACGCGTCTCCTAGGTCGTAATATGGGAGGGTGCTTGAGGCCGGTACTGTTGCATAAGTGGAGGTCAGAAATCCATACGTGAGTGCAGGATTTTTCAAGTTGTTTCTAGCCCTAAAATATTTTTATTTAGAACAAAAAAAACGACAATCAGCATCATGCAAAACATTCTAAGCATATTTGGTCTTTCACAGGGTTGTATTACGTATTAAGCACTATTCAAAACTTCCAGGGGGAGGGGCATGATAGTGAATTTCGAGTGTTATTTTATAATGACTTGTTTTACTTTGATAGCTAATCGAATATAATGCTTCTTTTTATGATGAGCTTTACGAGAGTTTACCCGAAACACTTTAAACAAGAAGACCCATGACTTGACAAGGCTTGACAAAACAATCAATATCAAGATCTGCGATGCACCGTTGAAGTTGAAATTACGTTTCAAATAATTTAAATGAGCTACAAGTGAAAATCGAGTATTTATGGTTGTATTTATTATATATGCTATGGTAAGGAACTAGAGATATAGTGCAGCCGAGTGGTTAAAGGGGTAACGCAAACCAGACAAGAGTCTTCCCGTCAAGCGCCGTGATTTCTTGAGCTTATTCAAGCCATCAATTGTTTGTTTGTTTCGTGTGCAGATGTCAGCATTCTCGCTTGGCCTGCCATCTGATGATGGGTGTCCCAATTGAGGCATATTCCCGCTCCGTCTTCACAGCCAACAATACTTCTTGTCTCGCCCTAGGGAATGGTCTCAGGTTCGCCCATTTAAGGTGTTGCAGCAGCAACTCATGATCATCAAAGTTCGCAGTACCAAATTCAGAAATTTGTATACTTCCTATTGATCATCCACATAGCTTCATATATAGTATTTTAAAACTACTAGTAATGTTTCAAATACATGAAGGCCCCCCCTCATTGAAAATGTTATGATAGGCAAAATACATTTCAAAATACAAGTTTCTTCCCGAATGCAAGTCTCCTGAAATAAAACAATCTGAGAATGGCTATGCATACGCCTGGGTCAAAAATGCAAGTACGTTCATGTATTTAGGTTCGGTTTTGTCTGTTTTTGAAGTCCGGACTCAGTACGAGCATTATGTAAGTCAAGGCTTTCTCTAAGATTCCTCTCACTTTGGGGGAAAATAGTGGATTGACCGTAAGCACTTAGGTAGGCCCAACTTAGTTTCACCAACTTAGTGGCCTTAGAATCTTGGAAAAGTAGCAGAATCTCAATAATCTTAGCGATCAATACGCCGGAGTTAATGCACAAAATACTCGTAGGTGAATGAATGGGTGTAGGAGATGCACAACTCCAAATGCCATGGGCCGAAAAAATACTCGTAAAATCAGCCACATTGCCGAAGGGCATTTATTTATTAAACTCGGCATTAACAAAAAAAATTAGAAAACGATAGAGAGTGAATTTTATGGTTAACAGTCGGATTCATTGTTAATGTCTCTCTCTGGAGACTTTCCAATATATTGCGGGATCCTAGATGGCAGATCTGTCTTCCGAATTGGATTTCCATGGACCTAGAGAGTAACGAGAAAGACGAATTACAAATCTGGGTTTTCAAATTTCGCGCTCAATGTTTGCATACCCCTGGTGGCTGCATGAGTAACTGATCTTTAAGTTGTCGAGCCACGTGCTCCAACTGGGATAAGTATTGGAGTGTGTTTTCTTTAGGATGGTCACCATTGCCACGCTGTTGACCCTCACGACTTTTTTCTCTCAGAAGTTCGAGCAAGGCTACAAGGTTATCGTCCACTTCCTGACGTCCACCGTTTTCCCCTTCTGTTTCTTCCTCGCTCAGAGTTTCATTTGGCCTCGTTACTCCTTGGCGATGCGTTCTACCCTGTGGTCCACTGGGGGTTGATTGCAAACGTTGTCGAGCTCGTGGAATTGGCCCGGACCGAGCGGCCGTGGTGTCGTTTGGTTGGATGGGAGTACTCAAAGGTGATGGTAATGGCCTCAGAGGGGACATGCGCTTTGGTAGTGGTTTGAGGATGAGCTCTTGCTCAGAGTAAGGTATTTTGGAGGGTGGGATAGGAGAGATCGATTCCCTTTCGTGGTCCGATCTCTCCAGTTCAGGAACAGGGGGTAAAGGCACACGACCTTGAGCAAACTGAAGATTGGAAGGCCGTGGATGAGGCGACCTGTACATCCGCTTTGTGGGCAGATTCAGATTATTTAGAAGACTAGCGAGATTGGAGGCAGAGTCGTATGGAGAGTCGCTCCCTCCACGCTGGGCTTGACCATTAGCCAAAGCTTGATTGTGATCTGGAAGTCTTCGTTTGTGAAATCCACGACCCAAGGTACCATTAGTAGAAATCCTCGGTAGCTCCCGCCTAGGAGCAGGTGGAGGCGATACCGATTGTTCCCTCATCCGGCGATATTCGTCTATGGCTGCTGATGTTGGGAAAAAATCATCATCCAAGTCATCGTCTACTGGCGATCCTTCACCCTCATCAAAAGAAAGCTCATGATCTGGAATGTCATTGCTTAAAGATGCCGGGACAATTTGAATCACGGTGACCTTACTCCCGTTTTCATCCAGAAGGCGGTCAGATCTGGCTTCTGAATGATGATCATCGGCATGGTCTCCGATGTCGTGATCATTTTCCTCTTCCATCATTTTGTCGTCCATCTTACTTCCATATGGACTAGTTTCCTTCGAGAGTGGACCTGCCGAAGGGGAGCTGTAACCTGATGTTGACGAGTTATCGGGACTGGCAGATCGGTCACTTTGATTGCAATCGGTCAGCGTTTTCGTTCCTTGGAATGGTTTCGTCTTTCGAATGGGTTTACTTGGAGGAGCAGCATGTTTCTTGAATTGATGTTGCCTCAACATATTTTCCTTGTTTTTCATCACAGTCAGATCTGTTTGGGTACCATTGGTGTTCTTGGCTGATCTGAAGCTCTCCACGTGAAGTCTGAGTTTGCCGTTGCTGGTCACACGGCTATTAGACTTCTGCAGGGTGTTGTTTCGTTTAGGAACATCATATAAAACGGCATCATCTGGCATCTCATGAGAATCATTACTAGTGTTCATGGTGGACGATTCGTGACTGTATAGACTGGTTGGGGTCTGGGTCATTCTACTTGGTTTATCCGATCCTTCTAAAACTATTTTCTGCGTTGATCCCAAACTCGAAATGGACTCTGTGGAACCATAATGGCTTCGGTTGTTTATTAATCCCAAATGTTGTCGCTCGTTTTCAGGCGTGCTTTCTTCGTGAAGAAGATTCTCCAAACTTCTGGCATTCTGTCTGAGTTGACTGTTGATATTCTGGCGGTCCACGGCTTGGTACCGGATGTTACCGTGACAACTGTCCTTATCATGATCGAAAGATTCCACCATGGCCAGATCTAAATGGTTCTCTGAGTCGAACATGACGGAACCAGGCTTTGAATCTGCTTTCCTCGACCAATACTCTGACGATCCATTCCCTGCATTGGAGGTGGTCCGTGTGTATTTACGTCGATATTTCTCCGGGTCTGGGAGATCAAAACTTCGACCAGCCTGAAAGTGAAAACAATTTGGAATCACACTTCTACTCAAAGTGATTCGCCATGAAAAGGCTCTCCTGCATTGACTCGCCTGAAATTCACAGAGATCCTCGGCTGTCCCGTACAGTTTTGATGATCTAGAAGAGCTTCCAGGTTTCCTCCCGTAGTTCCCAATGGTATTATGGTTGAAGTCAGTCTGCCTTGATCCCAGGTACTTGTTAACCGAGGCATTGAAGGTGGTTCTTGAAGGTCGCATGGTATGGCTGTGAAGAGTTTGAATAGATGTGGCGCGATAGTGGAGCGAATTGGAGGTCGCACCAGCCGTTGTTTTGCTTCTTTGAAGAGTCACAATCGGCCGGACCTCACTCTTCCCGCTGACCTCGTGCATCTTGTAATGCGAGGTCAAATCTTTAGCCGCTTGGATCTCTGTCGTCGTTCGAGGATGGATGTACATCGATTGATGTCGACGAATGATGGCATGCCTCATCGTTCCGGCTCCAGCCGAATTCGAATTGCGATGGTTTGGAGCAGGCAAATGTGGAGCAGGCATTGGAGGCTCTCGACAAAGCTCGGGAATCGTGTGGATGGCTAAAAAGGCAAGGGTTGAACTAAAGCACAAGCCATATCGGCATTTCAAGGCTAGAACACTTACACGAATGTTTTCTGGTTGGTCCACCCGCCAAACTTTCATTGCCTTGAAGGCTCTTCGATAATGTCCCAAGGAGGTCGTATCTTCTCTCATAAACGCCAGTGGGCGTTTTCTGCTTCTGTCCTCCATTCAGGAAAGAGAGGGATCGCTTCACCGAATTTTGACTGGGATGCAAGGTGTTGTAGGTATTCCTGTAGACCCAAGATGGATGCGGTTGAGGACCTCCAGAGGGCGTCTTTAAGTTCAAAGTGTCCGTCAGATCACTTTGTCGATTAACTAGATCCTGCTTGGCGTAGAAAAAGAATTTTTTTTTGTCAATCGGTAGTTCTTCAAAGAGAACTCTCGCAACCAAAGTAAAAATTCGATATGCCTGCAGATCATTTTTTACCTTCGTTGTGAGAACTGTGTCAGAGTCGAGAGAAGAGAAATGATGCTCTTTTCGCTCAAAATCATCCTCATCGTGGTCATTTTGTATTTGAAGATAGCAAAAAGTCTGCTGACTGGCAAAAAACGAGACGATCATAGCGGTCACCGTGCTAATAGTTGTGGTCATATAAGCTAAAGCGAACGCATGGGGTTATGATTTGCCATCTCATAATAAGAAGGATTAACCTGAGTTAGATATTACCATGATACATAAGATCATTCAATTGTTTGGTCTTGATGTATTGCTTGCTCTCATCGGTTAGAAATCCTCTCCATTCGCCCACTTCCAAAATGAGCAGGTTCACCAAATTTACCAATAGAACAGCCAATGACAGCAGTAAAATTCCTTGGGCTTTCATGACGGTTATCCCATAACCATGACAACAAAGGATCAAGGTCACACTTCCGGTGAAGATGTTCTATAAAAGATCATTTTAGCTCAGAGAAAGCTCAAACATGATTCAGTTTCAAGCGTTTTCATTACCCAAGCTCCTGTCCAAATATTGGAACCCAGTGAGAAGATGGGCAATTCCATCATGAAGTAAATTCCAGCCACCATTTGCACCATGCCCGCTGTAGCCAAAATCAAGGCCCAGATGACATGAAGAACATGATTGGTCTTCCGATTTCCACATATTCGCACACCTAAAAGTCGATATATATTTAATTTCAGGAAAAAGCTGATAGATAGTAAGATGAATTAGGTAGTTACAATGTCCGTGAGAGTTGGACAACATCTCAAAATCCCATTTTGTGCGATAATGAAAATCTGTTTGTTGGTTCAAGTTTCTCAAATTTCCACTTAATTAAACTTCCAATATATATACATATGATTAATTTTCTGTTACCTTAACATTGCATGTTACAGGTAGATTATCCCACCCAAGACTATGTCCCACCTAACCCCCCCTCTTTTGGTATGGGTAGTACATGTACACAGTATATGTGTATTCCCAATGTCCTTTTACTCTCATTTGAAAAAGGGCGGCGTCATTCGAGCGCGCGTTTGTGCGCACGCAGAGATTTGTTGGGGAATCCATGGACCATGGGTTACGAAAACAGATCTGCATAGAGAGCACGATTGGAACCAGTGCCATTCGCCAAGTAAGAGGGAGAAACGGGAAAGGAACCAACGGCCAGAGAACAACAAACCCCAGGAAAGAGAAGAGAGGGGGGGGGTCAATTTGGAGAAAGTTGACTCAAGCGCTTACCATGAGCCAATCTAGCCGAAGCAGCTGCACTTCAATGGATGACAATAAATCTAGGTGATTCATTAGGAAGGGTGTGGTATACTGGCCGAGATTAAACCTTTCTAATGTTTATGTCATTTGTTGGCTATCATTTCCAGACGAGCTATTAGAGAAATGAAAATAATTTTCTATTTTGTGACGGTTATTTAAACATAGCGGTCTTGGTATGGAGTTATAATATGTTCGGCTCAGACGGATGAGTAACACACTAGAATGTTGCTCAATGTGCAAACCAATGTTGACAATAGATACCAACTTTTTGAGAGTCTTGTTCATATCGTTTATTGTTTGAACCACTCAAGCATCAGATTTGACGATAGCATGATAGTCCAGGTTAGAGACGTCCATGAAATTTAAAAGGACTTTCTTTCCTGGCTGAGTTGTTCCCAACTTTCCTCCAGAGATCCAAAGGCTGGGGACTGGGAAAAAGAAGTGAGGACAACGAACGTGCGTAGTTAGTAGTGGTTTGGTGGAAGAGGAAAGGAAAGCTCCTTATTGGTTGGAAGTGGAAAAGGCCGAAGAGGCTGCTCGAAGGCCCAATCAGCGGAAACTGTCGGCCAAATCGCATCTCTGTCTTCTCCACACCACCCTTTACACAGACACACTCATCAAAGTTAATCGTTTGCTTCATGTTTTGAGTGAGTTGGCGTGTTTGGATGCCATTTAGCAGCCAAGAAAGAGGAACGGAAAAAGCCAGGTGATCGCAAAGTGATCCGAGTTTTTTTCTCCCACTACGTTCCCTCCCCTCCTCCAATTTTTGGTGCCACGAGGATCGCTGCTAATGAGACCGTCATTGGTGGATTGAAAGAAGGTGCGAAAACGGCGAAGATTGACTGATCGACTAACTGACTGAATACTGACTGAGTGTTGGCTTGTCATCCGTCATTGTCAATTTCAGCGTTATCAAAGAAAGGAGGAGGCACGGGCGAAATTGACAGAGGGATTGTCATCCTCATCGCCGTCTTGATCAACAACATTTACCTGTGGCAGGAGACGGAGCCGGATGATGACTTGGGGTTTCGTTGTTTGCGGGCCCAATGAGGCTTTGGTGGTGTCAGGTATGGCCAATAAGTACATGTACAATCAGTCCTTCAGCACTCTTCTGATAAGCAAGCACATATCAAGAAGAGGAGAAACCTCTATCTCTATTTTCCCGTTAGATGATCATCTTCCAATTGAAAGATGGCATTCCACATTATTAGCCAGCTCCTCTCCTTTTGTTGGCCATATCTCGAATCAAAAGAGAGAAGGAGAAAGAGATGCCAATAAGATAGAGTTGAAATCATGAAGCATGAAAGGCAATCAAGATGAGAAATGAGTTTTCGCACGGCACGGACAAATCAGGATGAGATTGATTTGTAGTCAGTTATCAAAAGAAACATGCTTATGAATGAGAAAGGATCATGAATGAGTAACTTGTGCAGCCTTGTTTTGCAGGATGTTGCCACAGAAAACCCCTCTTGGTGCCCGGGGGTCGAGCCTTTGTTTGGCCGGGGATCCAATATGTCCAAAGGTATGTTACGGTCCGTATCTTAACTTGAACATAAGATAAATCATGTCAAGAAGAAATCGTCTCAGCAAATCATCAAGAGATGCCAAATTGATGGCGGTATAATAATTGAGGCATGGATCAAATTTGTTCACCGTTATCTCAAATTGGAGGCATTGTTTTATTTGTGAGTCCAGATTCCACGCTTTCCTTGTGACTTTCGCAAAGAAGCTGAGGTTTCAAGTTCTCAAGTAATTTAAGCTCGTCTTAAAAATCACGCTTGCTGTAAAAATAACCATTACCCCTCTTGGTGAGACAAATGAATGTGGTCTGGTGGGGACTTGGTTGGGGGGCCCGGGGGCAATAATGATTGTATCTTGATTCTTTTTCCTTCCCTCTTAGGATATTGCTAAATGTCATGACTCTGAAAGTGTCGTCCAACCAAGTCAATTCAGTTCAAGGTGTCCCCATATCAGTGACGGGCATTGCTCAGGTATTTCTATAGACATTTTTGAACCTCATAACAAATTCAACAATCGAGAGACGTGAATGAGAGCAAAGAGGTTTACATTGTGGCTAAAACACACGCGTTTGATCGTACGAAGAGACTCAACTTGGTCCGATCGTGATGATGACCTAAGCAATGGCCAAGAGGGATTCTTAACTAAAAGTTATTGACATTTAGTTTTTGCTTGAATTGTTTCTGATTATGATCAATCGCGTGGGATTCTAAACTGAAGGTTTCTGGAATCCGATTAAACAGTCTGATTTTGGGCAATAATTGCAGGTTCTTTCAAGATATCAAATCAGAACCCCTCTAAAGTCAAAGTCAAACTTTAGCGTTCAATTGGTGCAAATACTTTCGAAGAAATCAGTGATCAAATCCATTGAAAGAAACCAACATATTGTTGGAACGGCTGAGTTGCATTGAGATGAATTCAGAATCATCTCTGCAAGAGTACCGACATCTGTTCAGAAGGTTTTTCCTTTTTATTGATGCTATTTCTGGCCACCCTGAAGCTAGCTTTGAGCGCCCATTTTCCCCCTGACTAGCTGACGTTACGCAAAGAGACGCAAGAAAGGAAGATTCACTTTCTCTCAGAGCTTTAATAACTTGGCAATTAATGGTTAGCGTCACAAAGACTTCGAAATGGTTATTGGAGTGCCATCTGTTCCCAACCCAACAAAACAACAATCGCTCCATTCTAGCTCAATTATGATTGGCCAACCGTCAATTGAACAATGTTGTGCTCATTTCAGTCAAGTTTCAAATCCCCGAAATCGCCAGGGATCCGCCCTGTGATGTTGTGATAGGATCCCCTTACAACCATCCAACTTCGCCACTAATCATTAGAGTACCAAGAAATATCAAGCCAGTGCAATTAAACCATCCATTTTACTCAGCAGGCCAAAATTTCAAGGAACTAATCTGTTTCACAGGGTGTCCATCGAGTTCAATCAAACCCCCCCAAGACTTACCATCATACACCAATATATTAGAAGATTGGTTGTCAGTTCTGGTCGTGACCCATCCTGTAACGATTGCACGTTAATTATCCATCAAGGATGATGGAATTAAGAATCAGATATCATCACAATGAGTCTTGAAGCTTTGAGGAAACAAATAGGCCCATGTGCGCAATGTACTGTACAGAACCTAAATGAACCTGAAATCTCCGCCCTGAAAGATTCCAAATGTTGCCGTTGCTGATTTTCGATGTTCGTTGATGTGGCTGATGTTGGAGCGTAGTTGTTATTCCGGAAACTCTCAGATCCTACCCGCGAGATTTTCGGGACAAATTACCTTCGAATTTATCTGAGAAGCGAGCCTGAGCCACACAAAACCAACGCAATATTAATTCCAAATGCACCTGGATATATGACATACAAAAGCCTTGGAGTAGGGACGTCCATAGCATGTCAATCCGCTAAATTTGAGTCTCACTCTTTTTGACTGCTGCCATTTGAGGATGGGGTTGGTGTTTGATGACCACGGAAAAGACATTCGAACTCGAGTTTCCGCTCCCATTCGTCTCTTTTTGGGGTTCTTCTTTAGGGGAAGCGTGTGTTTATTCATGAAGTCCTCGAGAGATAGGATCCATGATGATAATATTGTCCAAGGTCTGGATAGAGTAAAGCGGGATCTGAAGTGCTTCTTGCTCCCATTTGCTCAGCATGCTGGTGATCACCGTGATGATAGTGTTGTAAGGCAATGCAAAAGTGACTTGATAAATTTGAGGGTCACGAAGTGCTGCCCCACGAGCTTGCACTAAGGATCTTGGAATCGAGTGCAGTCAGAGGAAACTGGATATCCACCCGGACTCATTCTGACACACCGAGCTGGATAAAGTAATTTTGAAAGAGGGGGATTTTTGACTCATCTCTAATAAGTAGTCAGTAGCTGAAGTTATTATTGAGATTTATTCTTGCATCACCGTCTCAAGTCCTTTTTGGAGATGACTCTCGAGTACTCTGAACACTTGAGGGGGAGAAAAATAGTCCGCCCACCATGACCAAGACATCATGGACTAAGGACTTCAGACCAAGAGAAGATCTTCCAGATGCAAAAGAGATCCCCAGGACGTCACCATCTAAATTCACTGCGAGTTATCTCTAGAGATGTTTATAAATGAACACATGTAATCGTGTCCTTTACCAATGGAGGTCTAGTTTAAAAACCCACACCATAATTTGTAAGACAATGTTCAATGCTGAACATTATGGGTTGTCTTGACATTGCCGGAAGAAGGACGTTGCTCCCCCCTCTCTCTCTCTTGTCTTTTAAGATAAAGGTGCATTAATTCCTGCCATTGGATCCAGCCCAAAGAGCACGGAATCGGGTGGGTTGAGAGACAATTAACCCAACTTAATATTGTGGCACTGTATGGTACATTGCAATATTTGATATGCAAAAAGGCCCAACAACAACTAGATGGTGCATTTGAACCCCAGAAATTACGTGCATTTTTCTAATGGAAATCGTTTCAAGTTGTGACTCAATTAAACTTTATTGGCAGTCAACTTGTTTTCCTACCCTTAATGAAGATGGCTCAGATTGAATCAACCATACAGTCCTTGTGTCTTTGCAAGGTCAGAGCTGAAAGGCGATCAACTATCCTTTAATTCTCAATCCAGTGTCACGCGTGTATCATTGTCATAAATTCAGAACAATTTTGAGCCCATAATAATCAGCAGTTTATAACGT
>NC_081449.1:4118290-4205502 GCF_007210705.1 Tigriopus californicus | reverse complement strand
ATCGACCCCCTTTATTCAACCACCTTTTCAGCACATCCCAACTGCATACGTTCACAGTAGAAACATGAACGAAGGTCTGGCTAGTATATGTAAAAGACTCAGTGACCCTTCAAATTAACCAAGGGATAAGATCGTCGAAAATGGGTTCATTGTGTTGGCCTGGCAGCCCCTTATAGGCCCATTGTCTAAATCATCTCAGAATTGTTAGCGTACCGGAACCACTTGGCGTCCTCTAAACCAACATGAACGCTAAGAAACTGACAAATCTCATTATATATCCTGGTGTTTACTTTCACCAAAGACACCCCTAACACCCCCTGCTGACCTGAGCAAAACTGGGCTTGCCACTGGACGCATATTATCCGCATGGATCATTGCATATGTAAATTGTCATCCTCGTTGACGGTCTTCTCATCTTTCTCAGGTTGCGCTTAAACACTATGACTTTGATCGTGACGAGTAGCAATGTTTACTCGGGTCAAGGCGTGTCCATCTCTGTCACGGGAATCGCTCAGGTAGTACAAGTACCAGTACCTTGTAGTAGCCATGTTCGTACAGTACAATCACGTCACAGTATCTTTAGAATGGTGAAGTTGATACTTGAATACCGACAATTCTCTATAGACCACGTACAGTCAGCATAACATAAGTGCCGGACATTGTTTTCCCATGTGAAGGTTTACACCGAGATAGAGCTAACTGTTTGCTTATCGATATGGGCTATCTGTACTTGGATATGATTGATGATGATAGTCTGGGTAATAGCCAATGCAAGCATTTTCAATTAACCCACTTACATATCTGGCGACGTTAACTACCCAGCAACAATTAGTGCGGTAACTTCACAGGCCAAACACCTTTCGAAACATTTCACATTTAAGTGCGAAATTCGAAAAACTTGTCGGAGACAACATATGTGCCAAAGGTTGGAATTCTGAGAAAATAGGACTTTGTGTTGTATGGTGTTAGATGAGCTCTAAAAAATATCATTTGCATTCCTTAAAAACCGTAAAAACTCGGGGGATGACACTGTTTTAAGAAACAACCGTTTTAAAGTCTAAATACTGATTTACAAAAAAATTGAATCCAAGACCGGAAACTGAATTTGTGGGGGAAAATGCATCGTTTTGTGACCCTTAACAAATCACTCCTTTGATTTTCATTAATTGACATCATTTGTGTCGAATATTAACCCATTTCAACATGTTCCATCCTTGAACAGTCTATTATGCAAAGCAACTAGTCAATACCATTGTATAAAGGGTCTCCACATGTGTTATTCATCTGACAGGCCATGGAACTTGCATGACTTCGCCCACTTGATTAATAGACAAAGAATACCATCGTTTTGGTGCTTCTTCATTTGTTCAGAGAGAGAGACAGAGAGAGATCGAGAGGAGGGGATACTCATTTGGTATGCACAGTGCAGAGTTTCTTCCGCATAACCAACATACCCTACCACGATTGCCATCTGGACAGCATTCAAGTTTTATAATCTATCGTGTGTATTTTTCCATTCGCGATAATTAGCGTCAAACGTGAAGGATCTTCATCGACATCAAAGAAATGTTCCTACATTCTGTTGGTTTCAAGTCCAGGCTTCATCAGCACTTCAAATACAAAAAGCTCAAAAGACTCTGAAAATGCATCTCGAGGCATGTTGGCCATCTAAACTCATTCCCGTCTCTCGTTTGTGTGAATACCTTTCAATCACAAATAACAAGCTAGCGGTAGAAGGGCTCTTTCAAGCGCCAAACTGACAAGGAGCTGTTTTTTCCAAGTTGTTGGTCATCTGGATTCAACAGTTAAGTGTCGTCAGTTTGGTGGTAAACTACGCACACCTTAAAATGGTGCGCTCGTTTTATACCTTGAACTTGCTGTTGACGCCAGTGTTGCAATTTGTAGGTCAAAATCCAGGGTCAAAATGAGGAAATGCTGCTCGCCGCTTGCGAGCAGTTTCTGGGCAAGAGCGAAGAACAGATTCAACAAGTGGCCTTGGAGACCTTGGAAGGACACCAACGAGCCATCATGGGCTCTATGACCGTTGAGGTGAGTTAATGGACCTTATTCTCATTCGACAGTGTCCACAAACCAATCTGTCTTGACCTTGTTAATTACTAACCAACAGCATGAGCATCATTTGTCGGAGTCTTAAAAGTGCCTACTCGGCAGCGTGTTTTTTAGTTCCTGAACAAAGAATGGATACATTAGCTTGGCTTAGTTCAGACACTTTTACATGGAAAGTCATGACTAGGATCTACATACGAGGTGAAAAGTTGGGTTTCTCTTTCAATTAGCGTGAATTATCCGGCCTGAGAGGAGGAATATGAATCATCTCCTAATTTTCAAGGGACTTTTTCTCCTCCCTGCCAAATTTTGTGCACTTGTGATCGGGCATTAAGATTGCATTCCATGGGCAAAATGACATCATTAACCCTCCAGCTTTCAGATGATCTGCCAACATCACAAGAGAGAAAAAAAGCTAATATAGACCAGACTGTGGAAGCAAAGTAAACATGTGGCACCGGAAAATAAGGCCTGGGAGAAAATCGGTTGGCACCGCACAGTCTCCACTTATTGACCATTTGGATTTAATGGCTACGGTTCATTTGTGTGCCACTATGTCTGTTGCAAAAATATGGCTGCAAAAAAGTTCATAAGGATGGGAAAAACACGGACTCGAGCCGATTTGTGACCATTCAAACTGTAAAACCGCGGAAAAAGGGACCATTTATTAAATTTCCCACTGCCAGAGAAGAAAATATTATTTTAAATAGCTGCATGTGGTTGGCACAAAATGACGTGATTTGGCTCCAACACATTTGCTTGGAGTGATAACATGCACACGCTGAAAAGCAAAAGGCAACTGATAGTGATAAAACACTTGAGATAATAGTTCGATTGTAGTCGTTGCAAAAATATCCATCCAAGCCGAAGATTTCAGTTTTGCTCGGACTCAACTGGCCAGTTCGTGTTCGCTGAGGGCATTAACTTTTTTGCCTTGTCTCGTGACTGCTCTCATCTTCTTTTCGTTTTTTCGCCATAGATTTGAGCTGGAAAACAAGATTGATCTATAGTTTTTGTCTTCCAGGAAATCTACAAAGATCGCAAAAAGTTCTCGAAACAGGTCTTCGAAGTTGCCTCTTCCGATTTAGTCAATATGGGAATCACCGTGGTTTCGTATACACTGAAGGACATTCGCGATGATGAGGTACGTAATACACCTCGTTTTTTCCTACTCAACGATGTGTACCCACATGCGCAATTCAAAGATGCAAGACCATAACTCTACATCCACCAACATTTTTACAACCCAAAGCCGGTTGGTAGATTTTTACTTCCAACTAAGAAGTATCACGCCATTGCGTAATGCGTCAATTCTTCCGGTTGAAGCGAGAAAAATGCCATCTTCGGAAGAGGAACCCCCTTCGAGACGAAAAAGGGATCTACGTCTCATTTTTGTTGTAGGTTCACTTGCATCATGGCCTATACATCATATCTTCTCTTTGCTATTGTAGTTGGCTCGTGAAGTAAAAGTCCAAAAAGTTACGTTTCCCTCTCGGAACTTTCCTCACTGTGTCGTTCGCAGCTATTGTTACTTATGGTGTCCTTCAAGGGACCAAACTTGCGTCTCTTTGAATTTCTTCTCGGCTAATTTCATTCTTGACAGACGATCGCGAAAGGGCCTTTTTGTCCCGAACGCATGAGCCAAACAGATAAACCTCACTTAGGGCCCCCGCAATGATGATCTAAAGAAACTGCTTTGCATAGATGAATGGCAGGAAAGCGAACCATGTTTGGTTCTTGTCCGTTTTCCTATATTTGTTCGAATTAACGGTAGTTCTTTTTTGCCTCTTCACGGGAAAATGCAAATGCCCAAAAATTGAGTGAATGATGGTAGACCATTTGCGACAGGTATATCTTTGAAGTACATCTATGACCATGAACAAGAAAAAAAACCAGAAACATCTTGCTTGGGGACACGTATGATGATGGATGAGGATTCGCGGATTCCTTTTTTGCAGACTCTTTTTCGACTCTTGAGCATCAACTCATTGGTTCTTGGGCTCTTGGAAAGGATACAGATTCTCAACATTTTCCATAGGAGGTATTGTGCAATGAGTCCCTGATTGTACATGCTTATCAAGAACTTTCAAACAGCAATTACTCTGTCGCCTCGAAAAGCTATCCCCGAAACATTGAGTCAAAGCCGAGGATTTCTCATTAATTCAGGGTCAAATTGGGGGCCCCTGACACAATGGAGCGATGACTCATAATTGTCAGTTTCGCTGAGCTACAGTAGAAGGAAAACTGAACTCACAGATACCAAGATAGATCAATTAAATCAACCACTTTTGGTTCCTTTGCGTCGAAAAGAGTCATCAAACTAAAAGAATTGTCTTCTTTTGACTGTGACCTTTTTTGCACTTACGTTTTGTGAAGAAAGAACAAGTATTAGAAGATTAAACGACGGTCTTTCATTGTTTTTGGTTGGCAGGGATTATAGCCTTCCTTAATGTTAAGGAACAAGGACTTTGGATGCTGAATCCGTGGGTTTCTGTTGGGAAGCTAAGCATTTGGCCATCCATCAACGATAATTTGCTCGATTCCTTGGACTAGTTATCAATAGCTCACAAAAAAGAGGAACCCAATGACTTGTGACTAGGGTTACCTCCCAATGAATTCGAAATCTTTTGTGCCAAAGCTTCAATGCTACGTTCTTTTACGTTCTTTGCTTGTGGCACTGTAATCTCTGACATCTTTCACGATTAGCAATCAAGACACAGAAAGAACGCTTCAAGTTTCATTCGAACAATGCTGGCGAATTCAACATTTCTTTTTCCAAGGGGACGGAGAGAGCGAGAGAGTGAAGGAATTTGAAGTGCGAATATTCATTGAAGGTGCCCAATAAAATTGATGGCAAAGCATTTTTGGAGCTGCCGACCTTGGCTAATGAAATTTCGGGGGTGCTCAAGGTAACAGTTGATATCAGAATCAGCCCATAATTGCGCGGCTGTCAACCTAACAAGTGGGCTAATTTGAGTTCCTGTGTGTCCCCAGCTGTTCTATTATAGTTATGGCTCATGCCCTAGCTCATTTGGTTCATCAGGTAGTTTCCCACGTTGACAGGAAATTCAAATTCGTCTTCATCCGCATACTAGCTCACGCGATCTTGTTCCGAGCACTTCTTACTGCTTCAGCTCAGGAAATTTGATCTCAATCCTTGACTCAATTCAAGTGATTTTTGCTTCCAGCTCAGACGCAGAACGCTTGCTTTTCCTCACCAAATTTGGGTTCGACAACAGTACTATAAGCGTAAGAAATGGATACATTTCACAACTGTGAGACAAAAATCCTCGATTTCCTTGGCATTCCGTCTATGCCATAAATAAGCAGCCTGGAGGAGCATTACCGAACCAATCTACCAATGTTCGACGACTCGAAAGGGCATAAAAATATTTACTAAAGAGAATGACGAGACGAATTCTTGGATGCCCTTCAAAATGACGAGAATGTGGTCGGTTCTAATCATTTTTTGGTTTGGTTTTAGGGATACTTGAAAGCTTTGGGCATGGCTCGAACAGCTGAGGTCAAAAGGGATGCGAGAATTGGCGAGGCCGAAGCCAAACGCGACGCCCAGATCAAAGAGGCGATTGCCGAAGAAGAGAGAATGGCTGCGAGGTTGCTCAACGACGCCGAGATCGCCAAGAGTAAAAGGGATTTTGAGCTAAAAAAGGCTGCTTATGACGTGGAAGTTCAGACAAAGGTACGATTCACAGCTTTGCATTGGTCCACTTGAGCCGAGTTTGAGGACAAGCTGGTTTGATTGGTTGCAGAAAGCGGAAGCCGAATTGGCGTATGAATTGCAAGCAGCCAAGACCAAACAGAGGATCAAAGATGAACAGATGCAAATCAAGGTGGTCGAAAGGACTCAGGAGATCCTGGTTCAGGAACAGGAAATCCAGAGGCGAGAACGAGAATTGGACTCGACAGTCCGACGTCCGGCAGAGGCCGAAAAGTTCAAATTGGAAAAACTGGCAGAGGCCAACAAGAACAAGGTAGAGTTGTACTGAGCATTCCAATTGCCAGGGGTCATTGAACTTCTTGGTCTAATTCACACCTTGTTCTTGCATTGGATAGGTCATTATGGAGTCGGAAGCTGAGGCTGAAGCCGAGATTTTGCGCGGAGAGGCTGAAGCCTTCTCTATCGAGGCCAGGGCCAAGGCTGAAGCTGAAAAGATGGCCAAGAAAGCCGATGCCTGGAAGGAGTACAAAGATGCCGCCATGCTTGATATGATGCTAGAATGTCTGCCAAAGGTATTCAAGTCATCTCCATTTGCACTACATCTTACTGCCGATTGCCGACAATGCATTTCACCTTGCAAAAGCCAGAAAATGGCGAATATTCGATCGCAATGCCCTTCACATTTGGCCCATGTTAATCGGTTGAATCTTTCAGGTTGCTGCCGAAATCGCTGCTCCGCTGTCACAAGCCAAGAAGATATCGATGGTCTCGGACGGTTCCGGAGAGCTAGGGGCCAACAAACTGACCAATGAAGTGCTTCAAATAATGCAATCGGTGCCCAACCTTGTCAAGAACATGACTGGTGTAGATATAACGACTCAAATGTCTCGAGGAGGAATCACTGCCAGGGTGAGAGATACATCCCTTTCTGGTTTCACATTTTAACTGCCCAAAAAGCCTTTATTCTGCATGGCGCTAGTGTCGTTACCCTCGACATACCTGAAAATAGATCGAAAAGGAAATTATTACGAGACCTTCAATTTTCATTTAATAGACCATCACAACCGCAAACACCGCCAATACCTCATGACAAGTTCAGCTGTAGGTGGCATATAACGGATGGATGATATGGGGAAATTCAATGGGGTAAAAGTTGCACAAGTGTTTCTTCAAAGGACCTTGTACCTCACTCGTATTTATTGCCAGTATCCGCCTTCACTTATTCCGCCCAAATTTACCTACGCAAAATACCATCTACAACCTAGTAGTAGTTCAACACAGTTTAAGCGCCACTACCTGAAGTTAGTGACTCCATTAATGGACGTACGTACGAACATACATACACACACAGAAGAGTTAGTGCCACCGACCTTAGCGTTGGGGTCAGTTTCTTTCGCCGAGATGGATGCACGTACTTTGCACCTAGGTTCGAAGAATCCAATTCTCGCCAAGACACCAAGATTGCACATAACTCGTCGTCACGAGTCATTTTGTGCTAATGCGCCCTCTCATGTTTCCACTTTCAGTCCGTCTCCATCACTTCAATGAGATCTCACTAATCGGACCATCGGACCGACCGGGTTTCGACACCATTCTTGGTCAGAAAGTGTCTGACAGACCACCTAGAAGGATGTATCCCACTATCTCCATCTCGATCTTCTCATCACCCTCATCATCATCATCAACTTCATCATCACAACCATCCAAAACTAAAAGTCGTCATGTTCATCAGGGCCAAAATGGACGTGTTAATTTCAAAACAACTCCGACTTTCCTCTCGTGTATTACCTACCAATGATACGTCTACATATTTATCGATCTCATTGACCGTCGTAGGATGCTTGCTTGCGAGGAAACTGCCAATCAAACTCAACTCATGGCTCCTTCACAATCTAATATTTTGTAGACATTCCACATTTCTATTCCTCCTTCTCTCCTTCGCCCACAATAAAATCTATGTACTAAGCAGAAGCGCCAATTACCACAAACAAACCACACGTGTGTAAATCAAAAAAACAAAAACAAAATAAATGTACTTAAAAATGCCAAGCTAGAGTGTCGGAGGGAAAATAATTCACATATTGGTTTTACCTACAAACAAAACCTGCTTAGAGATCAACCATTCCATTGAGATAGGGTTGGTATCAGATTGGTGTTCTTTTACCTCGTTGGATTTTTGTTTTGTAGATATTAAGCTGCCTTTTTGGTTGACGCAAGGGTGTCCAGCTTTTACTCACTCATAAGGGCGGGGAGTTTTTGGTCTCGAAAACGAATGAGCTTTTAAAACCATTTACTTGGGAGTGTGAGTTTTGAAAAAGTGAAATATTGGGAATAGAAAGTGATTGGGGGTTGGTGTTTATTGTCCTCCATCCCAAGTCAATAGGATCCCAGTTCAGAGGCTTGCTACACTTCTGCATACTGTAGTAGATGTGGGCCTCCCACAAGATGATGATCAGCCACCAGAAACCATCTGGTTTCTTTTTGTGAAAGGTCCGGAATGGAATGGACTCGTTATCTGCCCACAAGCCAAAGCCATCTTTGAATGGTTCCCTTAAAAGCAATTTTCGTGGCACTTTATGAATTGAATATCCTGGGAAGATAGAAGAACACCACAAGTCATCGTCAGCATTGCAGGAAATAACTTTGGTCCATCTCAACTGTGTGGTGGATTTGGCGTTCGTCTTCAATGTGAGCAGAAATTCATGCTCTCTGTCTTTGTTGGTGGCTCATCTTGGAGGCCTGGGATTTGCCTTCAAGGATCATTCAACCTTAATTGGAGGCTCTCATTGGATTTGTCACGGATCATACAGTTAACCGCAATCGCATAAGTGAACAAATTGATTTCCAACACTCTAGCACACCTGGACTGATTCTCATGAATATGCGAGTGCTTCAATCAACAGGAAGAGACAGGGAATTATGAGAGATATCTGAACTATGCATCTAATTCCGACCACTCGACCACTACGCACAGGATTGATTCAATCCGTACAACGAAGTAGCGTGACGAATTGGGTATGAGAGACATGTGATGCCCATAAACAATAGGATCACCTCTAGGGCCAAACCCATGATTGTCGTCGGGACAAAGTTGAGGAACTATACGCTAAAACACACTCATTGTTATCAACATCTTGCCATCACTTCCTATTGTCTTGAATCATGCTGATCCGAGTCTTTATTTTCTTTGATTGTCTCATTCCAAGCCAAGAAGGAACATCATGGATATCAGGTTGCATTTTCAGGCAACCGAGATCAGAATCCAGAGCACGCGTTTCATTGTAGTACATGCGCTTCCCAGGACCCCGACACATCATCAAAGACTGCTCCAGACTTGACAATCGTGATGACATTTGCTCTATATTAGCACGACAAACCCACTTGAACGAAACACATAGGCGTTGGTGTTCATTTTTTATTACACATTCCGGAGCATTTGTGCATTCATATCCGAATTCTAACGCAAACTTGGATATACCTACCGTCAGCGAGATGTTTTTGAAGATTGCCAAAACACAATATCTCCATCTCGAGTGGATCAAATATTTGCTCAAGACCCAGGAAGTCTTGTTTGATCCAGCATTGGCGGGCATTTGTGCCTCTGAAGGGCCCAAGCGGGCATTCCGTCGACAGGATTTCCAATGACCGATGACGGATTTTGGCACTCGGTTATTGGCATTGATTGGTCACGGGGAACCTACTCATAATCATTTGATTGAGCGCCATCATCGAATGGATGGTCTCCCTCGAACACTTCAACTTGCCACCATTCATTAAATGTGGAATCCGAGCTAGTTACGCCAACTTCGCTCCGTCCGATTGGATGTCAATCATTGAGGAGACATATTTCGTGATTGCCTTCAATTGACGGGACCCACAACCTTGAAGGAACTCGGCCCAACTACGCACGCATACCTTCCTTTCCCAGTTCCCACCATGTGCACATAAATTATCCAAATTGCCAATCAGTGAATATTGGTGGCAAGTAATGGCATTGTTCAAACTTGACCATCGCTTTCAACAAAGTCCTTCCTGGGGCGAGTAAGTACGTAAACCGTACGCAAGCGAGAGAAGAATGAGTGAGCGAAAAAAGCGCGATCAGCGAGCGAACACTGTGCCAATGAAATTCCCTGTTTTCCTCGCGGCTTCGAGTAATGTTTACAATGTCAAGGTTGCTTATTGCCGGGGTTCCCAGGTAAGCAACATTAGCGGAACGTTGAGCACAATCCAGAGTGATGATGGCTTTAGCTCTGGGCACCCAGCTTCTTGAACTTGGACAATAAGAACAAGAAGTAAATTAAGATCTAATTCCGACAATGGAACGCTGACAACGCGAACAGTACCGTTCATGATTCGATTGCGGCAAGGGCAAATGGCAAAAACGCTTTGGGGACATCATTCAAGGCTCCGACAAACGGACCCAGTGCGCACTTTGTGCAAGTGTGAGAATTATCTTCACTTCTCTTTCGCCGGGCAGGAGCCAAATCGTCAGTAATCGTGATCTATGGTGGGATCATTTGCGGCAGGTTTTTGGTTCTAAATCCTACATGTGTGTAGTCAAGTTGACCCCTGAAGATTTGGCTTGGCCAAAACATGGCATTCATGGCGATGGCCTTGAAGATGGAAATCAATCCGAAAATGAAGGCAAGTTATTAGGCCAAGTTTTGGGGCTCGATACGATCCGTCTTCGACGAAGCTTATCTCCATCTAGCTTCAAGGTCGACGGAGTTTCCGAAATGCTCTTGAATATTTGAGTACAATCGGAACGGAAGGGGTGGATTGACAAGAGCGTTGGTGATTTGGACCTCGGGGAAACAATCCAAACAAAGACTTCCTGCCAATATGGCCACTTGAATGAGATGGAACACGTGACCTCTCTTTAGCTGAGTTATTGAGAGTAAGGTAAAATCTGGGTTGAAAGCCTCCAGAATCGCATTTCAACCGAGCTTGATGGCACCGATTACAATGGACATTCGAACAAATGGGCGTGTTCGATGGAGGATTTCTTGCCAATCATGCTTCATGGCCACACATCCACTCGATTTGTTGACAGAAAGACGTGCTTTGATCGATGCCAAAGTCGCTGACGATGTGGGCAATGAGGAGGAGGGGGAGAGAGACCTGATGATGAGGTAACACGTGCTACCAATTGATGGTAATCGCCTTAAAAAAGGTAGACCATGTCGTGACATTTGATACAATAAACCACCCATCACACGGCAACAAAGCCAGAGCCATTTTGGGAAAGGTCCTTGTCGAGGCCTCGTGCATACTTGAGGCCTTCTTAAGAGGGGAATCTCGAGATTGTTTCTTTAAAAGGCGCGGTTGGATAACTTTGAAGATTTGTCGAGTTCCAAAATCAGAATGCTTACTTGGCAAGTACTTCATTACCGCTCATTGTCTATGTAACAGGTGTTTTTTTGGGCATGAAATATGCCTATCTCAAAAAAATACAACCCGCGAAGCAACTAGCAACCACTTGGTTAGTCTCTGTACAATGACAGGGTTGTTTGGATGGTTGGTTGGTTCATTGGAGAGGTTTTTTTTGCTCCATCCCATCAAAAGCCAGCATTGAATAGCTCGACTGCCAAAGAGTCTTTTCTTTATCAAATTATGGGCGGACTAAGTGACATTCACCAGGCCACTTGGTCACGCTTAAACAAGCAATGAGGACCTCATTATGTCCGGTAGGTGTGAATTCCAAGCAAGATGGCGGAAGCAAAATTTCGCGGGATAACACGCCGATCATGGCGTGGCAATAATTAAAGGAAAATTCAAGCCAATACAAAAATTATAATAGACAAGGCCATGGGTCCAAGGATACGCAGGAAGACAGCCGCGAGAATGTTCCCAGAATATTCGTTCCTTTATATCCTTTTTGCACGAGAGGTATTTTTGCAGCAATTACACCTCTCTCGTCCGGATTGGTCATTGAACACGTCATTTGAGAAAAACTCACACCGCGCGGTGTAAGAAACGGAATCTCGTTATTCTGTCACTTCTTTGCGGCCAGAAATGGAAAGTGCCGGATTCTTGTTCCCAGAGCCCAAACCGCGAGCTTTGGTATTATTCTGGTCAACATGTTGTAACACAATACCTCCCAAGCCATCATCCAGAAAAAGATTCATCCATTCATCTGACAAGTTGCCCGTCTTGAGTGGATCATTGTTTCGGCGTTCAAGGCCCTGAATATCATCATGCCTATGGGTGGTTCGCCAGGGCCCGGTCTACTCGGTATCACCCCCAAATCAGGGTGTGTGGTCATTCACAAAGTGTGTGCTCAAGCAAGGACGTCCTCCAGCCATGATGCCCATAATTTGATGAGATGGGCATGTTCTAACAGTCTCTATTGGGCATTCTTCTCTCTCTATCCCTCTCGTTTCTTCATAAAAGTAATCATCATCTGGCCAGGAGTACCCAATCCTCTTGGTACATACTATATTCGCCATGAATCAAATCAGTCACGTTCACGAGATTGTAGTTTGTACCCAAGTAGTTTGTTCTCAAGACAAGTACTACCTAGACCATGGCCGCTACCGAATTGATTCCATGATCTGGTTATCGAATACAAGCTCATGAGAACCCATCCTATACATTGTGACTCTGGTTGTCTACCCCATTGGCCATTGTCTTCGCATCTGGTTAATGCACCCATCCGGAATCCAAGATGAGGAGGTCTGGGATCATTGTATCAACAACATTCTCCCATTCGATGTCTACGTGTGTTCTACGATTTCAACTAGATTCCTCGTTTACGCTTGCATTGATCTAAGAAAAAGTGAAAATCGACCAGTCAAATCACTCATGAGAGGCAAAAACAGTTAGGCATTTCGACTTGGAAGGCTTCGGCGAAATCTGAACATATTTGGAAACAAGATCCGGAGGCCTGGCTTGGCAATATGCAGCAATTCTTAACTGTGCCTCGTGACCATGACACGGCTTCGCCTCCTGTCTACTACTAATTCTATATTAGAAACGAAAACTGATTTCCCTCCAACGAAGCGATCTGATGGCACTGCTGATGGTCATCGAAAGGTGTGTCTCATTCTGGGTTTATTGATTATCACATTCATCGCCAATGCTTGCGTCGTCTTGGGCCCTTTCAAAGGTATCAAAGGCGATTTGTGTTATTCGGGGCTGGACTTCTCTTCATCCTAATTGTACACTTGCTGACAGAATTAAAATTCCTTGCGACGGAACACACACACACACACGCACACACATGTCTGCGTAATTTAAACGTGTGTGAGGGCAGGGAAGCTGGAAGTTGGACCATGAGTTGGCTCAGTTTTATAATTGGATAGTATATCAGAACATTTTCAATTAAAGCTATCAAGGCCAAATTGATAAAAGTTCACACCCGACACCCCAAGCTTCATGAATTGTCGAGGGCATACCTACAACATAAACGTAGGTTGTGGGGGATGTTAGTGCAGCCATCAATGTCGAGGTGCTATCAATGTCACAGGGCCATTTATTATGCCTGAAAATTCAGGAAGACTACCAAAGGCGTCAATTAAGATGCAAATTGACGCATTTCCTTAATCCAAAATGAAAAAAAATGTACGCTAATCAGGAAGTTATTCTGTCTAAAGTTTAAAAGTTTTTGGCGGGGAGAAGAGACCGATGCAATGTGGATAGAATATTTTGATCTCTCCCTTATCTTGGACTGATCTCTATAGAAATCGTGAGTTCTTGGTAAGCTGAAGGTGTCCGAGAATCATTTGTCAGGCTTTATTACCACTATTTCATGGGCGCAACAGTTTCCCCTCCGAATGAAAAATATGCCCATTTTCTCTCTTGGCCCTCACTTCTGTTCAGATTCCATCAATTGGAAAGATTACTAAATTGCTCGACTCACTGTCTTACCCCACACTTTTACTTTCCTTGCGCTTGGAAAGATCATTTTCTAAATTGGCAATTTGGAGCACAGCTGAACCACCAGTCCCACGTCAAACTTTAAATGAATTGAGCCAGTTAGTTCATTGGTCCTAGATTGGCAAATTCTCAAACCGACGCTTCAAGATGTTTTCGCAAAGAATCAATTGAAGACACGCCTTCTATTCATGAATGCTACGTTAACCGCCTCGGTTTTCACTGCTGTTTGTCAGCTTTGCCAAGAATGCTACATGTTACCAAATCTAATCTCCCTCTTTTAGCAATTAGAAACCTCAAGAGAAATGATTTATGGAAAAACAGGATGCCTTCTTTCGTCACAAATTCTACTTATCACCAATGCAACCATCGCGGTTGTTTTGGCTAATTGGAAGGCAGCATCAGCTAATTATACTGCAATGTACAGGGTACATCTTTTTTTGGCTCAATTCAACTAACTGTTGGCCTAAGAAAAACTCAATTTTTTCTTGGAAACAAACAACACATGGCCTCACCCTACTATAATATCATACGAGAGATCGAATTGGGCCTGATTTCACCCTTGAGGTATCATCGCCGAGTCTGGAGTTACTCATCTCATCAAAATCCAATCACAAATGATAGAAAACCTAGCAGACGTGAAACGTTATTTCAACGGTGATCCGGGAGAAAAGGTAAAGGAAACGGCCATCTCGTGTGATTTTAGGGTGGGTGACCAATTGTCAATTGGCAATTTTCTCCTTGAAGGTGGTCTTGGCACTGGTCGGTTATCTCATGCATTCTTTATGGTAGGGATTGATTTTCATTATTGCGCTCATGATTCCAATTTCTTACATTTGGTATGGATCCAATTTCTAGGTCGCTTTGGAATGCCACTCAACAATTAGATGAGGTCCCGCTTTCCCCCCAAGCTAAGACTCCTGGTCTTCAAAAGTTCGTTTTTGAGCTTGATCGATACTTTATCGCTCTTCCATCGTGATCTCAGTCATAATTATGATACATCCCGAGTCGTTAGAGATGGCAGGCCATTTTTCGAACCACTCGGAAACGCCATTTCAGTTCCTGATGTGGCAACATTACGTACTGACAAATCCACACAGTCGCTCACTCGTATGTTTTCACTTGTGCGAGCACTACATACTCCCTCCATCCGGTTTGGGTAACACTAATCGTCTACTTTGCCTTTGCTAGAGTATTTGACTTTTTGAGTTTAAGTGTCAAGTTATAATCAAAATGTAATATGTGTATGGTTCATACTGTCTTCAGGTCCTTAGGATTATGACATAAGAAGAGAAAAAAAATGTTAAATTTAAGTAAGCTCTGCATTGTACCAGACTATCGCTTAGGTTTATAATCTGTGATCAAATGATCAAATTAACGAGGGGGGCATTGTTATTCTTATGGCATGAGCGCGTGCTTTTTGAACCGACATGGACGGTCGTAAGTACTTTTTGGCAATGTCGGAGGCAACACTTGATCTTCCAGACAGAATCCTTCCTCAAACACTGATTCAACCAAAAATCATCCTCACTTTGTCATTCCTAAACTTTTTTTCCTGTCTTGACCTTGACCTCCGATGCCAAGAAGGGAGGACAGCCGACCAAAAAAAAATAAACTTTCAAGTCGGGCCCGAAATCAGCAACAGATCAGATGTAGCATCCAATTCCAAGGGGATACCTTGTCAGATGTAGCTGAAAACAGGATGATTGCGAACAGTGGCTTTCCAACCTTAAACCGAAGAAGATTTAACAAAGGTTTGTCGCACATGTTGGCTAAACTCGTATCGATTTAACCGAACATCATTTCTTTGTAGGCGACCATACTAAACACATTTGTAGTCACTTTCTCTCATTTCACATGGTCCCACTTCGTATGTTAAGTAACGAACTACCAATCAATGCTTCAAGAAGTGGCTTCAATTAAAGCACAAAAGTTATTCAAACAACCTCTAATTTTTTTTCTTACTAAAACTAGGAGCTGAAGAAAGGTCTAATTTGACCTTATCAATCACCTTTTTGGTGATCGATATTATGATGAAATGAACTATCTTCAAGGAGATGCTCCAGTGACCGGTCCATAGGAGACAGAGGTCCCCGAGCTGGTGGAAAGAAGGAAAACAAATGTGTCTTACTTGAGGAGGCCTTCCTTGTCAAGGGATATTGCTCCCACCCACACCCCAAAGCCACTATGACAGATGATTCCGACAGATCTTGGCCAAAGTTTTCTTAGAAATATGATAATACAAACACATTCGTTCCAAGGGTTTCCAAATCAGACACAAAAGACATCCCAGGTCATTGCCAGTTCTGCCTACTATACGCATATCAAGTTTCGCAATCCCTTCGAGCTTCCCATTCTCCCCCGGCACTTCGAACCGAAATGGAGCGGCAAAATTCAAATCACTAATTCTTGGTGGCGAGTAAGCAAATCACGATTTGAATGTTATTGCTCATACACCTCAAGAATGAGACCCACGATACGCCCGACATGAGTTCCAAATGCGAAGGCCGAACCAATTACAACAGCTCAGAGGATATGTGTATATTTAATTGGTTGTCGTTTTCTTGCCCACTTGAGCATTGGTAATGAGAAGATATTCCGCAACATGCAAAGTTTGGCAAAGGGAACGATCAGGCAACAGGCAAGAGAGGCAAGCACCACTTCCAACAACTCATCCTCATCATGGTTGTCTTCAATAGTGATGAATGAGGTGATGAGAGGTTTTTGCTCAAAGTTGGTGTTGGCACAGAGTTCTAGGATAGGTTATACGGGCAGAGCATTTATGGAATTCCTATTTCCTACCTTTAATTGATCTGGTCACTTTGTTCAAGTATGTTAAATGGCTAGCTTGACCATTTGTGCAGAAAGCAAGTTTCGCTCTTACCTAAAAGCAAAGATAAAAGGGCATGTTTAGCATTCTTAAAGAGTATTGATTGTGAATATGGAATGGACTCAAAGCTGGAATTTGTGAATCCAATCGGAAACCAGTCTTGACGGGAAAAATTTAGGAGGAGACTATCGTCATGATGCCAATTTGCCAATGATGATTTGCATACCTGTCAACAGAAGAGATGATGTTCTTTGTGGATTGGAAGAACCCCGTTTGGCATTGCTCATGGAATCATTAGCATTTCGGTTATTTTTTTCTTCAACACTACCTTCTGGCTCACTAAAACCCAGATCTATGACCTCTTCTTGTGGTTGTTTCAACCCAGCACTCTCATTATCGTGATTATCATTGGCCGTTGGATTGCTTATAATGGTAGGTTTGTAGGTGTTGGTCTCATTGTTGTTGGTCTCCATAATGTCTGTCATCAATAACAACTGGTTGAGTGATTTATCTTGCTCGGGTTTGCTCTAGTGAATCCATTATGATGGAGCGACTCTCCACCAAGAGTTGCTTTCAATCACCATGTGATGGATGAAAAATATCTTTGATGGAACCAAGATCACTTTCACTATTTCCTTTGAATGCAACTCCAAATTTACCACCTCATGATCTAAAAACACCAGAAAAAACCTTTCTTGCACTTATAATCAAGGCTTTTGGATGCAATTCTGAATGAAGTCCTGCATCGTGTCACATGCACTCGACCTACTCTTCACACTTCCAAGACTTGAACCCGACTGAGTGTTTCTCTTAAAATGCGTACACGCCTTCCTCTCCCTTTTTCCCCTCACGCGGCGGCAACACTGACTGGATTCCCTCTCGTGTTGAGCGTCAGTGATGACGAACTGACGAGTGTGAGGCCCCTCAAAATCCGAGACCAAATTTCAAAGGCGGACAACGCGAGGATATGACTAGCCACACACACACACACAGACGTAGTATATTCGTAGTACTGCATTCGTATGCGAGTAGTACTGCATTCGTATTTCGCATGGTAGTGTACAAGATCAAAATGTGAGTGTGTAGAGTAGAAGGCAACATGGAAATGAGTATGTACACTGGTGTGTTGTGCCTCTCGGGAGTCTTTCAATGGCGGGAATATGACTATGTGGATTAAGCCATACCCATTTTGTCCATATAGGGGAGTACCTTCCGCCTGTTGGCTGGATAATAAAATGATTGTTGATGGATAGATGATTCAATTAGACGCGCCTTGCGTCATCCGTATTGTCGAATTTTAAAACGCGAATGCTTCGGAGATGGCCAAAAAGGGACACTACGCCTAAATATTCATGTATCGACCACAAGGGAGAGCTCTAGGGATATTAGGGGTAAATTTTGGCAAAACGAATTTGCCCTTTGGTGTGACGGCTTTGGTTCCCAAAGACTCGAGGAAACGACTCAATGCCGTCTTGAAAAGGTGTGTGTCTGTGTGTCCTGGTGCTTCCTGGTCATTTTTATGTCAAATTAATGGAAGCTTTCGGGCAAACAACACACTTCATACCTAGACTTTGCACGTGTGGGATCGTAATTGAATGACGGAGTTTTTCTCACATTAAGTGGAACAAAATTAAGAGTTTCATTGCCCTTTAATGCCTTGGTAAGTGCACTTCCTCATAGCTCCTAACACATTTTTATGGTCAAGACGATGGAGAAGAATATTTTACCTAACAACTTAATTATCATCCCATCAATAGATATTGATAGTATTAGAATTGCAGAATGACTCAACGCATCGTCTACATGGTCCCTAGTTCACGAGATTGAATTCTAACTAATCTGGCCATTGAAACAATTCGACGGATCCGTCTTCAAATCTCAATTCAATCCAATGCAATATCAGTTTTCATATCATAAGACTTTCCTAAAAATACGTTTTGCTATATTTGCACAACTGCTCAAATTGAAGCTCTCAAAGCTCTTGACAAACCGCCTTAGATTACGTGTACTCCTGATGATCCGTCGTGTAGCATTTAACGTAGCGACCATTTGTACGAATCATCGACGCACTTCATTCAAGTAGTTAGTTGGCCACCAAATGGTTTCGAGTCGTCGTGTCTAAAAATGGCATGGATACTTAATCTATGGCATTCCATCTCTTGATGCCCACTACAGATTCATTCACACTGAGCATCCCTCTTACCACAAAGATAGAGCGCGAGTGAGTGAGTGAGTGAATGAGAGAGAGCAATCAAGCATTAGAGTGCATAATTATCCCAGATTTGTCCCGATAACACCCTGTTTGTACCACGGACAAGCTCCAATTTATTCAAGTCCAATGGGGACCTACTTCTTGCCTGTCGACTTTGCTGTCAGATGGCAGCGCCTCGTTAAAACCAAAAAGAGTCGTGATCTCGGAATTGTAACGGAATGAAGAACAAAAGAAGCACTTCAATGCATCATCAGTGCTCGTAACTACATCGTCCACTACATTCCTCTCTCTCGAAAACATTCCAAGAAAGTCGCATTTAGGTTTTGTTTTCGCCCTCAAATTCCCTCAAATCCCATGTTAAAAAAGGCGCGTTTTTCAAACTTGAGTTGTTAGTTCCCGTCACACTAAACAAGTCCGTCCAACCATGCCATTAAACGGCAAAACCGAGGATGAAGAGATAAAGTAAACGCAATGATCACGTCTCAAAGAACAGTTTTGCCTCCTGGGGGGACAAATGTTGTTTGCTCTCGTAGCTTCTTGGCTCCAAGCCGTCCCCAAGTGCCACCAAGTTTAGCGAGAAAATGGCAATAATGTGCTTGAGAACGGCACATGCACAGGAAAGTCGGATCTCTCCAGGCGCTACTTTTATGAGCAGTCAAGTTGTCAAACTTGGCCACATGATCAGTGGGCGGTTCGATTTGATGGGAAACTGAGAGTACGTCACAGCGGCCATTAACGTCGTCTTGTTGGCGAGTGTGCTGAACTCTTGTACTTCTGTCATTCGCCATGGCGTACAAGTTTTGAGGATTGTACATTACTTATTGCATTCTAACACGGTAGTGCCTGACGGTATTGATTCTTTCCGATTCCCTGGGTCATCATCACTCACTAAGCACATCCTGAGTAGATTCATCATTAGAGTTCAACACCTCTTCGGGCAATCCGGACTTGGCAGAAAAACATAAAAGTGTGTGAAAAAACTCTGCCGAAGGTGCCATTCCGGACCCGTCAACTTTGCCGATGGGTCTTCCGACGCCGTATTTTTAGTCGGATGGCTTCTTGAGAGTCTTACACTATTAGACCACATCATATCTTTGGCTTGAGTTGACATTGTATGGCTCTCTGGATTCCTATCCATTACCACGCTCGATTGCCGTTGCACACAACAGAAGATAGGGTGGGAACAGTAATTAAACACTTGTCTTGTATTTTCACACTTGCGATCCTGTCAAACCATGCAACAAAAATCTGAATCTCAGGGGCCTCGGAACCGTGGAGAAAATTTCGCCAGTGCGAAATTATGCCTTTTGGTTGGTTTCGCCTTGACTGACATATGGCATCTCTTCGAGGTTCCTAAAAACAATGGCAAGAAAGTGAAGAAAATCCCCTTAGTTTAGAGCGAGCTTTTCAATCGCCTAACAAGCGTGGCCAATTCAATGAAAGAAATCCTGCGTCTCTTTTTCTGCTGTTGAAGGATTTCTTTGGGCCGTTTGACTTCACTGATCGATTGAATTGCCCATGATTTCTTCGCTAGTTTTGAAGCAGCATTGTCGAGACTTTGCCTTGGCTTTGAACAATTAGCATGATGGATGGAAAAGGACTTTGCCGACAGTTTTTATTGGCTTCTTTCTTGAGTACGAAGCTTCGAAATATAAGACAATCAAAGATAGTGGTTGGAAAAGTGTATTTTTCGAGCCTTCATTTAGTGGCCAAATTGAATTGATATCAAGAAAGACTCTGGCACCAAGAAATACATATGTTAGTGTTACAGCCCTTTTATAAGGCCTTAAGTGGGGAATTGTTTCTTTGCGCCAAAATGGAAGAAAATTAACAGATTCACGAGGATCCCATTTTTGCAGACTCGCCCCTGGGGATATAAACCATAAATGGGCACTCATAGGGTTACCAGTACTAGATATATGTGGAGCAATAGCTGATAAACAATTAATTTAGACTAGTTTAACGTTGCGGTTTGCATTCTTAAAACTTGGTGTAAAACAGTTGATTTATTGGAACAGAGGTTGTTTAGCAGAGATAGCAAAATGAGATGAAAATCCTTATTGCAATTTTATTATATCTATCAGTTTGGTCACAGAAGTCGAATCAAATTCACTTGGGAATTCAAATTCAAAAGGACTAAGTACTTTTCACATTTTATAAGAGCCTTTTGTGGTCATCACAACAAATCGTCATCACAACAAATGAGCGAGATTGACGAATCACTTCAGAGTTAAGGCCAATCTTTACATCTCTTTGTTGACCCCGAAATTTGATCTCACTCGATTTTTGTCCTTCCGATCTTCGACGAACGAATGGCAATTAAACCTTGGCTTATTCTGAAGGTATTCGCAATTGGCTAGATAGACACTGACAGCGGCCTCTTTTGTGTCCATTTTCTCCGATAGCCTTTCATTTTACAACAATATTTCTTCTCAGTTGGACGTTCGCAAATGTTAAAACAAGTGCAAAAAGGAAGATTGAATGGCAATGTATTTACGAATTGTAACTTTAATTCAAATTAACAATCGATTGCCATGGTTATCATTGGCCACCCTGAATGAGCTGCCCGATAAAACAGGTCATTTTTTTCATAGTTCAGATCAGTCAAGCGCAAATACTAAGATATCTTACAACGTTTGAGGCATCTTTTAACTGGCCAAAAATGTCCGTGGCTTTCTATTTGTGTCGTTTTGATAACAATCATACCCATATGCTTGAGTGGACATGCAATAAACAATAAACATATGTTTGACGTTTAAAACATTCGTCATTAAAGAGAGAAACAAAGCAAAAAAGGGTGATTACTTTTTGTGTTTACCACATACCGTAGTTATTCAAGTGTGAAACGGCAATTTCTATTTTGTGACTTGAAAGGATTCATTTGTGCTCGAGAAGTGCTCAACAAGTCTTTGAACAAGGCACAGCAAAGAACATCGAGTTCAAGTTGACCAAAGTTGATTCAATTCAGTTCAATTCTTGATCGATTTTGCTGACCACAAAACAGGCAAAATCATTTATACAATAGGTTTGAGAGAATTTGGTCATTGGCCTTTGTCAGTTTCTCAAGATTAGCTGTGAAAGAAAGAACTTTTTCCAATTTCTCCTTAATTCGTCTTCCCACTTTTTTTTGTTTTGCTCACGTTCTCTGCCAAAAATTCCTAAACACCCGCGATTAAGATCATTTGATTTTCATCAAAATTATGGGAGCTCTGATGGCTTTCATTGGATCCTAAAAGCTCTACCTGGCCATTTTTCTACCGATTCAAACCTGCTTTTACCCATCCATGAAGTGTTTGCCACTTCACGAAAGAACGCCTACTGTGTTGTCTCGCATTTATGTATATTCCACATAAAGGATTTCTCCTTTTCTTTTCTCCGAAGTATTAAATGTTTTCGAAGTCAAGTGGCGTTTTCGAATCGAAGTTTCCATTGCGTTTATGAATACAATTCAGGGTTCGACGCGGAAAAGTGCAACAATGTCTTTCGTCTTCAAAACGTCATTCCCAGTGCCTTCTTGATGGATCGAGGTATGCATAATTATTTCACCCACGACTTATCTTTCTCATTCCATTCGTTGATATAAGAGCTCATCATCATTGCACACCAAATTCAGATCCGTTCAAGCACTTGAGCCCAATTCTGGATTTGGAAACCAAGCAAGAGGTTCTCGCACAAGTTGTGTCGTCAAATCGTGTCAAATCATGTGGCATGAACTTGTCTCTAACTAATGAGTGGCGTGGTAATGATCAATTGAACACAACAAACCAGCCAATAGATGAAATCATGAAAAATCCAGGTTTGACGAAGGCCTGGGAAAATAGTTTCTCGAGATGGGGGTCGCTTTTACGTTGTGATCTCGACCAACTCACTCGCAATCCAACCTGAGAGAAGACGAAGAAGACAAGGAAGCTAATTACTTCTGGCGGGATAACTGTTTCGAAAAACCATTAGACGCTTACACCAGTCAAGACCTGAGATGATAACTGGACCATCTAATAATTTCTGCCATCAGACTAAAATTTTCCTTTGAAGTATCACGGACAGATATCACTCACTGACTTTCTTCTGGCTTTTGGTTGATTTGGTTATTGGAAAGGCAAAAAAATCTGAAATAAATACGTCAGAGTCTGCATCAATATTTGCAGATTTTTTATTGTACGAGTAAGTATTTTCTCACATGTTTGGAGGCGAATCAGTCGCCGCATCTCGGTTAAACACTCGTGCAAGTACTGTTGTATTTCGCCGAGCCAGCCAACCAAACAACTAACCAGATGGTTGATCAGGAAACAAACGGAATTTTACCACACAATTGTTGCCCGAGTAGAATGACTACTGAAGACAAATTGGTTATAGAAATTCTTCACGTGTTCTCGGCCAAGAGTTTATGATCAAGTAATTGAATTTGAAACCAAAAATCGTCACGAACCATCGGCATCAAGAGAACGATCAGACACTTTTATTTACAATTCAGATATCGGGCCTTTTGGGAAGAAAGGAAGCAAAAAGTAGTAGGGGAAATCTGCAATTGACCAAATTTTTTCCCAGTCCGGATTGAAGGAAACCCAAATCATCCAGAGACAAATGGCAATCAACCTAGAAATGTCATATAGATGAAAAAGCGCCACAAATTGGAACAATGCTAACTGGATATCCATTCTCACTGTTCATGTCATATTGGCCGGTTGCATCACTTTACGAGGCTTTTTTATTGTATTTGAACGGGGATTTTGGCTTCAGCCACGGATATTTAGTGATTTCTTTGTTATCATATCGGTTAGTCATGCAAATCACAAAAGAAATTGTCGCCTCATTATGCGCACACATAATAAAGCACACATGTTCAGGGCCCTTTGGAATCTGCGAAAGGCGATGATGACTTCTCAATGGTTTTACAACCATCACCTAAAGTCACACACTCACCACTCCTTCATCCACTCATTCAACTTGAGGCTGATGCTGAGTCAATCTATTGGAAGATTTGACGACTCCTTTGAGGACTGTCCTTTGAAACCGACGTGGAGAGAAATCCGAATGTCTTTTGCGCTTGTGAGTCAATCAGAGGCCAAGTCGGAAGTTGTTAAAGAAGTTGGAGATGAAAAAAGATCGGGCAGGGTGGCCAAAACAAACTGCGGTTTGAAACCTATTCCTTTTTTAGCAAAGAAGGTGAGAACATGAGAATGGAGATGTATAGTGCTTAACTTTTATTCATGGGTTTTGATTGATATACTGGTATGGTTTGAGCTGTTTCTGGGATGATCAATAATCTCGATTAGCAATTAGGGAATGTATTCTAACGGGTGGATGGAATCTACGGCGATTCCCAAGTGCAATTCTATGTATAGTAATTATTTACTACGTCCTAATGTTTGATGCCTGTGTTCTTTAAAAAAGAGTCCAATCCTGATGCACAACATCAAAATGCATTGAATACCACTAAAAACTATGGAATTTAGGCACGTCATTATTTTGACAATGAGAGCTCATGAAACAGGAACAGATTGAAGCTAGAAGGTGTAGCCGTATTGAGTACGTCTTGCCCCTCCTTCTTGAAATTGAGCACGGCATGAAGAAATGAAACCTACATTCCTACTTGAGGGAGATTGGAGATTTCAACGGTAGTCTGAATGTGATGGCATGTTTCTCTGGCACAGGTGTTGCAAAGGTCATGAAGGTGACACAATCAAGGAAGTATTAATTGTTGGGATTCGTTTCTAATAAGGCCCAGCTACCACAAGGTTTGTCTCGCATTCACACGCTCCCTCAGCAGACAAATTTCGTGGAAATTAGGGCTCGCCCATGAAATAAGGCCATACTCTGAATGACAGTCAGCCTCTCGTGTGTGTGCTTTTGTGATCAAATCGATATGGATGTCAGAGACGCTATTTAAAGGACTCCACCAATTCACCCTCAAGGCCAAAGCAGGCTCTAACCACAAAGTAAATCCGGCGTTTTATGGAGATCCACTTAAGTCCGAGTGAATTCGCTCGTAAATCTGATTCGAAGGAATTCGGTCCCAGGGAAAGTCGACTTTTAATTTGACCACTTGATTTGTTGGTGGTCGCATCAATTAAAAATTGCATCCTTGGCTGACTGGGAAGGTTTTTTTTGATGCTGTATTTCTCCGCATGTGGGTCTTACCGAATTGCAGTGCAACCTTGATGACTTCCAAGATCGAGGTATCTCATGTGGTGCACATGCCAGCTTTATGCCACATTTGTGGCCACTCCGGAATGTCCACGAAAAGATCTGTTGCACTGCAGTCCTTCGGTTATCAAGATTGTTGGAAGAATAGAGACGTTCAAGTCCATTTCCCCACAATCCAGACCACGGGCTTTGTACCCAAATCAAAGATGACATCTCTCTTGACAGGATCTTACGGAATCGGAAACTCCCGACAAGGGATCAACCCAAGTGCTTTTTCTTATCAGTTCCCAGCTCCGACTTTGATAACTGACTTTTAATTCATTATAGCGATATTTCCTCTTCCTTACCTGCTCTGAACCACGATGGTCTGAGACCCAATTTCGGCAGGGGCAGTGTTCGCATGGAGGGCAGGGTAGTGGTGGCAAATGAAGATGATATCCACCTTCCCCAACTCTGCTCATCGTCAAATGGATTGGTTTCAATTTTCCCAAAATAACCACCCCCATTGGCCGGGGGACTGAACACTGAGATCCCTCCCAAAGTCCTCCGGTTATTGGGACTGGAACTCCGGAACCCGTTTTCAAACATGGTTTAGGGATTTCACTGACTCCTCACTAGCATCACTCACTCAGACATGGTTGACGAGTTATCACAGTATAACTGAAGGGTCCAGTCACCAAGCTCAAAAGGTGAAGACGGAAATGATTTGTGAACCACTGGGTATGGCCAGGTGAGGTACGGGTATTAATAATGAATATGCCCTTGGCATGCACAATGGTCATTGACAACTTATGAAGATATCTTTGGCAAACATCGAAGCTCTACACCCTGACGGCCATTTTCGGACTGACAACCACCCTGCCAATTGAAGTGGTTGCTCCAGCGTTGATTCAGTAGTAGGTTCTCAGGCGAAATCTTCCTTCACAGGGGGGATATCGAGACGAAGAAGACGAAGAAGAAGACGCGCCTCCCCGTTCTCTTCAGGTCTATTGGCCTGGAATTCGCTTCTTCATCGTGGTTCTGATCGTCGTCTGCCCCGTCTGTTTCAGACTCCGTTAGAGTTGAGGGGCAGCGAGATCAAGCGAGAAACACAATTAGGGATCATCTTGCTCTCAACTGGAGCCCCACTAACCCGAAAGGTGTAAGTGGGAAGGGAAACTTGATATGTTGGAGCATGTCTCGATATACAAATCAGCCAAAACAGACCTGACTCATGGCAAGATTTGGAGGCTTACATCTATGTATAAGGTACGTACAGGGTACGAGTGCATGAGTTTGCAAAATTTTCGATGGGCGCGCCCTCTGCGAAATTGTGGATTTTCGAAAATTGCGCGCCCAGTGGTCGGGGAAAATCCGAGGGCCTTTTGGATGAGCACGTGTTTTGGCATTGAAGTCGGATAATGAACGGGAATCTGCGAGGAGCCGTGGGAGGATTCGATTTGTGCTCGAGAACAAAGTTGGAAAAGACTCAATCATTACGCACTAACTAATCTCATGGAAATGACGCTCCTTATGCGCTCTTGTTCGGTGATTTCTACAGATGTTCCAGACTTGCGCAATATGATTTTCGGCTGAGAAAACTGAATTCCAAAGCTGGCAAGATATCAAATCGATATTAGGTATTGATTAGTCAATGCTTGGATTTGGTAATAGAGGACATCTTTGAGTATATTGTTTCTGTTTAGTCCAACCACTTGGAAATTGAAGTTCAGGCCCATTTTGTTACACTTCAAACTTTTCAAAACTGGCACCTGTCATTGAATACATAATCTGGAATGCCTTCTAACACATGTGCTACTTTTGACATGGTATTATCCGAACTTTTATTATGGCCATACGTTAGCCACCTCCTCATTGAGATTCAACCCAAGTCGCAATCAAATTGCACTGAGATGCATTAGACACTAATGGTCTTACCACTTGAAAACCAGGATCTCCTTAATGGTTATTTTTGCCTTGCGAGAGGACGTCATCAATGGCGACAGGGCGATTTCCTGAATTATCTCTCTTTCTCTGGAGAAAAAGATGGGCATGCAAAAGGACCTTCGCGAGACTGACCTTGAACTCATCCTAATCTGGCCGTTCATACACAGAGGCAGTATCATTTTCATGGCGTGTTTTCACTACCGCACAAACACTGAAGTAAGCCGTGAATGCAATAATTAGTGGTGGATATCGTGTGAAATACGAGGAAAAATCACTAAGCATCCCTTGGGGTTTATTCAATTCTCAAATAAACGGGATGAAGACATCCAGGTTTGGGTGAAATCAGAAAATAACGAACAACTTTGGGCAATCTGCTCGATATTTCACCACACACCGCAAAACGCCAAGATGGATAAGGGTTAATTCCAAATCGATGCAGCTATTTGCCCTCACCACCTCCTCCGCTTGCTTCAATTCAACTTTCAAGCCCCATCATGTCTTCATAACAGAAAACCGATCTCCGCCCCAAATCCTCCACAACATCTGCCCGGCCAATTCTCGTCACCCTTTTCCCATCAGACTGCTGATTCGTCCATAGATAGACCTCAATTCTGAAAAACAAACGGATTGCCAAACTTGCACGTGGGCGGATCTCTACCGACCGCTCACAGCAGTTTTATTCGGTGTTTTGATTCAATTTTTCAAGGTGAGCCATTCTTCTTTCGTTTCGCTTGCATTTTTGTTCGTTCGCATTATTCCATCCAACGAAGCAGGGTGAAGACGACGAAGGAACAGTACGCATAATCTACTTGGACGAAGGAAGCGAGGAGGAGGAGGAGAAGGAGGAGGAGGTAGGTTCATCTCACATAGATTGACATGATAGCGAGATAATAATGTGAGCAATTCACAGATTCGAAGCCTCCCTTCCCCCATGTTTAGCAGGCCATTTTTAACAAGAAATGCCTAAAAACCAGAGGAGGAGCTGAATGACCAAGGTCAGCATTATGCACTTCATTTCCAAGAGACGAGCATTTTTGAAACGGTGATGAAAGCGATGAAAAAATGCCTCGGTTTTTCCCTCCCTCATTGGTCTGAGGTTCCTTTGAAATGAGAGCCAATTATTTACTTTTAGCCAAGGCTCAATGTTGACCATTGTGTCTTGAGCTTGGCGCTAAACGATCTGAAACGATTTCCGCCTTGACCATTGAAATCAGGGGGTCTCTGAAACCGATTTGAACAGCACTTAGATTGGTGAAATGAGCCCCGATAACGATTTGTCAAGATAACGTGGGTAGGCTCAATGCTCAGAAGAGGAAGGGTGGTTGGGTGGTTGGCCGGATTGCCGGGTGGCAAGTCTGTCTTCTTTTCAGGCATTAATGGTCAATTACTCGCTTGGTTCATTCAAAGGCTCGCAGTTTCTCTTACGGATAAAGGTAATAATAACCTCAGTCGACATTTGTGACAGCGACAAGATTTAAAAAGACTGTGAAGGTGCCTCTCATTGGGCACGGACCAAAGCCATAGCTGAGCACATTTGGTCCCCAAAGTCATTTTAAATATCTAATAGTCGATGGGACGAAATTCACCGTTACTCAACCTTCCGTCAAAAAATTGGAGTTGAACAACTTCTAACTTTGGCAACGCTTCTACAATAAAAACATTCAAGTTCAATAGGGGAATACTAAGCATTTTGAGGAAGACAAACATTACAGCCAACCTGTACCGGGCATAGACTGAATTTGTCATTTCATTCAGTTTCCCGGCTTGTTGAAGCAAACGGTATTCTGATATTGAACCAGTAAAGTAGTGACATAACTGCACAAAAAATGACATACTTTTGCGTTTTGTAGAACACGTCACTCGATAGTTAAAAATTCAATTGGATTCAGAGTGATTGCCAGTCCAGGTTGGCTATAATGTTTGTCTTTTTACTCCCTCCTCAAAATGCTGAAAATCAGTGTTGCCGTAGTACATTTTTCTTGAATTTGCTTTGTTTTATTTCTTCGACATGATTTCCTGGAATGACCCAAAGTTCGCATTAGTTAGTGCCATGAATGTGGCCATTTTGTGGATTCGTCTCCGAAATCCCGAAAAGACTCGTCAATGCGCAAAATAAAACGTGGCCTTGACATCAAGAATGGAAAGAACCACATTGATGTCGACGGCGACGAAGACGAAGTTAGATGACTGGATAAGGTAATATATGAGCAATGGACAGCCAAACTAGCCGAAAGACGGAAGGAAATCTTGCAAGTCTCAAACCCGGATTGATGTCATGCATAACAAGAAACAACTGCCCGCGAGCCCATCACGATCCAGTCAAAGACAATGCCGTGGACATGTTGGCTGACTAGTGTTGTGACAAGACAATGTTGAGGTTTGAGCTCAAAGCCCGACCACCTGGTTACTGGTTAACCCACAACGCCGAATAGATGACTTTTAAAGAGGGTTCATGAAATGCCGGTCCTGCCAAGGACCTACGTGTTTGCTCAAGCTGCTAATCTTCACGGGGTCGACGAGTTGTACTACCTAATTTCAGCGGGTTGATGGAATAATTAAAGGATGTGTCTGTCACAAAAAACCCACGCTCGGACAGTTTTCTTCCATTTTAGAGGACGTTCATCGCTGCGATAAATTCCAAGTAAGCGCCGGATAATGCTGTTGGTATGAATGTGGTGTGTTTTCGGATCCATATTAGAAATAGAAGTTGCCCTGAAGCCACCTCAGCCAGGCTTCGTGCTCAAGGTTAAGAGATGAGAATAATGATGATGGGATTGAGTGGTTGGAGCCTTATTGGCACTTGATTTCTCTCAATCACAGAGCAATTATACTTGGTAGTGTGGCTTTGTCTCTGAATTTGGGCATGTGAGCTTGACGGAGCATCACCTTGAAATCCCATCCCACCTTCCAACACTTAACGATACACACCAAATGGTTGGAATACTCCTCATTGTTCTTACGTTCAGTACTTTTGAAGGAGAGTGAAAATAAATGCCCCCCAATCTGAAAAATATCAGACTGGTTAAGCAATGAATAACCGTGACCCTAAGAACTGATTCCGATTCTACGCGTACAATGCGCGAGTCGAGTTTCAATGTACTTCAGATCACATGGATAGCTTCAAATTACCGAGATTGGAGATTGATCGAAACGCGAGAACTTGCATTGAATTCTCTCCTTGAAAGTTCGTAGGGGAGGTAGAGGTATTCGAGCAAAGAGATGTTTACGACGGAAATAAATTAAAGTTCCGAGATTTAAGCGTCAATCGTGTCTGATTGGAACCCGAGAGGTCTCTTTAAAATTGCGGATGCGTATCGCACTAACCATTATGAGCTGGCTACCGATTCTGCCTCAGATGGGTTTAATCATCTCAATTGTAGTCTCCCGAATACCCGGTCGTACTTCCGAGAGGAATCAAACCCTCGTTGATGTCTCGGGCATTTTTGAAGCCAAGTCGGCGTGTAATCTTAATCAAAGGCTCTCAGTTGGTCAATAAATCCCTTTGGGCACCCAGGCTCACCTTAGAATGCTTAGTTATCGGAGTTGCCCCAAGACGAGGGCGAATGAAAACCAACTTGCATATTTGATTGGCTGAGCTTGATTGAAGTCTTAACCCGTGAAATGAGCAACTCAAGGTTAGGGTTGATGGACAGATTGGTGAACAGGCTCTTCTTCAAGTATCACCCAATATCATCTGTCGAACCAATCACCTCTAGCTCTTGTTCTATCCAGCCAAGAGTGTGTCAAGAGCAAAGCATGCTGGAGGATCTGCCAATGGAATAAAGGTCAACAGTTCAAAGGACGAAAAGCGTACGGGAGGTTTGCATTTATTGTCGATGTCGTTGGGCATCGCATTTTCTCCCGCTTCCAATTAGCACCGTGATCGTTTCTGATAATGGAATAAATTACATTGCCTTCCCATTCCCCAAAAGTTACCATACTCCACGGGAGTTTGAAGAGAGAGAATGTACGTATAAGTCTCAAATGCCGATAGGTCGGAATCTTGGCTTGACCTACCTTCCCCCAATCAAAGTACCATAAATTTCAGCAGGCATTTGAAGTCGGCTGCCAATGTCCAAACCTTCTTGACTATCTTTGTTGCAATTGGCACGAATCCCATTTTTGAGGTTTTGAATACCTACATCCCATCTGGCCATTACACTCTTGTAATTGGTCAACGTGTCTAAACCCCTTGCTTTTGAATACCACCCAATTGCCATGGACACACGCCGTCAGAGCGAGATAATGCCGGATTGTTGACCTTCTCTTGTTCATTCGAGTAAGAATCGAATCAAAGTGAGGCTCCGTAAACTTGGCAGCGTCCATGTTTTTAAGGGCGATCCTCGCTAGTCGCCACTTTTTTTCCTCCTCGAATCTCTCAGCCCTTGACCCTTGGTGAACAAGTCTCATAACGAAAAGCCCGAAATGAGCGATGTTTTGGGATGTGAAATGACCACACGTTTTTCTCCCGCTTCAGAATCCGCTCACGATATGACACGGGATGTGAAAGACCGAAACGTAAAGTCGTACAGGGTGTTTGAGAAAGAATGACCGTTTTTGTGTTTTTTCTTATTTATAAATCTGTTACAGTGTCTATCGTTCTAACGGTTGGTATTGAAAACAAATACGTTTTTATAATCTTTGCGAAATGTTCGGAGACACAGCTTTATTATTCAAGGTGCCCATCCTTCACAACACTGATTGTCTCCATAACTGTATTTAGACATTTTGTTACCTGGATCACTAATTGAACATTTACCTGTCCGATATCTAGTATCAATACAGATTTTTCCGTTTTCTTGTAGGTAAAGTGGAAATTGTCAGTCTCAAGTTAGTAATTATAAATTGTAACCATAATTAACAAAAAAAAATTGATTTGAATGCCCCAATGAAATGGCACAATCGCTTTATGAGGCCTAGTGAAAAGATTTGGGCACCATAGCAAAGAAGCGGATATTGACATGAATCGCAATAATATTATGATTATAATTGCAAATTACAATTTCAAGCAAATTGAACTTGTGCCAAAATGGCTTATTCTGCAAGGAAAGGGGTAAACGTATTTGATATGATGTATTGAACACAATTAGTGGCAAAATTCATTCATATGGAGCACAGTTTTGGTCGAACACCCTGTAAATGTATTTGAAATGAGATGTACTGATACAGGAATTGGCAGTCACGGACTAAATTTTTACCCCAGTTTTATTCTAGCTGTTTCAACTCACAATGTACATCCCGGAAAAAAATTCGAACTACAAGATGCACAGATGTAATCTTGATCAAGAATACGAAATGGTGAAGGGTAGTTTATATGATCCTAAGCGACTAATTCTTTTTAATCGACAATCATTCATAGGGTTAAGCAACTTGTTCTCACTTTCTCCCACTTTAAAGATTTGAATCATTTTTAAATTCGATAACCAATTAATTATATATTTATCATATTTTTGGATACAAAAGAGGCTGCAAATTCACTTTCTTATTCATTGTTAACGTTTTTAATTCGTTTCGTTGGTTAAATTGTTACATTTCAGAACAAAAATAACTTATTATTTCTGATATGTTTAAGCAAACCTCTAAAATGCATTTAAAGTAAATGGAAGCAATAATCTATGTTCTAAATATTGTCATCAACCACAAAAGGAGCAATGGTAAAAAAAAGCTACTTTTATTTGCATTTTTGGCATTTCTTCATTAAAATCAATGGTAAACGGGAGACAAATAGCTCCTTTTCGGCAAACATGTTGAGCCATTGCCAGACTTTCTTCCCAAAAACCTTTCCTCAAGCAGCGTTTATTTCCGTTCAAGGATATTCTAAAACTAATCACACCTCCAGGAACCAAAATGTTTAGGGTTTGATTACCACTAATACATTCTTCATTGGTTCAAAACCGAACCTGCCCCCGGCACTTCATACCTACGTGCAACAAGTTGGACAATGAAATGCCTTTGCTCCCTCCGAGTTTGTCCTCAACGCAGGTCTATTCATATCCCCGATTGATCCAAATTGACGAAGGAAATGTCCTCTTACCTTTAATGAGGATGTCCCGAGGCAAGCCCAACTCATTGAGGGATCTCAACGCCGACCAAAAGCACAGAGATCTGGGACGAAATTTGCGAAATTTGGGACTGGAGCTGAACTCGTCCCAGTTCGTCTCGGTCAAGTCATAGTCACAAGAAAATCTCACTCTCATGGCATCGTGTCCGAAAAACAAACTGAACTGCTTTATCCCGTTGTGAACACTTTGCCTCTTCATTTATTACTCGACTCCGTCCAAGTTTTAGACATCTTGACAGGAAATAATCTTGACCAGTGGTGCTTTGGATCGCTTCTTTTGTGTTTAATCGTTATTTCAGGTCAGGGAAGATGAACCCTGGAATTGAATTGGGACTTGGAAATGGACAGAAATGAATGGTGCTAGGTCCTCTCTTAAAGATGTCTGCCATGCTATTTATGAACAAGCTCTCAATGATCGTAATTTTTCTCTTCCCATTGATGATGTCCTGAGATCTCAAGATCACGAAATCGAGGAAAATCTTGGCCGAAGTGTGTCGTTGCAAAGAGGTGCAAGACTGCATGGTGTTACGGTCGTTTTGCAACCATTTTGCCGTCCTGGAATTAATTTTGTCGCAACCAAATTGGAATGTTAGTCAGCGTATGTGAGAATAATAAATCCAACACTTGGAAGACATTAAGCTCTCGGGATTTGCACACTATATATTTTGACTAATTGCTTGAATTTTGGCCTCTGGAAATGTTTCTGCTTGATCATTTTAAAAAGATATCTGGGAATTGGAATATTTGTTTAAACTAGCTGACCACTTGTGAAAAGTCTACTACTTGTGAGTGAAAGCATTTTCCATTCTATCTTTATCTTATGGGATGGCTTCATCTGCAACTTTTATTTAGCAATATATGTGATTCTGGGTATCTAGATTAGCGTAAAATATGACATGTAAATGTAACTCTCCAGACTTGCCTAACGAATGCAAATTGCCAGGGTTATGAACTTATCTGGAAGGGTCTAATTTTTCTAGCTTTTTTCGCAGACTTCCTAACCGTTACAGGGAATGGAATTACACGCAATATTTTATGGACGAGACTTGCTCAATAGATTTACTTCCGTTATCTACCAATGGAGAGTTTAATGGCGTTGACCCAAAGGTCATCATTGAGTGGAATTTTATTCCGTTCAAGGCCATATTACTCTCAGAAACCCAAGAGTAGATTTGATTTAGGTCATCTGAATTCATCGAAATTCGCATAATATAATGTTAGGAACATTACATCGAACAAAGTAACCCTCAAAAATTGTGTAAAATCAAGAGGTATCAGTTTCACAAAAGTTTCGCGTTTGAAAGATGCGTGCTCATATTCTCTGACCTTTTGAAGAAAATTTACCTTATTCTTAATCGCGAAAAATCCCAGTTGGCAGGAATATTGAGGAAGAGAATTGATGTGGGAATGATGTTCAATTTAAATCTTATCTTTGCTCGTGTTTACCTGTCCATATTATTTGGAAAAAAGCAGGACCAATTGACCAACTTTTCCTCAAAGGACAATCGGAGATGAAGAGTCTAACTATCTTGTCTAAAAACGGACTTCATTTTTTCGGCTTGTGGTTAATGAGCGATTGGATTAGCTTGGAAGAAAAAAAAGACCGAATCAACACTGCAAAGTTCCACGTATTTTATTTGGGTAAAAATATGCAGTCACTTGAACAATAAATAATCGCTTAAACTTTAAACCGCCGAATATCCACGAGATCTAGCTATAGACGGTTGAAGATGGAGGGCATGACTAGTTTGGGTACTGAATTCCCCATTAAGGTCAGAACAAAAAAATGCTAATGTAGCAAAACATTAAGTACAAGTGTAACAACATTCATTTTCCAAGAGGCCAATGAGATTCCTATGACGGACATTCTTGGCAACATTGAACCTCGGGTGCGCCAAAATTCTCCGCCAAACTCTCGAAATCTAAAATTTCCACCGGTGAGACAGACGGACTAGGTTCCTACGAAAAATTATGAAAAACAGTGTTTTAATACACTATGTCTGTTTCAAAACACTCTGTAACTTACTAGACTCAATTGTCTTGTGAGATACTCTTTAAGATCGTTCATTCTTTTTGTGTTCTCTGCTGAGGCTTTTTGGTGATCCACGATGGGCTCTGGATAGTCTTTGCCGATGATGCAGCCGGCTTCTTCCTGAACCTCTTTCGGAGCCAACCACGGCTCGTAAACGTACTCCACTGGATAGTTGGCCAACTCCGGGATGTATTTTTGGACATACTTGCCCCAAGGATCCACTCGTCGACCATATAGACTTGGGTCGATGATCCCATAAGATTTTAGAGCCTGATTGACCAATAACAAATAGACGGAGGAAATGGCAAAATTGGCGTCAAAATACTCGTGTCATTCTAAATCTGTTTACCTCTTCGAAGGAGGAGCTTGAGATCCATAACCAATTTCCGGTGCAAACGGACCAATCCGCGTCAAGAAGATATTTCAGGAATACTTTCAGTCCATTTTCCCAACTGATCCACAAGTCACCTAAATTCAAGATTAGATTGAAGTCCAACATAAATCTTTAAAACTCTCTTTTCTTTAATTTTAACTACGGATATTTTGTACTCAATAGGCTTGAAAATGAAATTTCCCACGCCACCCCCATTTCTTTTCATATCTCTGCTCTAACGATTAGCAAAAAAAGAACTGCCTTCCAAACAAAGGGATTCAAAAGTGCACGCGCCTTAACTCTGCCAGTGAGTGTCCACTCCTCTAGATAGAGATCTCTATGGTATATATTACTACATAGTGCTAGGTTCAGTACGAGCTCGAGTTCGGGTGCACTCTACGTAGTCTTCTACCCGATTTTGGAAAACTTGGCCGGACTCGAGTCAGAACCGACGAACAATAGATTTTCATTTTTTTCGTTATAATTTTCCAACTATACGGGCCTATGTTTGTCATGAATTGGCCATAAAAGATGCAAGACATTGAAAGGTGACTGGTTGCATTCACCTAATTTAGCTCTTAAAAATTAAAATTGGTATTTGTTCGGCCTTGAGTCCACCATACGAACCAAGTCTTCTAAAATAATTTCGGAACATTAGGGAGGAGACGTGGTGTATTGGCTTTCCTATCATGAGAGAGGTCCTCGGTTGGATTCTCCACCCCGACCTTTCTCAAGGAAACTTTTAGACGCTAATCACACCCACAGAACCGATCTGATACGGACTAAAACACTCCCTATTGGAATTACATACGGACGATGTGATGGCTCGCTTCGCTGGCCAGGCGAAGGACAACCCTCTGACCCTAGCACCCCAAATACACTAAAGGACCCGCCCCAGTATAGCCATAAAACCATGTCCATTAATTCATAGTCCTATCGTCATTTTTTTCTAAATTGCTATCATTTAAAAAAAATAATACCTCTCGTAAGGAAACATGCTATGGCATTTCTGACAACGTGATGAGTCCATCCTTCCTTGTACAATTGCCTCATGCCCGCATCAATGAATGGATAACCCGTGCGAGCATCCAGAAATGCCTTCCAATGTGGATTATTCTCCACCGGATTCCTGTTTGTAGAGAAGGTGAAGCCCATTCAAAATCCGACGTCACAGGCTAAGGCTATTAATTATGATTAAGTACCAAGGAATATTGACGCAGATCTCATTGCGTGCCATTTCGTCGTAGTAATCGTTTTCCACCGACATAGTGTAGAAAAACTCTCGCCACAGCAACTGAGATATGATTCGAGGATTAAACGGTTTTTTGGTGTTCTGCAAAGACAGGATCATCGCATTACCCCAAATCTGAGAACATCCGACACATCCGATAATTACATACCTGTTGCGACTTCTTAAACGCGTCCAAAACACCCCAATAGAACTTTCTGACGGATAGAGATCCGAACCTGAGATCCGGACTCAGACTTTTGGGTGGACATAGCACATCTGGATCCCTTTGATTGGGTAAAAACGTGCCCCGCGTGAAAGCCTCATACTCATGTGTGAGTCTCAACTCCAAAGCCCTCAAAGCAATCCGCTCACCCCCGATATAAGCCTTTTCAGTCTCCATTTCCGGCTCCAAATGAAAATAGTCTATCCCAGGAAAGGTGGGATATAGTCCAATCTTCCGCCCTAACTCGTCATCAATGGCAGCGAACTGAACCTGGGACATATCCACATCGGCCTTGGGACGATCCGGTTTGGGCATGGCCGAGATCACGTGGTTAAACATGGCAAACGTCACCGGAGGCGTGCCTCCATTCAAAGCCAATACCTTCAAAATGCACACTCTTAACTAACCATTCCGGATCTCACAGCCTCAAATGATCCCACTCTACCTCATGTGGGTTCCACAAAGTGTGCCCAATTTTTTCCACCCAAGGGACGCCAGTGGTCTGACACCAATTTTTTACCCCCTCATCCCTTGTCTTCCAAACGGGTTCGCAATCCTGCTCAAAACAAAGCTTGGCAATCCCTCGGGTTTGGTGGATGGCTTCAAAGATCTCAATAGGAGCGCCACTGTAATATAAGACAGAATCTTTTTAATGATGCCCATCATGTGAATCCAAATCCTCTCTGAAAAGCCTTACTGGCACACATGGAGCCGAGTGCCCAGAGTCTGCAATTGGTCGTGGATGTCTTTGAGACATTCCAACAAGAAATTGAATCGATTGAGGCCGCACAATTTGGTGCCAGCCGTTTCGCCATCGAAGATGAACATGAGCAAGAGTTGCCATCCCTCTTTTTCAGCGTCTTGGACAGCTTCGTGTAACGATGGGTTGTCATGGAGACGAAGACCGTGTCGGAACCAGAGGATGCTCACCGGCTTCTCCATGGAATGCGGGTCAGATGACATCCGGAGGTTGTGGAAGGAGAAGAAGCTACCGCTGAACAATCACTACATATGGTCTGTGATGTCTGTGAGGTTGACAAGTGACAACTTTGATCCTTAGTACGATGAGCGCATGGTGACGAAGTAGGGGGATTGGAAAAGCGCAAAAGCTTACCAAGTTTTGCCGTTACTACTAGTCCTCTGATTTTTTGACTTTTTGCATAGTCCGGACTCGAGTCTTTTACTAAAGTCAGTTTTAGCAAACAGACTCGTCTTGGGAAATTCTGGGCAAAAAATAAAAAAACTGCGAATTCTTCATAACGGGTCCGGCCAATTTCTTCAAAATAGAGTTAAAGACTCGAGTGCACTCGGACTCGAGTTCAGACTCGCCTCAGCAATCTAGCCGTCAGAAACAATATATATCCGTTCTGCCCGTTCTGCCTTTGTCAGCTTTTTAGGAGACTTTTTTTAAATTGAGATTATATGAAAAAGAACAAGATGATCAGAGCTTATACAAAAGCATATCAAAACTGGGGATCAATTCTTTTGCTTTTGACCACGGTAATAAGCCAGAAAATAGAATCATCTTCCTGCTGATGGTGGCTTTCCTTAAAATTAGACATGGTCCAACTACGCGACCCTTGATTAAGGAGTAAAATGAAATTGTAAAATGAATTATAAGATATAGCGATCAAATCTTCAGAAAATCAATAAGTTGTAGTCACAATTGCATATATTTTTTCTTTATTATAACAATGGCTGAAATAAGTTTAACAGTGACAGGTCAAATTCGCGAGCATCTAATACATTTTAGAGACCGAAGATTTTGACTATTGGCGTCTATTGTTTTTCAAACCGAAAAGAGAAAAAGAGCAAGATATAGCTCCGAAGGCCCAGATTTGGTCACCATGATACTTGGGTATTTACGCAGTCTGAAACTAGAGCCTACTCTCTTTACTTGGTCAAGGTTTCGTGAGAATGTAATAAGATCTGTGTGAACTTTTTCATGGCCTAGAGCATGGAGGTCTCAATTTAACTGGAGGTCTATCAAATTGTCGCCTTATACCCCGGTAGGCTTTGATCTCATTAGGAAACGGGGCTGAAACGATGAGTTAGGCCTTACATTGGATCGGTTTTCACCCTCCATCCTGTTTAAGAGGTTACTGCTGATCATTTAGAGTCAATATAGACCAATTTTCACGTATATTGTTGTTTATAATTCAAGATGATTGACATTGGAATTCCAGGATCGTGTAGTAGTTGGCCCCTTTTTCGCTCTGCAGTTAATAAAACACGTCTGATTCACTTGCAAGGAGTGCTTGGATGTTTCTGGCCATCAATCACATCAAAAAATCTTTTGGAACTTTACACGAATTCTTGTCACTTGTAAATTTTATTCGAACTAGTCAAATTTCACGGTTCGTCCATCTTGTATAACCCGTTTACCTCAACTTAACTTGGAGAGCTGAAAAACTTGAACAATAGGAAAAAAATCCTGGTAGACAGGAATTCCTCCAGCTACAGCTTAAAACTAGCCATATTCCTCCCTATGATTTTGAATGTCTATAGCAAGGGAACTTGCCTGGCTTGGAGATCGTGACCATGACTATTTCAATTTCTGGTCGGGAGGTTGAGTTCAATGTTTTTTTTTTAAATTTCCGTTATACTATTAGGGTACATTTGGCAGCGTCAAATTTGTCCAGTGTAACGTCGTCCATGGTTAGAGCAACCCATTAAAAATCATTCATCTACCCTAACTTGGGTCGGAATAAATGATGGCAGAATTGTGAGTACTTTTTGAAAGAAGAATGCCAAAACGTGCATAACATGCATTAAAACACACTTCGAGACAATTATAGTCACTCGTATTCTGCTAGTATTTTTGAGGTGAATTGAGCGTCTTGGTTTGAAAAAAAAAAATTAGCTGACCACTATCTTACGTTACATTTCAGACGCTCTGAAATTTTGAGTCCGATGAATAAAAGACGAGGAAGGCGATATTCGTTTCCTAATGAAAGGAACGGATTACAGTTACATCAAGTATCCTGGACGTCTCGGACCGAGCGTCTCTCCTCTGCATTTTTGTGCACTTATTTCACAATCGTGTATACTTCAACCAGTTTTCATCTCCAGTTCCTTTTGATCCAACAGTAACATTTTGTCTTGCTTTGTCTCGTTCTGCCATCATACTCTTAGTTTCATCTGTTAGGTAAGGTCGATAGTTGGATGGGATTTGAAATGTTTTCTCGGGGGCAAACTTGTTCAGAGAATTGGTAATGAAGTGCTCAAACGTCTGAACCATGTTGTCAATGCAGTTCGTTAAACCGAAGCATTCCCCGGGGGTGAGACATTAAGTCCAAGAGGAATTCATTAGCATCAAAGTGTTTAAACGTTCCCTTAGTGATCGTTGTCCATTCTCTACCTATTTATAGACTTCTTTGGGGAACATGAATTATGACTGGGACGTGGTCACTCATTCCGTCTGGAACAGCGTTGGATGTGAGGCCACCAAGCTTATTGGAGGAAATGACCAAATCGATTGCAGATGTGGCTTGGGATAATCCGTTTTTTGTTTGTCTTCGGCAAAGAAATATGTCCCCAATATCATCATGTAGCGTCAGATTGTTCAGGCCGAGGCAACAGGCAAGATCGCACACTAGTGACTTTAGGTGGCATGAGTCATCACTGAAACAATCTGAGTCCAGGTTGAAATCTCCCGTGATAATCATATCCCGTTTGCATGAACTGGCTTTTTTTTATTTGGTCAAGAAAAAGCTTTTCTTTTTGAGTTTGAATGTCTTTGTCTTGGTGTTCACTCTACCATTCACGGTAGATTCCACAAATGTATGTATGTCTCGGGCTGTTGTGATAGGAATAAAATAAACGTAGGTGTTGAAGTCACATCGCCTAACAAACCCTTAAGCCGATGGCTTGTTTTTAAGGGGTTTTAGGAGAAATATTGATGGTACTAAAATCATCAATGATAAATGAGAGGGTTAAAAATAAGACAAGTTTTAAAAGTCTGGAGGTTCTAAATTAATTAAGTACTTGGAGCCGAATGGGTGAATTGAAAATGGCTGACCTTCCCGACCAGCGCGTGTCGTATTTTCAAAAGGTGTCTGGCGGAGGTAAGACATATTGGATTGGCAGGAGTAACAGTTTTTCATTTTGCAAATACTGGGATATTTCTGGGTACAGTTAGGGTCACCTCCTTTAAAAAGTGGTACACGTTTAACTTTTAATTCTACCTCTACCCAGATGGAAGGAAATTCCGAACTCATTAAGTCCCTTCTTACATGTATTTTATATCTCAAGGTGGGTCTCGTCAGTAGAACAGTCCTTATTTTGGCGTTTGGCTCATCTGTTGATAATAATGTAACTTTGTACGAGTCAAATGCTGTGGCGGTAAAATATCTTATATCTGTCTCTTGAAGAAATAGGAGGTCTTGGTCGTGTTGCAATATGAAATTTCGTATTTCAGCTTCCTTATTTGAGAGTCTTCTTTCTATGTTCCACGAACCCACTGTTAGACTCTCTGAGACGTTTGATCGTTTCTGCGCACTAGAGGATGATCCCTTGGCCCATCTTATGATCCATCTCATGACAGGGTCCTCCTCTTGATCGTTTTTTTTGCCCATGCTTCTTCATAGCATGTGGTGAGCGTAGTTTGTTGCATTTTCGTGAGGTCAGGGGAGACTGTTTCGCCTAACATTGTTCTCGGTTGGATCTCATCGAGGAGTTTGCCGCCTCATACTACTACACTCTTGACCTACGATTTTCATCACGAAAGCAAATGATGAGCGGACGGGTCCAATCTTGCTTTGGTTGACCAATTCTAAAACATTGTACAATGTCATCTCGTTGCAATGCACACCCTGAATTTTTCATCGCGTCGATCAGGTGGCGGATGTCGTGTTCGAGCCTTTCCTTTGGAGCTTGGGCTTCTGATTCGTTTATTTTCGTAAACTTGAGATCAAGTCTTCTGCGTTCCCTGTCCTCCATCTCCTGAACAAGATCTGGTGTTGGTATGACTTCTTTATCATATCTAAGGTGCTGATTTCTCAGCTCCACCTCTAGGTGTTCTATCTTGGCAGAGTTTTTGTACACGTTCAGTTGAAGGTCTTCGATTTGGGTTTGCATTTTCGTCAGGGAGAGCACGATTTTCTTACAACCATTGTTGCGCGATTGGTAGCAGATAAGATAACTTGCTTCACTTAACAGCTTTATTGTTTCGTTTGCAATGCTAAAGCACCCCTCATGGAAGAGCAAGTCACATATTTCACTCGACAAGAACGGCTTCTTTGAACGGCGATCAATATCCTCGGAGCATTTCCCAGACTTAGCTCTATTTTCTTCGGTTGGTGCCATGCTTTCGCTTGGGTCAAGGGCTTTATTTGGAACAACGATATAATTGTTTGATGCTTCACTGACGAATTTGGCAGTTAATACCACAAGGGTAGAGCTTTTTATTTCGAAGAGATAACCTCGATTTTTAAAGTACTCAGGGAGCACATAGAAACACGTCCGTCTCGTCTGAACACAAAAATGCTGTTCAGGAGGTCAGGTCGAATCCGAAGGCATTTTTTTCTCATGCAAACTCTAAGAGAAAGATGAAACACCCTGTAGGGCCTTTTGAGGTCAACGGGAAAGTCATAGACATTGAAGAGTCTGTGGCCAACATGCTTGGAGATCAGTTCTCTAGTGTGTTTTCAACTCCAAAGAAGTTAGGAGCAACCATTAAAACTCTATTGATGAGTTTGTTGAGATTGGCAAGGCGAGTCGAGTTGAGCACTTAGATAATCTTGCAGCCACAGCTTTTTAAACATGTGGTTGGATATATCTCTTCTTTCTTAGGCTCCTTTATTGTTCAATTTTCTCCCCTCAAACATTTGTAGGGAGTGTTTAGGAGTCGATTCAGTAGGATCCTATAAGTACTGATGTGATCAATCTGCCTACGCCTTAAACTTTCAAACCAGTACTACAAAGTTTGATCCCAGCTGGAATTTTTTAGGTCAAGGGAACGTACATTTGCCAATGCAAAAGCTTTGGAGTACAAAGAACACGAAAAGAGCAGACAGTACGAGCAATGGTCAACGTGATACTGATGGTGTTTTCAAGAGATGTGGATCAATATTTAGAATACAGAGAGACTATCAACAACTACACAGGTTCAAAAAAGTGTCGAAATTCGGTTAATTGAGGGAATCCAAAGTGAGCCAAGGTCCTCTCAATCGTTAATATCTGAGCGTCGGTGAAATCTGGAGCTTTCACTTTACGCACATTATCTCTACTCAAAGGGCTACCCTTTTGCGAGTCATTTTGGAGCGGAAGTAAAAGATCATTCATACAAGTCGTTTGAATGGAACAATGTCTCAAGATCTTCATAATCTCCATCTCTGGTTGCGCCAAGAGTTCTTCGTAAGCCACAGGTTGGAAATCGACGAGCTTTTTCTCTTGGTAAGTTTTGCAGAAAAGATAGAAGGTCAAGACAATTTCCGTCCAACATCGGACGTGGTCGTACTTTTGCATCGAGTTCTCAATCATCTTGACGAAGAACTTGTCTAATTCTGGATCATCCGGCTTGATGCTTTCATACACTTTCCAGACGTACTTCTTGAAGACCAGGCGAAACACCCACGTTGGAAAAAGCTTCACTGTGTTGATGAATGAAGCCACGGTCTTCTCTGGTGAGCGATAAGCAAAGATATGCTTAATCTCAGGGCAAACTCGAGCAATCCGATGAGCAATAGCCACGATGGAAGGACGAAGTTTAACCACATAGTTGTCAACTTTGGTTTTAGTCAGGTCCTTGCATTGGACATAAATCAACGCTCTCAGCAGTTCGTCACTGTCAGATCTGCTCCTGACCAAACTCTTGGGACTTGGCTTTTTCCCATTGGCCAGAAGTGTGATGAAGTCTGGCTCTGACATGGACAACGTATTCGGAATGCCGTCCATCATTTGAGTCAATAGGGTGGATCCGCATCGCCCAGTGGTGCAGATGAATATAATATTCTTATCCTTGGGAGGTCCGAGCTCCTGAGCAAACTTGAGAAAGTGGTCCAACCGAATAGCTAGGACCTTTTGAGCATACTTGAAGTGAACGATGAACGTAAAAGGGGATTGTTCGGATCCGTAAAAGTTGAAACCCGGTGGACCTTCCACAAAAAGGGCATGTGTTTCGGTCACGGAGAGAAGGGCCACATTGTCGGCCTTGAGCACATTCGGATGGTCGTAGCTGTCATGTGTGAGTAGGAAGTGATGTCTGGAAGCAGGTTCGGTCTCGATCATCTTGCCTTTAGTCAAGATATTGCAACGGTGAACACTGTAAGCGTAGTCTTCGCGACACGATTTGGCTTCTTCGACCTTGCCGCTGAAAAGCGAGTAGCCGAACGCCACTTTGAGGATAGCATTGAGATATTTAAAGATGCATTGGCAAAACCGGACCCATATATACATAAACATAATGTGTAAGATTGCTGGATGACACTGATGCCGGAGGTTAATCAAGCAATCATAAAAAAGAGAACTAGTGGGGGGAATATCACGGTATCAGTGATTGGAGTAGGTTGAGTCAGAAATGTCGTCGTTATCTTAATCAAACATTAAATACTGAAAGTGAGTACACGGGTCGTGGAGAAAATTACTGCAACTGGACTTTGTGCGGTTTGATTTCAAGTGGAGCAATTCGTATGTGTTGTATGCACAAAACTGATTCATCAATTCAGTCGGCATGATAACGAAGAATCTCTTTAAGGACTTTAAAATGACCTCTTCAAGTGTGTATCTGGGAGTACGTCATTATTTCTAGAGGAAAACTGAATTTAAAAAAGATGAAACTTTGCTTGCATCATAAGATATATTTCTTCAATGAGTGTCATTTTCTTTGGGTGATATTTGAAAGATCAGGCTTGAAGAAGAGAGGCATCTAACCCGATATGCCTGGTTTGATCCCGGGCAAGCCGAACCCAAACCTCTTTCTTTGCAGTGTTTAAACTACAGCATGAGTTACGGCTTTAACAGCTTAAATGGGAGAGCGTGCGGTCTTTCCCGAGGCTGAGTTAAAAGTTAATGCTGACTGTGATGACGGAGCAGGAAAATCACTCAATACCAATCATCAGATGGCAGATCGAGCAAGAGAGCTGCCATCTGACTCTAAAACAAAGAAACTATAAGCTTGAAGTAAGGTCAAGGAAGGCTCGTCTGAGCTCTAATTAAAAAAGCTGGCATAAAATGGCGAATGACGGTGGGGTGCTGATTATTTTAACTTTTTGAAATACAACTTTTAATTGGAACAAAATAACGTCTACCTAATACCTACAACGAGTTTTCAAGTTATCATCTCCAATCAAAATATTTTAAGCCATATTTATTGGTGGATACTATGGCCGGAGGCCAGTGAAGCCGGTCATCAATTCGACCATTTTTTTCCGGAAAAACAGTGTCAGTTCCGCCTCTGCAAACATATTTATCATGTTTTATCGTTCGAGCTGATTTTTTTGTGATCACCGTGCAAGATTTCTACCCTTTTTGCCTCAGAAAACTCGAAGACCGAAAATGAGCTTCAAGGGGTACTGAGTGCGTATTTTTTTTTTTTTTACTTTTTTACCTTTTATCAAAATGTTTTTTCTTGACAAAACATATCAAAACTGCATATATTTTGTTTTCAAAATCATCAATCTGCTCATTAGTGGCACAAAACAAAGCGCCACTGTTGAAAATTCTAAATCATGGCTCTTTATTCATGAGTGCCAGGAAAGTAATATTCCAGGAATTTGTGAATTAACAAAGAAGACTTTCTCGGGCTAAATTTGGCTTTTCATTCCTTCAAGCACAAACTATGTTATCAAAACCTGGTTTCACAATGAACACGGCCTATTCAATGGCCATAGCGCACTTTACTTTGAACTCCAAACATATCAATGTTTAGCCATTTACACTTTACAACATTCCCATAAAATACGCCCTGAAGGCAGCAAGCGTCATGTTTGCATTTTCTTGGTACATGAACTGATACAGAGTGTAATAAAAAGTACTACTTCACTTGTCATGCGAAACTAGGAGCTTACATCATTAGATCAAAATTGACGTTGATTTTGATCTTCATGCAGAATAGCCTGCCTAAGTCTCGTTAAAAAGGACATTGAGATCCGGCGAGGTTCGACATCATAGGCTTTTGGGTCAAAGTTCGCGGAGGTTCCTCGCACGTAGCTATTCTCGGGGTAGTTGGGCCTTGATCTATGGCACCTTGCATCTATCTCTCTGACTTTGAGGATCAAAAGGAAAGAGATTTCTTCTTTCGAAAGTTCTGATGAAAGAGTTCGACCTTTTTGGTTTGTGGCTGGGATGGGATTTTATGCTGTCGAATGGACCGCACAATGGCTCAAAACTCTTTCAAATGCTGGATTGGGACAGTTGGTCATTTCTAGGGATTGTATAACGAAATATATCTTTATTCAGCCTTCTTCGGTTATCAGTACCTTTTTAATGCCACGTTTTCAGGGTGGCCAATCTTGTACGTCTTTGGTAGTGTGACCGTTACATGACCTCCCCTTTTTAAATGAGACACGCCCCTGCATTACAAATCCAGAATTTGAGGTGGTCTGGACATTCGGCCGACTCTGGAATAGACGGTAGCATCCTGGTCCTCGTACGACGTGTAAGCGGGCTTGAGCCGGTCAATCGCTATCCAGTCAATGCTGGAGCCGAGCTGAACTTGGAAAGCTTTGTCTGCCCGTTGAAGCACTGGGTAAGGTTCACGGTAGGGGTAAGAATGGGGAGTTTTGTGTGAGTCGACACGCCCGAGCACTAAAAGACTTGTTGTTACATCAGGTGGGATATAGGAAGGCCTGTTGTACGTCGTTGTTGCTTTGTTTGGTGCCAATTTTCCAACAACTTTGGATAATTGATCGATATTTGTATCTTTTGATCGGGGAAAGAATTCTCCTGGTACCACCAATGTCTCCACATATACCATTTCTGCCGCTGAAAGTTGAATGCCCTCTTGGGGGTCGTTCGAAGTCCCCACGGTAGTTGGAGCACCCAGTCAAGTCAAGTTCTCCACACCGAGCCATTATGGCTGCTTTTAATGAGCGATTACTCCTCTCCACCATCCCATTTACCTCCGGATGGTAGTGCAAGGTGGTTCCGAGGATATTTGAAATCGATGTTCATCCTCGATCTGAAGTGATATGCTTAGGGACTCCGAATCTTTATACACATGATGTTAACAAAGCTCGCGCACACGATTGGGAAGTGGTTTCTGCCACTGGGGTCGCCTCTGCCCAACGCGTTGAACGGTCAACAATTGTGAACAGATATCGGTACCCTTCGGATGGCAGGAGTGGCCCTACCACATCCACATGGATGCGAGCGAACCGCCAGGTGGGTTGAGGGAAGCTTTGCCGAACACTTTTTGTGTGGCGATGAATTTTTTTTTTTTGGCATTGTGAGCAGGCTTGGGCCCATGATTTGCAATCTTATTTCATGGAGTACCACACGAACATAGCTTTGATGAGTTTGATTGTACTACGCACGGATGGTGTGACAGGTGGTAAATTGCATCGAAAACATTTCTCGAAAGGCCAATGGTATCAGGGTCTTGGGCGTCCCTGGCTGATGTCCCATAACACTTTAACAATAATGTACGTGATTTGTTTCCAGGTTAGACTGCAGTGGCCGGATTTTGTTGCCTCGGGTTCATGATTACGTTCTTGTTCTTGCGCCAAAGCGCTGAAGTAGAGGCCTGGTTGGATTGAACTCAACTCTATTCTAGAAAGCGAATCTGCCACAGGATTTTGAGACCCAGGAAGGTATTGAATAGAACAGTTCGTTTCTGCTATTGCAGAGAGTTGCCTTTGTTGCCGTTCCGACCATGCATCACTAGATTTTGACAACGCGGCCTTTGATCCGTGTATAACCGGTCATCAGAGACTAATCTTCCAAAACAACCAGAGCTGTTGCCGGTCTAGCGGCTTGGCCCAGAGGCCAGCAGGACACTATCAGGTGGTAATGTTTAACCACAAGGATGGAGGGAGCACATGCACCCACTCCCCAGTCATTTATAGGCGTCTCCTCTCCTCTCGCCTCACTCATTTAACCACGGTGACGGTGGTGAAAAAGCCTTACCAAGTTTTGAGAGAAATACGCAAACCATTTTAGCATGTTGATATATCTTGCAAAAGCGTAAGAAGCACTTTTGATCTTATCGCTTTCCTGAATTATTGCTCCCATTAAACGCTTTCATGCTTAAAATGAAACAAAATTCATTTGGATATTTCTGCCAGCCTTTTGTAAGGCTTTTCAATATCCGTGTCAGGACGGGTAAGCCAGCAAGCAAGGGACAGAGCAACTCAAGAGCATAAGAGGAAGAGTCAGCCCAGGGTGGCCAAATGTACAAAGTATTTAAAAGCTCTTCTGGGAAGTGTTGAGTAGACGCAGCTAGGTCCAATTCATATCATTTAGTTTATGTTAACTTGGAGGGGAGGGAGAAGGGTTATATGAAATAGGAGTGCTCTAATGCCAGAAGAAATCAATCAATTTCCTTCAGATCTTAGAGAGTCCTGTACCTATTCTGGACACCCTGACACCAACGCATCGAAATTTGAAGCTAGTGCTGCTAGTGCTACCCCCTTTTGATTTCTCTAGGATAAGTTGTCGTATCGTATCGGCAACAGCTGTGATTGTTGTCGCAGATTAGTCTCTGATGACCGACTATAGTGATCCGTGCATTATTGTAAGCCGTTCCTTCCATCCAGCATGTGTCTGAAATGACGAATAGCCATGTGGACGGCCAAAGCTCGCGATCGAACGAGCCATATCCTCTCTCGGTTTTGGTCAACTTGCGGCTGAAAAACCACAGTGGTTACCTGTGTTCCTTAACTTGTTGCTCAAGTACGGCTCCGATGGCAATCTTACTGGCAAGGCGAGTCAAGTTGAGCATTTAGATGATCGTGCAGTCACAAACCAAGATGCTTTAGTGGCCATCAGAGACTTGAGGCTTTCAACTTCTCCTTGTCCTAATGGTGTGACGTTTCAGTTTCTGATGAGATGCTCACAGGTTTTTGCTCCTGTGTTCTCGTATTTGATGTGTTGCGTCTTGAATCAGGGCAATTTTCCTTCTTCTCTGAAGTTAGCTTTCATTTCACCAATCCTTAAAGCGGGAGATATGTCACTCCTTAGTACTTGCAGGCCGATTTCTTTCACTTCGGTGTTTGAGACGATCATGAAGTTCAAACTCATAAAATTTCTTGCAGCTCATGAAGTCATTCCTTCCTTTCAGCACGGGTTCCGAGGTCATTTCACCACAGTTACCCAACCAATTGAGCCAAAAGAGCAGATCATTGAGGGATAGAGAGTCATGAGTCCGTCGATGTAGACTTTGTTGACTTTCCCAAGGCTCTTGACACGGTAGATCATGGGTTCATGATTGACAGGCGTCACGATAAGGGAATCTAGGGCAAGGTTTTCCATAGGTTGAAAAGTTTCATGAGTGGCAGGAATCAATTGGTGTAGGTCGAGGGCTCCCTCGCTTAGTGACTTATATGATGTGAAGACGGATGTTTCAAAGGGCTTCATTTTAGGACCTCTTTTTCATAGCTCCGTTTCAAAAGCTTAGTATTTCTGCCCATTAGGAATGGCCAAGATTCAGGTAGCCTCACACATCAAAAGACTTTATATGAGTTCAGCGCTTCGGCGACATCCATCAAGACTTGGTCGATCCCTTGCCTGAAAATCGCAGATAAATCATTAACCGATTCTCCCGTTGGGTCAAAGCCATTCCACTTAAAGATTACACGGTCTGTTCTTGTGGATTGCTTCATCACTGGATATCGCGTTACGGTTGCTCTCGTTTGGTTACAAGTAATCAATCAACGTCGTCAATTTCTTATTATGGAACCCATTGAGACAAGCACATCACCCTCAAGTCAACGGCATAATAAAGAAATCCCATCCCCAATTCAAGGTAGCTTTAATGGCTGGCTTGAATAATTCATCTTGGTATGACGAGATTTTTTTTGCGGACTTCCTTACCGCTACCGGGATTGGAATCCCAGCAGTTCAAGACGAGAATATTATTCATTTTACTTGACTTTTATTTATGTATATTATTTGATCGACCAACGAATTAGAATTGGCTGGTCTGGCTAATCCTTGATGAAAACTCGCTATGACAGTCGTGCCCGCAAACTCCGTGATCTTGGTATGGGGGATCAAGCAAGGCTTCAGGACCCGATCTCAAAACATTGGGATCGAGTCTTTACAGTACTTGAAATCTTCCAAAATGGTCGAAGCTGGAAGACATGGAACGAATCTTATGGAGAAATAGGCGTTCTTAGGCCCTCTCATTACCCAAAAACTCCCATGGAGGAGACAGACGAAGAAGATAGTTCCAATGACGAGAGGAGAGACAATGACGAGAGGAGAGACAACGATGACAACCTCAAACTGAGAAGAAGTTCCCGAAATCGAGTACCGCCATTTCCGAAGAAGAGGAGAAAATGTGACATGCTAATCCTTGAATATAAGGTTGATCCGGAATTTTAGTCAAAACTATCCAAGTCTGTCTTAAATCCTGCTATTGGATCAACGCCTACATAAACCCTACAAATATTTGAGGGCAGCAAATTGAACAATGAAGGAGCCCGAGAAAGAAGAGAGTTGGACTTTATTGTTATAACTAGCCTGGATTCTCGAGGGCTTGAAGGTGCTCTCAAAACGCACATTAAGCCTCTACGGTCACTACAATTGACCCTAAATCCTGGGTTGGGACAAAGCTCATGAATGCTTTTGAAAACGTACAATATCAGATACCTTTCGTACCTTCTCTGAATACTGAGCTATCCCAACCTTTCTAACCTCTCCCAATACGAGAGTTCTCTCATATCCTCAATGTTCCTAGAAAAACATCTTTGGACCTGCTCGAGCTTTGTAAACCTGCTGAACTAATTGGAGCCCAAATGGGAGAGGCGTATTCAAGATGCGGCTGAACAATCGACTTGTACAGAGTTAGCATCGTGACACTATCTCTGGACTTAAACGTACGATATATCCAACCACATGTTTGAAAAGCCTTACCAACTTTCAACTGGATATGCTCATCGAACTTTCCATTATCTTGGAGGACTACATATAAATCCTTCATGGATGAGACCTGCTCATCCATGAAGGATTTAGGTGTAGTCCTCCAATGGTAATAGCGGAAGTTCGCTCAGTTATTGGGCAAACTGGTCACTCACCTGCTAATTTGCATCTTGGAACACCCTTTAGACTACCACTGACTCTTTTAGACAATCCAAACACGTGATAACGATGCTTCTTAAATATGTGTCCAAAGCCAATCATGTTTGTCTCCGATTCGATTCTGTTCGTCTTCCTCTCCATCGTCCTTATTGTGGTCCTTTAGATATTTTATGATCTCGTGCAAAGACACCGACTCTTGGCATTGACGAAAAATCGTGCAATGTTTCATCGGATCGAAGCAAGCCTGCCTTTTTTTACAAATAAACTCTTTTAGTTCGTAAAATTTCTTCTTTTTGCCGCATTGTCACTTTCAAGAGAGATAATAAGTTGTTCATTTGCTATTCATATCATTCGTTGTATTCAAATGGGTGGGGAGGACTGTAGGGTTCTGTATTTCCCACATTAGTTTAATAACGTCGCATCCAGACTCCCAAGAGTTCTCAAGTGTAATCGTTTGCTTCAGTTAGTCTGCTCGAATGAAAAGAAACGGAGAATGAAGTTAAGAAATAAGGTAATTTGGCGGTTTCTTTGATTTGTACATCAAAATGTACAAAAATGTGTGAACCTTTTGAAACGTTGGGTCGCATTTTTATTAGGTCTTCACCAGGCATCTTTTGGAGCAGTGGCTCAAAATTGTGGGGGGCTCTTGAACAGAACTATAATTCATGTTTGGAATCAGTTGTTGGGCAGATCGGACAGTTAATATTGAAAATAAAACGGCTAGAAAAGCTCATCTAAATATGCACAGTCACGAATTTTAGCATATTTCCCCTAGGTCTAAGTTCTTTTCGAAAAAGGCAAAACTGAAAAAAAAACTGAAGGAAATGGGCCTTCCAAAAACTTGCCGAAAAGGGGTCGAAGTAGATGAAAGAGCACGTACATTTTCTGGTTTTTTTCTGACTACTAAGCTTGGGCACTGGAAAATCCTTTCAGAAAACATAAGCTGTCATAGAAAGGTTCGTTTCATGATCATAAGGGCTTGACAGCTTTGAAAATTCATCATTTTCCAAGGGTGACTAATTTTGCTTTTGGTCAATTCTTTAGGGAAGTCATGTTAGGTGACACATTCTTTTTTGTATGAATCTTGGTCATTCAATTTTGTTTGATAAATGATCATTAAATGAAAGAAGCAACAATCTCTTTTGAAATCTAGCATCAGGGCAATTCGGAGTTTTTTTTTGCATTCGGGCAATCATCAAGTTTACAGTACATAGGGGATTTGCCGACATTAGCTTGAAAGTTATGTACTGGTCTGAACGTTTTTTCCTTCTAGCCCAAAGTATGATGCAAAAATTGTTTTAATTGTGATTGATTCTGAAACAGCTACAAAAATGTAGTATTGTAGTACCATCTTTGGACAAAAAGATTGACTAGAACATCAGAAACTTTGACCTTGAAAATGACGACTTCAGTTTGAATTTCCCACCTCTATCGCCTTTTCACATTGGCTGGGATTCCCTTCTCCTTTGACTTGGCTTACCCCCACTTTCAACTAATGACACGACAATTTGCTTGCATTTTGTGACGTAAGGCCGCTGAATCCTAATAGAGAAATTACAATATCAGTAAGGAGAAGTATATTCTTTTTCCAGTTTGGTTTGTTTTTTCACTGGGTTTTCTAACCGCTACAGGGAATGCAATTCCCAGTACTATTGAAATGAAAGGCTATAATTCGTCTTTTTATTACTTTTCAAACTTTATACAATATTTGGTCTACCAACGAATTTGAGTTGGCAGACCGAGTTAGTCCTTGATTGTAGGCCTGATCTGGAATGCTACTTAAAAATTTGTCCAAGTCTGACTTAGAAGATGCAACCGGATCAACTAGGCCAAGGTATTCCCTACGAATATTAGAGGGCAGCAAATTAAACAATCATTGAGCCCGAAAAAGAAGAGAAGAGGACTTTATTGTTTGAACTAGCCTGGATTCTCGAGGGCTTGAAGGTGCTCTCAAAACGCACATTAAGCCTCTACGGTCCCTAGAATTGACCCTAAATCCTGGGTTGGGACAAAGCTCATGGATGCTTTTGAAGACGTACAGTATCAGATTTCTTGGAGACTACCCACAATTACTAGGTTTCAAGTGCTCTTCAGCCTTTTTGCCAGTTTATAACTCTTTTTGAACAAAGTCTTCCTATATTTTGGAATTTTTGTCCGTGTACCACCTTTCGGAACACATTCAGAGATTGCTAGGGACTTGGGAGCAAACTTCCATCAAAACTGAAACTAATTTAACAATGACTTAATCTATGGACGATTCCAGTTTCAGAATTGAAACCAGGTCCAGTTTATTCCAATCTTTCTATAAACAACGGCCAATGTTCCTCTTTGAACTTGAACTTAGCCAGACCGACCTTTTTGACCGGTTTCACTCTAAAGCACGCCGGCTTTTGAGTTATGGTCGACCCTATCTCAAGAACATGATGATCTGACAGATTACTAGGTGTCACATGGACATACTGGATCAGATCAGGGTCATTGAAGAATCAAATCCAGAACGTTTATCTCTCTGGTGGCTACACCAGCATGCTGGGGAAATTGCGCAAGATCGCAAATTCTTCCAGCTTTTCGAACGACTGAGATGTCGATTTCGAAATTGGAATATACCCATCGGGACTAGCCTCCCACTCTACAACGCTAGCCGGAAAAAAAAGTCCCCTACAAAGAAACCTTCGAGCAAACTGCCTTATCCAACACATTTCCAGTGAATTGGAGAGCTGACATAAAAGAGCTTACTGAACAAGAAGGGGGTCTGTCTATACATTGTTACAATAGACAAATCAAGACCTCTACTTCCCCATTCGACATTTGTACATGACTAATGTGCAAATCATTCCTAACATATAGGCATACACCCCCATGTGGAAATATGGGATTATCAGGGCGTATCCTATCACAACGTACTAAGTTGAACCAACTTGTTGTATATTCGGATCTTCTCCCTTTGATCGATCTGTGATCATTTCTTTGCTCTCAGGGAGAGAGACATAAAACAAGATACTTGAATGAGAATCGTTGTCGTGCCTACATTAATCCTTCAGCCTGACTATAATCATACATGGCGCAGCTGCAGTAAACCGCCGATTGCGGTCAAGAACTATACGCTACCCTTATTCTTCCTTTCTCCGTTGGTTCGGTCGACTTCCGGTGCCCTCTGAAGTTCGGCAGTTTGTGTTTGAAAAGACAATCCGTGCCAGATCAGGGCCAGATCCGAGATAGTTAACCATGGCAGAGGCTATCCGTGCGTCAATCAAAACGCACAAGGGCCACTTTACGCGAGAGAGGAGATTCTTTGAGGACGTGGCTGGAGGGGAACACAAGGACACCCAAAGTCTTCATTCTCTGGTCGATAAAATGCAGGATCGTTTGGAAAAAATTGCGGATCTCTTTGATGAGCTTCTTGTGCTTGACTCTAAGGCTAGTGACGAGAAAAACACCACGCTGGAGAACCTTATGGTTCAGTTGGGTGCTGCTGGTCGGCAAGCATCCTCTGCAGGGCATATTTCGTCTGATATGGGTCAAGCAGGCATCAATTTAACCCGTCAAACGCGACAATTTCGAGTTGCAAGTGACCTCAAGCCGCAACTGTTGTCACTGGATTCGACACCTCCAGAAATGAGGGATTGGATCGAATCATTCAAGGACTATTATGCTGCCTCAAATATGGATCTATTGGGCTTAAGAGAGCAACACGCTTACTTCTTGGCTCGGTTGGAAGGAGAGCTGAACGCTACTATGCGAGGACGAGTGAAAGAGGATACTTCCATAAGCGATGGACTAGTACTACTTGAAGGCCGTTTTCTAGAAATTTATCCCTTGTTTGGACGGCGACTGGCCTGGAAAGATTATCAGAAGAAAGACTCGCAAAAAGTTACGGATTATTATCACCAATTACGCCGTATTGGGGATGAAGCAGAGCTGGACAAACTCACGGTGGACGACCTTTACATGTTTGAAACTATCTACGCATGTCGCAAAGACTCAGAGCTATTTCTAAAATTGTTGGAGCTTCAGAACCCATCTCTTGGATCTGTGCTTGCTATTGCTAATGCTTATGAGGCTTCCCGTGGAATGCGAGAGCAAGCGTTGCCCCGCCCTGCAATGATTGCTGCCGTTGCTTTGGAATGCGATGGGTGTGGGCGCCAAGGTCATGGTCGTTCTAATTGCTCCGTCAGGGAGATGAGATGTCATGAATGCGGCAAGCCAGGCCATTTGGCACGCGTTTGTCGCCGTCGGCCATCACCTCAACGTCATTCATCAAGGGAGGGTAGCCGCGAAGGCTCCAGGGAAAGAATTCCTTCGTGGAGTCGGGGTCGAGAGCGATCCCGCAGGGATATCACACCGGGACATCGGGATCGAGGTGATTACACTCCATCTCCAGCTCGCATTTCAGCTGTGACTGATGCAAGTCATCCTACGCCCACCATCATCTTGAAATGCAAATTTTCGGTCTCGGGGGCTAACATTCTACTAAAGGCCATTCCAGATACGGGGGCTACACGAACTATCATCCCTAGATCGCTAATACCGTTCGACATTAAGCCCATCCCATCTCGAATCAAACTCGTTACTGCCAATGGCTCACCGATGTCAAATGTGGGCACTGTCTCCATCGTCCTGTCTGCTGCTGGTGGTCCTCGAGCAGCTGTCACCGCCATTGTGTCCCCGGATCTAAGCCGCACTTTAATCAGTTGGTATGACTTTATCAAATTGGACATTCTACCCCCAGAGTTCCCATCTGCAAGTGTTTGCACGGTGGTGAAGTCGTCCTCTTTGAATGTGGATTCCATAGAGAAGGTCAAGGCTGACTTCTCCGATGTCTTGGTCACAACTTTGGGCGACGCCTCGGGGACGATCAGGGGGCCAGAGATGACAATTGAGTTGGACCCATTGGTGACGGTGAAACCTTTGAAAGTAACAACCGCTCGTCCAGTTCCAATCCACTTTCAAGGGCCGTCTGATGTGTTGATGAAAGAACTCATTTCAGCAAAAGTAGTGGTGCCTTGTACTGAACCAACCGAATGGACATCGCCTGCTCATTTTGTCAAGAAGCCCGGTGGAACAAAAGTACGGTTGGTAACCGACTATAGGCAACTCAACAAGGCTGTTAGACGCCCAATACATCCTTTTTATTCAGCACCTGATCTTATCAAACAAGTTAGACCTGATTCGCGTTGGTTCGCTAAAATAGACGCTATACATGGTTACTTTCAAGTGCCACTTGATTATGAGAGCTCCCTCCTCACTACATTCCTTCTCCCCAGTGGCAAGTGGAGATATACCGTGGCACCAATGGGGTTAAACTCTAGCTCGGACCATTTCAACATCAGAACGGACGCAGCTGTATCTGGGCTGGAATGGTTAATGAAAATAGTCGACGATATGTTGATTCAAGCACCAACCAGAGATGAATTGTTCTGCCGTTTACGCGTTGTCCTCAAACGTTGTCGTGATGCAGGGATCAAACTGTCACTGAACAAGCTAGACATCGGCCAAACTATGAAATTTGCTGGATTTGTAGTCAGCCCGGAGGGAGTTCGACCCGATCCTTCCAAGACTAATTCCATCAGAAATTTTCCCACGCCCAGATCAATCTCAGAATTGCGATCGTTTCTTGGCTTGGCTAATCAACTAGCCTCCTTTCTTCCCGACCTTGCGCACTCTACCATCAAACTTCGTGAGCTTTTGAAAAAGGAGAATGCTTTCGTGTGGCTTGACGTGCACGATATAGAGTTTCGTCACACCAAAGACTTACTGTGTTCTCCAGCAATTGTGGCTCCCTTTGACCCTGCTCTCAGGACCGAGCTTCTAACAGATGCGTCCCGCCTGAATGGTCTGGGATATGCTCTCATTCAGAGAAATTTACAAGGACAACCTCGTTTGATACAGTGTGGGTCCAGGGCCCTGTCCCCAGCTCAGAAAAATTATGCGACAGTGGAATTAGAATGCTCGGCTATTTTATGGGCCATTCAAAAGTGCGATTTTTATCTCCGGGGTCTCAGGAACTTTCGGGTTATTACGGACCATCGTCCTCTGCTCGGAATTTTTGAGAAACCTCTCAATACTTTGGCAAATGATCGCCTCCAACGCATCAGAGAGCGACTTTTTGTCTACTCTTTCATCGTTGAATGGTCAGCAGGCAAACTCCATTTGATTGCTGATGCCCTCAGTCGAGCTCCATATTTCCCTTCTGATCAAGACCTAGATATCGCCGTGTGTGCAGCTATTGACGTATCTGACCCTGCGCTCGGTATCATTCGTGATAACTTTGATGGAGAGTATCGTGATTTACGTTGTTGTATTGCTGAAGGATCCCTCTCGGCAGCCCTGAGGGCATACAAGAGCATCTTTGCTTCTTTGCGAGTTGAAGACGGATTGATTCTCTCGGGATCTCGGCTCGTTATACCAGGCCCTGCCCGCTCCCCAATCTTGGACATGCTCCATGCATCCCACTCTGGCATGACGAAGACATGCGCATTGGCTCGCCAATTATATTTATGGCCCGGCATGTCCAATGACATCCGTCAACGGATTGCTGGTTGTGAGCCCTGTTTATCAGCTTTGCCTTCACTGCCTTGTGATCCCGTAAAACAGACTGTTGCAACCTTCCCAATGGAAAGAGTCTCCGTCGATCTTTTTGAGCTTAATGGACATCACTATCTCCTGATGGTGGACCAGCATAGCGGTTTTCCATTTGCTTTGGAACTTCGTTCACTGACCACCTCCTTCATTTGCACCATTCTCCTGGGCTGGTTTTGGGAGTATGGATTTCCCTTTTGGATCAAAAGTGACAACGGGCCACAATTCCGACGCCCATTTGAAGAGTTCTGCATGGCTCACCACATCCGTCACATAACATCATCCCCCTACAACTCTAGAAGTAACGGTCTGGCGGAAGCCGCGGTGAAGTCGGTCAAGTCCCTGTTGAAAAAAGTTGGACGAGAGGGGCCTGCTTTTCGCGAAGCATTCTTTGCCTTGCGAACAACACCGCGAGCTGATGGCTTTAGCCCAGCATTTGGGTTTTTCGGACGTCACCTTCGTGGTAAACTTCCAGATGCTCGGCCTCCTCGATCTCCTGCCCATCCTGAATTCACCAATGCTCGCCATGCTTCTGCGACCAAAGCAGCTACTTCTGCAGGTGGGGTCGACCTAATCCCTCTTGCTGCGGGCGACTCGGTTCTTTTTCAATCACCAATAGATAAGAATTGGTCCTTAGGAGGACAGGTCATTGAGCGCCTTTCTAATGGCCGTTCATACTTGATCACAACGCCTGCGGGGAGCTTCCGACGTAATCGTCGTTTTTTGCGACTTACTTCGTCGCCTGCTCCTGGATCAACATTATCTGAAACTTCCCCATCATCGCCAGATTCCCAAACCAAGCCTATTCCCCGTAGAAGCACACGTCTTCGCAAGCAACGACAAGTCACGTTCGCACCTTCAACTACAGACATTTAAGTTCCCTTCATGTTTTACTTCCGGTTTCGATATTTTATTTTAAACATTTCACATTTATTGTCTCATTCATATTTTATACTGGGGGGAGGTGTTGTATATTCGGATCTTCTCCCTTAGATCGATCTGTGATCATTTCTTTGCTCTCAGCGGAGAGAGACATAAAACAAGATACTTGAATGAGAATCGTTGTCGTGCCTACATTAATCCTTCAGCCTGACTATAATCATACACAACTATGGTTAGTTCTTCATCTAAGACCCCTGGCCGAAGCCCGGTTTTTTTATAGAGATGAATGCAATCTCTCTCTCAACGGCTAGTTCTTCTAAGATCTTAACTTTTGTGCTGTCTTTTTTAGAAATCAGACAATGCACGTTCAAATATAGCCCCTTTACGGGCCTCTCTTTTGACGGACCAAGTTCACAAGATCTTGGACCATCCTCTCCAACCGTAAAAAATCCCTCTTATCAACAAAGCTACGTTCTACTGGAGGCAATGCATGAGCTAATGGGGATGGTTGGGTTTGAGGAATGGGTTGGGCAGCTACATTTGAATAGGAACGTATTTTGGGAATAGGGGTGGGGCAAGGAATATTAGGGAGGAGAGTTTTTATAGGAATAGGGGTGGATTGGGTATTTGAAGGAAGAGGAGGGAATTGGGAGAGAGGGTGGGGGGTAGGAGGAGAGGGTGGGAGGAAGCTAACCGGGTTAAGGAAAGCGGGTGGAGTGGGTTTAGGTTTAGGAATAAAGACTGTACGGACTGCCTTATGGCAAATCCTTTATTTTAACATGAATAACGTTTTGCAAAGAGAGTAATGCTAATGATGGCATTGAAAAGTAGAATTTAAGTAGGATATATAAAAAAATTAAGAAAGAGCAGTGCATTTTTAGAGAATGTCCTTATCGATTTTCAAAGTCTACACATTGTTGCGGTTTGTAACGTTGTGATTGTCAATCGTGGTTTTTCGTTAATTTGACTGATTTTGGGAATAAAATATTTATTGTCAATCCAATAGTTATTTTACTCATTATGTAAAATTTCTATTGTTTCGTTCAAATGTGTTACCTTTTTTCAAGGATATGGTCAGCTCTATAACTAAGAGACTGAGCTTGTCTGTACCTTTGTTTCTTTTGTGTCCCCTCTACGTGGGCAGATGTAAACCGCACATTAATGCACGTCTTATAAGGGGCAGGATTTGGAATGAAATAACCGTCTATTTGTTATTGTTTATATTTATTCACAGTTCGTAATTTCGAAATAAGATGGGCGGGAAACTCCTAATGTACAATAACATTTTTTTCTGTTTTTGGGTATTGGCAGATTTTCGGAAAAAAAACGGAAAAAAGTGTTTTCGAATATAGAAATCTAAATTAATTTTCCCCTATCCCTATTCACAAAACAATAACCTCATATTTCGCACTATTCCTGTAGTTTTCTTTTGTCACCAGTTGGAAGGACTGAACGTTGCATCAGGAGCAGAAAAAGTTTAAGCAGCTTTTGAAGTTTAATTGAGTGTCCAATAACTTTGAACTGTGAGATGTGAATCGCAATTTCGTGGACCAAATTTAATCAAATCGGTGTCATGAAGGCGCAATGACTATCAACTAGTTAACTTGAGGATTTTAATGCGATGCCTCAGTCCATACATGCATTCTGAGACGGGTTAAAGGATCAACTCTCTCTCAAAGTGCAATGCAAAACCAGGCACAAGATAAAGAAACTTGATTTCCAAAGTTCGGAGAACAAGGATCAGACAATGGAAATCGTCTTATGGTCAATTTCCAGAAGAAGGCGAGCTCTTTTGTTATGTGTGAACAGTTATATTGTGAACTTTGAGAGGCATAGTTTTTGCAATTGTTATTGTTTTTGAGAATACGTCCTTGCCACACTATTTTGCACATGCAGAAACAGAATAATCGAAAGCAATGTAATGGGGATAGTAGATAAATTCCTCGTAGCGATTAAAAAAAAGCCCATGAAAAAAACCAAAACAGTAAAGAAATACGTATTTCAAAAGAAGCCCACTGTTTTCCAAGCACAATTCGTTACATTTTAAGTCAAACTCCTGACAAGGATTTAAGTGCTATCAAGTACTCGTTCTCCCATTAGTAGTGTGCGTACGGTGCATGAGTGCAATGTGTCAATTTAGATTTTTGACCTAGCAGGCAAATAATTGAACAAAGACGATTGATTATTGATATGGGATTATTTTCAGCCCTATCTTCTCGGCAAGAAAACAGCGGGCACTCTCCTTAAAGGTTGCGTCATATTCCTTTCATATTTCATTAATCATTCCATCTAACTCTGGCCTTTAACCTACCTCTCCTGTAGCATTAAAGTCCAAAAAAATCTCCAAAAAATGGCAGGAAGTCTGAAACGGCTTCCTGTCCATAATTGTTCACATATCTGACATTGACTCAAAAGGTGCCTGGAATCGAAAGTCGACGAAGTTTGCGAAATACCCACGTTTGTTTGAGACTTCAAATCAGTGTGCCAACATGGTTCCAAAGGGTTTTGTTATCCACTTTTACATTATTCAACTTGTGACCTCAACGACTTATATATTTTCTCCCTCCATTTTGCATGCCATGTATTGGCAAACCCTTACGCACGAAAAGGTAGAAATGACGATTGCGAATTGCATTTTGTCTTATTTTCCCTGATATGCTTGTTAATCCCAAATTTAGAATGCCGCTCCATTGCAATGTGTACTAAAATGTGAAGAACGACATTGTCCTGGTGTCGCTTATCAACGTGCCAAAGGTCTTTGTTTGTACGGTTCTGTTCAAACCACTCCAATCAATGGGGATGAGAGTATATTGGAAATATGGAAAATCAGTAAGATGAATTTCGTTGTAAAAGTCTCTAGCAATATTGTTAACTTTTCGTTTGTTTCATCCCTGGCATCAAGAAACTCACGGAACCATTACGTGTTCTCTTAATATTTCTGATAAATGCATAGATGGATCGAAACAGTAATCATTAGTAAAGTTCGTCTTTGAATTAAATGCAGGTTTTAGCTCTAATTGCTCAATATTTACAATTAGAAAGATATTATGCCGATTGCGCTTCATATGATCTTGCCCAGGAATGTTGAAGTTGTTTGTTGCTCTGTATAATTCATTTAATATTAGTGCACTATTAGGCAGACTTTTAAATAATAGCAGGAAATTCAGCAATGAGAAAATACAACTGTATGTACAGTAGGTGTTTTAAAACGAACTAAAAAACAAGCTAACCGGTATCAGATCAACACATTTACACATATCCTCTGTTAACACATTAGAGACAACATTTATAGACTTGCAGTTGATTGGTATAATAAGTATCCTTAGTCACGTCTTGAGTCGAAATTTAATCAGCATATATGAATAAGTCCGGGAACCATCAATCTCAATAGATCAAAACCAATGTTAAAGTCTCATTTGTTAGCTAGTGGTATGGTATGTTTATTTAAACATTTTGATAGCTAGTATATCATAGTAGTACGTTGTCATGAAAAAAATGTAATTCAAGTACCCTATTCTTCTGTCTTCGCTTACATTTCATATATATTGGCCACTTGACTTGAAGAAGTAGACTTGATCACTCTCTGAATGTGCGGGAAACCATTAGACTCTTGTGTACAGGGATTTACTAAGTGGGTCCTCCGTCCTCCACCCTCTGTCCTCACCCACTATGACATTATGGTCTACAATGCTCGTCTTAATGCTACAAACCAAAAGTTTTTGAGCCTTCTAAAGGACAATCTACCATTGTCTATCTTCTGAGATTTTTCAGGGTTTCCAAAAATTATCGCATATACCAGTTTTACTGCCGCAATATCTCTTCGGAGTACTAGCTCGGATGGTCTTGGCCTGGTTTCCAAACGGGCTTAACACGGTCAACGAGTACTTATCCACTCGAAGTCACACGTTTAGAATGGCAATAGTTATGGTTTTCAAAACTTATAGACACTTCACTTGCTACTTTTTCGATTGGTATAAGTATCTCAACCCCGTACCAGGATTCGGATTTCGTAGATTTAAAAGTGTTATTTGGAGTCGATAGATGGTGGATGACCGTGCTGGACCCGTTTGGAAACAAAGGCAAAATCATCAAGAAACAAAGACTTGTTACGTTTAAGGATTCGGGCATGACTTTGCCAAATTAGATATTCAAAAACATTTTATCATTTTTTTATAATCATCCAAGGAACTCGTCACCAACAATGAAGTTGTGACTCAGGATGTCCTGATTTCAAAAAGTACCCTTACATGTCTCTGCATTACCTTTTGGTACGATACAGCCTCGGCTTCCCATGTAGTGAAAAGAGAGCACTGAATTAGTGCTTCTTGGAATGACTTTTGGCTTCTTTAAGAATCAAACTCTTAAAAACGTGGAAGAAATCAGAGGGAGAATGCATGTATTAACTTGGAGAACGTTATGTGGACAAGGGTTACCGATTTGAACACGAAACGTAAACTTTAGTCTGATAAACCTTGGGTTTAACTCTAAGCCCGAAGGTCTAGAGAACTGTTTTTTTCGAGTATGTGCTCATGTCAAAGTATTGATTGTCTAGATTTCTTATATTAGGTTCAACCTAGTTGACAATCAACAAATCGCACAATAAACCACTTGAAACGTTTCGACTTTTGGTTGCGTCATGAAATGTTCTGCAATGTACTTTTGGCGTCTTCAAGAAGCACCCACCCGACTTTGTTAACATACGAGTACATTACGTCTAGGGTCCCTAATTACGTCCAGAAATTGATGTCCCTTTTAAGTGTTTGACGTTTTATTTAATGAAACGCGAAATGCTTGGTGTCAATCTAGTTTGAAAGACCTTTTTTCTTCTTTTAAATTTGAACTTCCCTATCCAATAATCTAACAAATTGACACATAAAACCAATGTCAAATATGAGGAAGGAGCACTATTTGGAAACTTGGATCCACGCTACAGTTATGTAGAAGGGCGCGCGTGATGACATCATCATGTGTTGCTATGACCCTTGGGAGTTAGAAACAGTATTCCAAGCAATATTGGAGTGACCTGAGACTGGCTTAAAGAATAGGAGTGACCGAGATGGCCCAACTAAATTGATAAAATTGAAAAGGCCTAGCCCAAACTATTTGAAAAAGACATCAATTCTCTCAGCAACTGGAGCAAAATTCGCAAGATTTGGTCGTCCTATGTCGCAAGAGCCCTTTAGCATGCATGTTACATAACAAGAAATGTATCAAATCAGCTTGTGCCCAAGTTCAGTCCTTATCGTACACACAGTTAACAGACTATCCATTGTTAAAATGCGAAAACCATCTTATCAATTGTTTGAAGGAAAATAGAAAATTTGGAATAATATCGTATTTAGCCTTGGCTGGAACTGACTGAGTCAAAATGGAAAGAAGTTTGTCTGATTCACATGTGTATCAAAGTGGACAAAGTTTACATCATTATACCAAAGCGAAATTTCTTTTCTCAATGGTGACACGCCTAATCAGAAATTTCATGATTATTTACAACAAAGGTCAAAATTTGGGTGATTTTTTAGCAAACGTTCCTCAAAATTTATTAGTCATTACTAAAGTCAGACCAAAAATGTTTTTACGATAAAGATATTTTTCACATAGTTTGGGATTTTGTGGCCCAAAATAAAGCTTATTTTCCTTTCTTTTGACCTTTTTTTCTTTTCTCCCTGTGATGATAGGTATTTGTATTTGTATTTAAAAACATTTAAGCCGGGTGGCTTTTTTAGAGGTGCCAAAAATGGTGGGCATATTGTGGAATCAAGGGGTGAGCTGAGGGTAAATGACAGGTGTGACGGATTGAAAGGTTATAAAGGACAAGAGGTGATGAATTTTGCTATGCCATTTTTGAACTGTGTTAATATGGTGGCATTTCGGGTAAGTGGACCGATCAGGTTCCAGAGGAGCCTTCCCTGCGCATAGAAGGTGGCATCCTCCGGCACCGCGAGGTTCACATCCCCTTTGGCCTGGCTTCTTGTTGTTCGTTGTTGGTCGATTTGTTTGGTTGGTTGCAGTAGGATGTGATCTGGATGCTGACAAGTGTTCATGATCTTCCAAGTCTCTATTAGGGCGGACTCAGCCGCCATCTGGTTAACAGACTTTTGTCCCAGGGACTCATGAAGGTCCTTGATGCTCACGTGATCCTTGAGTTTCACTCCAAGCAGTTCTCTGAGCACGTTGTTCAGTCCGACCTGGAGGTCTCTTTGGATCTGCGATTGCTCTAGGTCGACCTTGGTCCTTATTTTAAAAAATAAAGGAACAAGGACATTATTCAGTTGTGGATCAAATAGGACAGAAATCTAATCATTAAGTGAGCAAAAGTGCCCTAAGCAAGAGCACTGGACTCTCGAAAAGATTCCATTGTATACTATACTATAACATCGGAATCACTTAAGAAATGTCGTAATGTCAAGATAATGTCATTGTAATAAAGAAGATTTAACTTTTTGCCAATAAAATAAAGAAGCTCAATAAATCACCCAGTATATGCAATTGTTTTCCTAGAATTTGGCAGTAGAAAAAGGCAATGAACAGGACAAACAATGACCAACCTTTTGGCCAGGGCAGCAACGTTTTTCCAATTCATCGCCTTTTTTCGTTCGTCCCAACTTTTTTTTCTCGACTTTTTCACACTTGCTATTTTTTGTATTCTTTTCACTTTCTCGCATATTTTCCAACTTTTTCTCATTTTTACTCAACTAACAAAAAAGTTCAGCCAAAATGGCAACTTGTTTTTTTTTTCAAGGTCTACTAATCAGGAGCTATCCTGGACATGGCAAGAATCTGCTTCCTAAAGAAAGAAGGTTCAATTACTGGTGCTTGAAGATATTATAATGTAATATTCCTTTTCATCAATGTGTTGCTTGATATGAAAGGCAAAAATAGCCCCCCCTCGAACATGTTGTTGCCTATGTTTTGGAAAGTCTATTCTCTAATTTGGGGCCTATACATCAAGACCTCTACTGGACCTCTAAAGGACTTCTGAACATGGCTAGCTATCAAATCATTTATAACTTAGTGGCATTAAACCAGCTACTAATTAGTCAAAAATGGCAAAAATGCTAGCAATTGGTGGCAAAAGTAGCATATTAGGGGATTTGTGCGCAAAAACGCCTGAAACAAGTGAATCACCGAAAAGACATTTTTTACTTGTTGCAAAGTCTCAGAACTATTTTTCAATTTTTTTTATCCCTTTTCCAAATGGGTCAGAGCAGTATGCAAGATCATTTTCATCATACCACAAAATACAATAATTGCCTATTCTTGAAACAATATTTCTGAGCAATATCAGCACCAACAATGAAGAAGATTTAATGGAAGATATAATGGGTGTACTTTGCAAAACTTAAACATTATAAGACATTTTTATTTTTTGGTTTGGTTTTTCACGGGCTTTTCTAACCGCTACAGGGAATGTAATCCCCAGTACTAAATTGGATTACTCATATCCAGTTCGTAAAATGCCTTCAGAAAAGATTAAGTACTGAATTGCTAATTTTTCATTCAGTTTCAACCCAGCCTTCGGATCAAGTTTGGAATTTGTGGCAAAATTATAATGCAGCAAATTATGAAATGAATGAGTGACTCAATGCATTTCTGTTAAACAGTTTCATTTTACCCTCGAAGTTAATATGAAACTCTACTCTGTGAACGGACTGAACTCTTTTTTGACTCTGTGTGAATTCAGTCTCTAATACCTTTCAGTTGTCAAACACTCGTCCAATTTGATTGTCGCCAATTTGATCAGTGCTAACATGAAATAGGATAGAAAACAATTTTTGACTTCATGTGTCCACTTATTTCTTGGCAGACAGATTATACTCGGCTGTAAATCGATAAAGCGTAATACAATAGCACTGCACTTGCAGCTTTTATTTTTGAGCTTTTAAGGACTTGGAAAAAATCCTTTCTGGACTATGTGACTTGAACAAAAAGAAATCTGATACAGCTTAATGACCATAAGAAAAATCATTTTGCTATTTGAAGGTGGTTGTGAAAGAGCTTCGATGTCTTTAGTCTAGCAATGTAGTGCAGGAAAGAGCTCCAATAATTCGGCATCCACGTTTAACCATGATTATTGGAATGGTGTTGCCTCTACAAAAGATTAGTATGAAAAATGCACAAACAAATATCGAAATAGTGTAGAACTTCAACTTCATTCAAACATATTTCTCTTCAATTTAGAACCATTGGTGGAGTACGCGGGAAGTTCATCCATGTCTTCCAAGCTTCTCGGTCAAAATGATTGCAAGTTGTTCGACACGTGGGTTGAACAAGTAAACGGAAAGCGTTACAAAGTCAATCCACAAACCTTGAGCAAAAAAGGCCAGGAAAACTTTTGTAAGAGCCAAGGAGGTCAGCTGGCCATGATCAAATCAAAAGTGGAGGAAGACATCATTACCACCTTGATTGGTAAGATGAGTCGACACATAAATATGCGTAAACGAGCAAAGTTGAGCTTACGTTATCAATTTTGCCATTGCGATTGCAAATGATGCGTCTAATTGCCGTATTATTTCTCTACAGGTGGTGTTGCTCCTTAGATTTTAGTTTTGAAAAAAAAAATAGTTTTTTTTTCATGATCAATTTACCGAAATAACGCTACATTCTGTGCTGTTCTTATCGATGTATATTGAGAAAATGCACCTAGTCTTAAGATATTTAGTCTAATCGAACAGAGTATCTAAATATTGCGCTCTTTGCTCTTCGTTTACGTTTTAAGTTTTATGTCTGCCTCTTTGCGCCTCCTCATAACTTTTTTTGCATTGCAGTATACAGGCGTAAGGCAAATGATTGCATTAAGATCTTTAAAAAATACTTTTAAGCAATTTTGGTTCCTCCATGAGTTATGAGCTCTTCAAATATTTTTTGTGACATGGAAAAAAGAATGTAGATAGGAAAAAAAAATCTCGGCAGGTGCTTTCAAAGTGATCTAAACTTTATTTGTCGTCCATGAAATGGAGAACCCGTGATAACCCTTTCTTGAACTTAATGAAGATACACACTACTGCCTTTGTCATGGATCTACCAATTACCACTTATGATATTTGTCCATAAATGTCAGGTAACTGACACGAAACATTTCCTTCTGGCAAGAGTCCAAAAATTCTTCTTTTTATGATGGTTATTGGCCAGCCCTGAAGACGCTTCCCTTGATAAAGAGGTACAGTTTTGCCCGAATTTGTGGTTTTAGGTAAGGTTTGAAATTTTGAAACTCTTCGCAGAAATTTAATCCACGAGCTATGGGATACATTTTGTAACTTTTACAATGGTAATCATGACTTTCCTTTAGTGATGCTTATATCCTTCCAGTGTTGCCTTGTTTATTCATAGACAACAACGAGCAGTCTAAAATCGATTTACTGTATATGGCTTTCTTAGAAATAAGCAATAAGCTATCACGCTATCAAGTTGAATATAATACTACAGTACACGCATTGAAGCAATAGGGCAAACAAAACGTATAAAGATCCAAGAGGTCTTTTAACCAACTATAAAGAAATGTATTGAGGTTGTTTAAGCACACCAAAACCAGGGCTTGAATCGTTACCGAAAAAAGTAACACATTGCCGATACTGTTACTTTTGAAGAAAAAGAGTACCTAAAACCGCACAAAAACGTTTTATACATTTAGCGTTTAATAAACATGATGTGAAACAAATGACGAATATTCTAGGGTACAAGGATGCAAGGGTACGAGGATTAAGGGTTGTTTGGTATAATATTTTTTCACTTTTCTTGCACATCTTGACCAGTATTTTTCCATCTTTCTTTTCATGGTTTGAAAAAAAAAATAACCTAAGGGAACTAATCAAGTGGTTTGACGAGAGGAAAGTAACTCGTTACTCAAGCCCTGACCGGAAACTTCCTCCAATTCAAGATGATGAAAAATCATGTGTGTCACTTAGCTTTTCGATCAAATGATATCTGATCCACCAATAAATTAGAGTTGGCGGATTTCGGAAGTCCTTGAATGTATGTTTGATCAAAATTTTTGATCTGGCTAAAAGTCCAATGTATCCAAAAAAAGCTTTAGCTACCTTTAACTGGATGTTTGTTTGTTTGTTTATTTGGAGTCAGATGACAACTCTCTCGCTCGGCCTGCATCTTATGATGGTTGTCCCAATTAAGGGATATTCGCGCTCCTTTGTCGCAGCCAAACGTGCAACTTTTATTATTACCTCACCCCTCGGGAATGATCGCAGGTTCGCCCCTTTAAACTGTTAAAGGCAGCAACTTACGCTGTAATTGAAATACCGAAAGAAGCTTGGATTTGGCTAGTCAGGCATTGAACCAGGATTCGCTTTTTGGAAATCGGATGCTCTACCAATACGGTACCTCAGCTAGCCTACCTTTAACTGGATATGCTCAACGTGCTTTCTATTACATGGAGGACTACTCTTAATTCTTTCATGGACGAAATATTGGCCAGGGTTTGTCCATGAAAGATTTAAGAGTAGTCTTCCAAATTTACCCTCTATTATCTATTGGTGAAGTTTTAAAGAGTAAGATCCCAATCCATAATACTGATGTTTTTGGAGTTCAGCTGACTGATTGAAGAAACTACAAAGTCAGTGTAACCTTATATTTTATCGAGAAAATCACAAGTTATTGACAAATCAATTTTGCAACATTTCAGGGGACAATCAAACTTGGATTGGAATAACTAACTTCCACAATGAGATTTGTTTAAACGAATCTTGCGAAGATCATTTGGCGTGGAGTGACGGGACCATGTTCAAGTATGACGCCAACATGTTTACCAAGGATTTCAATTTCGGAGCCGGACACAATTGTTGCCGGATTAAAGGCCCGGAGTGCAACGACAATGATTGTGCAAGCTTATTTGCTGGGATTTGCGAGGTGACCTGTTCTGATTGAACGAGGAGCCGTCAATAGTTTTTGGCCATATGTGTCGATGCATTGCACAATTCAGGAACACTTAACTGCTTGTCTCGTATGGACTGACTTATGGCAAATCCTTTCTTTTAACATGAATAACGTTTTATAAAGAGAGTAATGTTAATGTTGGCATTGAAAAGTCGTTTTAAGAAGGATACGTAAAAAAGCATATTCAGAAAGGGCACTGCATTTTCAGAGAAAATTCTGATCGATTTTCAAAGTTAAGCATTGTTGTGCTTTGTAACATTTTGATTGTCAACCGTCGTTTTTCGTCAATTTGACTGATTTTGTAAATAAAATATTGATTATCAATCCAATTCTTCTTTTTGTTAAGATGAAACATTTCTATCGTTCAAATGTATTATCTTTTCTCAAATTGGAATCAATTCATTGAGTTTTTTTTTTATCAACAAAGGCCCCTAAATTTTTCCCAGGACTTAGCTGGCATTGTTATGTCCTTCTCATAGAGGGAGACAGCGCCCTCTATTTTGTCTAGGTGCGGACAAACAAACGTAGAAACGAGAGAACACGCTTTAAGATGCAAGATTTCATCAAGGGATTATTAGATGAAAAGTGTATTGCTAAAGTATTGTGGTACAATAGAAAATTCAACAACTTATCTGGGAGACCTTTCAAATCCTCTATGGGTAAAATTCCGAACAATTATGACATGTAAATTATCTTTTTAAATGAGTTTGTATAGTGCATGATTGACACTTTTGCAAACATCATTTCTAGCAAAATAGAACTACAAAAAGCACAGCTTCACAATTTTCGATGACCAACTTTTGAAACATCATTATCTCTAGACTTGAAATTAGTTTTTTAGGACAATTTAATGGAAAAAGACGATCACAAAAAGTCGCTGGTATGCTGCAAGTATATACTTTATAGCTCCTTGTTTATTTCAATTTAGTGGTCAAAAGTATCGATAATTTTACTGTTTTAGGATTTGAAAGGTCTCTGAGAAGAGTTGGTGGTCAATTTATGGTGTTAGATTGTATCAATAATAAGATGTTTAGCGAAAAATACCTTGTTCAAATCAGGCATCACAGAGCGCATTCTCGTCCTTTTACGTTTGTTTGTCCGCAAGGAGAGACGACAGAGGAGAATCAAAAGGCCTAATAAAGTAACGCTAAAGTAATGTAAAAAGAAACGGAAAAAATATGCAAGCAAAGAAACTTAGTTTTGTGATTTGTTTACGTAATTGGCTGCAGCAAGCACCACTTAATTATTTAGGTTATTTAGTTGTATTTGGCTTTAGGGGCTCAAGTGAATAGATAAAATAGATAAAATAGGATAATATTTCAAATATGAGAGGAAACGCATTTTAGCTCGGTTACCTAATTGATTAAGCATATAAATCTTTTATTGCGACTCTCGGTCATGTCAACTCATACGTAGAATAATAAAATTGTGTATGTAAACAACTTACACAAATATGGATAAAAATAAATAAAAGAAGAAACTAAAATGATTAAAACGATAAAACATTCGAGGAGTGATATCACACCAGAGATGACTAGAATTGGTGCAGTGTACATGAAAAAAGGTAAGAGGTGAGTTACAGATAATACAAAGACAGGTAGGTACAAGTAAGTGATGAAAATCTTGGTTATTGCAGTAGAGTGGAGCCAAATTGAGCAGATCCTTTGTCAACTCCCGTCGGGTAGAAACACATCATTGAGGAACTAGAGAGACACGACTCAGTTAGTGTTTTCTATCTTGATTTTTCCCAATGTCTTTTCTTGAATACACTTGAAGACATTGGGATCCAAGCCAAGGTTCTCGATTGGATAAGAAGCTTCTTCGTTCATGATAGGAAGCAGATAGTTAAGGTTGAAGGATCCCTTAGCGCTCAATGACCTTTGGGTCAACCAACTCGTTTGAATACTCCACTCGTAGATGATGGAGGTAAAGATATTGAGCAGGTCTCATCTAGGAAAGATTTAGTTGTAGTCTTCCAAACTAATGCAAAGTTCGATGAAAAAAAAACCAGTTGAAGGTGGGTAAAGTTTTTCAAATGTGTGGTTGGATCTATCAGACGTTTAAGAACACTCCAGTGTTCAGAGAGGGTACAAAAGATATCATACATGATCTTTATGTTGATGGCGATGTAGAAGGCACTGAGTTGGGACGAAGGGGGGCTGATTTAGATCTTGAGGACTTTGGGCAACCCGCGTGTCTACCTAAATAATGCCCAAAACGAAGAGGCGTCTCAAGAGACGATATCCAAGTGGGCATTGGACAATAAAAGATTTATATGCTCAATCAATTAGGTAACCGAGCTAAAATGCGTTCGAAACTCATGTTGGCTAGGAGGAAGAACTTCATGGACATTAAGGAAGTCAGAGAAATCGGCCATTGCTGTTGTCGTTAGTGTCATCATTGTTGTTGTTGATTAAATTTTAGAGCATTTTTGCATGCTAACCGAGGGCTACTAGACATTTTGGTGACTGTAAGGAGACTGCCAATAGCTTGAGAGAAAATATGTGAATGAGCGCGCCTTGGTCGATGTATTTCATACCACGCTCTGAGCCACTTTTCGAAAAAAAGTAATAAAGTAAGAAACGTAGATCTTTTCAATCAAGGTTAGGTCATTTTATTTTATTCACTTGTATTGTGGATAGTTTCAAAGTTATGTTGTCAAAAGCTCATGTAACTGACCAAGAGCTGGCCCAAAAGTTGAATTTTGTGTAGTGAACTTTGGACATATCTCTTGACCTTCCTAAGGATAGGTTTGGGCTCAAATTTGCCCAAGTTCATCTATTCAACCAGATCTTGTGGTCGTATGAAGTGTTCATTTGGATTAAAGTGAACAGTATAGAAGATAAGAAAATTTTGCTGCTGTGTGCAGTCCACATCTCTAGAGTTCAGTGCCCAGGTGTACAAACTAGACAAGCAGTCTAGTACAAACTCACAGATTCACTCTTATGTTGCGACGAATCGCGACTGAATACGGACAAACGCATTTTGATGCGACCAAACGTCGAACGGTTTCAACAAACCCTGACCCTCCCATTTAGTATCCAATCCACGTCATCAATCTGCCTGCAAAATAAACTTCCAATTCAGTACTGCTGAGATTGGTCCGAGATTTTGCGTTTTTTTTTCTTGTGGGTCAGATGTAGTAGCACGTTCTGACCAAAAAAAAAACATTCAGGGACCAATCTGAACAGTATTGGAATGCAATTTGCCGGCAATCTGATGGCGCAGGGCAGATTAATTACATCGATCCACTCAATCCTCTTGATAAACTTAAACACGCTTGGACCAGTTAACTCTAGGCCGTGCATAGTAATGTTCCTTGGTATGCAATAAAAATTTTAATGACATGGGAAAATGCGGAAATAAAGCATAACAAGGGTATGATGTATTTTCTTTTTTTGCATTGCAACAAGAATCAAAAGTAGGTGCAAAATATTGACTGCGAGAGGGATTTTTTTTTCAAAAAGCAATCAAAGGACGAATGTGAGGTAAAAGTCAATGGCTTTGAGACCAAGCTGAGAATCAAACTGGGGGTCTCTGTCTTACTGGAATGTTTTACCAACCTGTTCCCTTACTCGCAGGATTTGAACCCAGGCCATCAATGAAGAAGGTTCTTGTCTCGTTTGCATTGACTTTTAGACCACTCAACTGCATTTTCTCCATTTGTAGAAATGTTTTCACCTCCACCAATAGCCTACATTTGCTTTATTTGCAACTAAACTTGATTGAGGAAAATTGGATAAAGCGTATTAGACTACTTCCACTGACTTTTTCATTTCACCGCTCTTCATTTTTGTTCATACGATATTTATGGACATATTGGAATATCAATATCCCAACAAGAGAGACACGAATTAGCTGAAATTTCTGTTCGCTCATTATGACACGACTGATTGCAACATGAACGTACTGACTCCCATTGAAAGCAGCCATCCTGGGCGTCGTCCTCACTGAGGGGGGAGCAAATGCCCAACTGCGAACGTGTACTGAGATGCACGGTGCTCTTCCCCTGGAGGAACTATTTGTCTGGTAGCGACTCGATCAACAACACATCATCCACGAGTGCTCCTCCGAATCGGTCCTTTACAAAATTTAAAGCACAGCCAAAATCAGTTTCATCTGTTTTGTTTCGAATTTCCAATCCTACATTGAATCAAAAGCTAAAATGAAGATCATACAAAAATCATAGTCAATAATAGTCGTCCAAAACAAGGTAAGCAATCCAACACATTTCAATCATATTCACGCAGCAAGTGCAGGATAACAAGTTGTAACAGGTGCAAGTTTATATTATAAATCACGTTAAAAGGGACCAACATTGCAATATGGCCTACGTGGTGGCAGCATAAATTTCCAAAAATGGCTTCTTATGAAACTTAATGGTTACAAAAATATGAATGACTTGCGACACTTGAATTTCACCCATGGTGTTTTTGGAATTTGAATATGTTTTCTTGAATTAATTCTAATTCTTAATTTCAAATGTATGCTTATAAAATTAGCTCTAACCCTTTTGCATGATGTAAAGGCAAAGTAAGCCATGAAAATGATCTCCAAGTGGCTACTTTTGATATTGTGCTACGTATTATGGCCTTCAAGTAGCTACTTTCAATGCTTTCCCATTAGGGCCTCTAAATAGCTGTTTTTGAGCTCAAATTTGGCCCAACGGCAATGGTAACGTGGTAATACTACTTGGGACAGGTCCAATGTTGCTAAATTTGAAGCTTGATCAATGATCAGGTTTTATGGCTTCCTAGTTACAAAGGCTCTTTTGAATGACGTCAAAAATTGGCTACAAAGTTGCAATCTTCTTTAGAGAAAAGTCAGAACACTATTAATTTAGTTTCTGTTTGTAAATATATGGAAAGGGTAAATGTATTCCTTATTACGTTAATGCTAATTCATTTTAGTTTAACGCTAAACATTCTTAAACACTCTTGATGCAATGAGAACGTGATCAGTGGAACTGAAACTTTTGTATTGCTCATGATATTTGCTCACATGACAATGCCTATCCTTGTATGTTTATTATTAGAAATATCGACTTTCAGACTTTTTTGGTCATCATGATGGATGCCACTAAAAACGCGTCTCAACAATCGGATGATCCTGACCAATACCAATATGGAACTTGTGGCCTTAGTTATGGAACCACGGATGAAATGCCCGACCATTGCCGCACTCGTAATTCTATTCCATGCACCTTTGTGGAGACACAACGAGCACTGAATGGAGCAGTTCGTTGTTTTGCATACGATTCCACTGGGATGAACCTGAATGACCTCTCCAAGCTTCTCCATCATATTCAACGGGACCTCACACAATTGCTGAAGACCATTGCATCCACGGGCCATCACAAGGTTGGAATGGTTATCATGGCAGAATGTGGCAACATGGATCAACAAGGGGACATTCTTGAGCTTCTCGAAATGCCTATTAGATCTGGTCCTTGCATTGAGTTAGTGGACTCCAATGTGATGGAGACCCTGCAGACCTTGTTCATTTCTATTGGCAACATCTTGGAGGACCTTCGGGATAATGGCGCTCATTTTGACACAATTCAACGGTTTGTTTCCATCAGATTAGAATGCGCTCGATGTAAACCTTTGGATGGGAAATGCAACTTGCTTTCGGTCACCATGACCAAACAATTGCGACAAAGTAAGATGAAGAAAGGTGAAATAACGAAAAATGATTGCTTTTACCGAGCAATTGCGTTTCACTTTGTAAAAAAGGAGGAAGAAATTGAAGCATTTATGAATAAGTTCATCAACCGACTTCATGCCAGCGATGAACCTGTGGAAGTGCGGGAAATTACCAAATTTGAACAAATTAACCCAAAGTTATCACTCCGAATCCACGTACTTCATATGGACGGGGATGAGAGTGTTTATCCGATTAGAACCTCAAGTAATAAGCAAGGTAAACACCTCATTACCGTGGTGCATTACAGCTGTAGACATAACGATAAGGGTATTAGTCATTATTCTCTTGTAACGGACCTTGGTAAATTTATACGAAAAACTTACCGAAATGCCAAAGGAAAAAAAACATACCAGAAATGCTTTCCTTGTCCCAACTGTTTCCAAAAGTTATCCAGCCCCCAAGTTTTGGAGGAACATATGGCAAAATGTATCAAAAATGAGCCTCAAATAGTGGTACTTCCCAAGAAAAATGAAACCATAACATTTAAAAACCACACCAGAAAATTCAAGAAGCAATTCATTGGGTTCTTCAGCTTGAAAACGCCCACCTCAGAAACCAAATGTACTAAGTGTTCCAACAATTTTAGATGTGACCACAAAAGCGAAATTGATCAAGATCACCTTGGATTGGCTTATTGTCTCATCATTTTAAATCAGAATTATGACATTGTATTTGAGCGACACTACGTTGGGAATAATTGTGATGTCGATTTGCAGGATGCTCTGATCCAAGCTCAAAATGAATTAAAGGGTATCACCGAGAGTGTTGTAAATGAGCACCCTACAGACTCAGAAATGAATGATCACATGCATGAGCAAAAATGCCATGTTTGCGAGAAACCTTTTGCTTCTCGAAGAGAACATGGTGATGATGGCTTTGATGATACGGATGATGATACTGATACTGACACGGATGAGCCTGAGGCCGAATCGATCGTGATGGATCGTTGCCGTATCACTGGTAAGATTTTAGGGGCTGCCCATAAGGCTTGCACTATTGAAACGTTCTATTCCAAACTGATTCCGATATACAGTCACAATTTCAGCCACGAAGCAACTCGCACAATATTAACAAGCTTAAAATTTAGTTCAAACTTAAAGAGGGCTGAAGGCTTGCCACTTAACAATGGCCGATTGAGGAGTTTGCAAATTTTCAATTTTAACTTTCTTGACTCGAAAACGTTTCTTCAAGGATCGTTGGAGGAATTGCTGGATGATCTAATTAAATCAAAGGAAGCTTACTTTCCAGTCCTAAAACAGATGGCCAGTTTTGCCAAAGGAAAAAAGAGCAAACATCTTTTCTTGCGAGATACGACTGCTTGTGAACGAGTCTCTTTCGAAATTAATATGAGACATGACGCGGCTGTTTTGGCCGATGTCTTCATCAAGTTCAGGGAGCTGATGTATTCAAAGTTTCAACTGGATTTGTGTCACTACTATTCTCTACCTGGTTTCGCATATGACAGTATGTTCAAATTGACAGGGGTTGAGATCGAGCACATTGGGAACATGGAGATGTTTTTAATGCTTTCACAAAACATACGAGGGGAAGCTTCAATTGTGAGCAATCGGTTAAATTCAAGCCAAACAGAGTCTCATACCGAAGTACATAATGACAGACTCATCCAAATTCCATCTAAACGCAACAATATGTTGCATCTGAAAGCCAATAATCTTTACGGGATGGCGGAAAGTCGAATGTTGCCCATCGGAGAATACACATTTCTGGAAAGGCGGGAGATTCAAAATTTGGACCTTGACTCTTTAGATGAAAATGATGCTTACGGCTACATTCTCATGGTGGATTTGGAATATCCTTCAGTATTGCACAAAAGCCATCGAAGCTTTCCTCTGGCTCCTGAAAGAGTAACTGTAACCCAAGATATGCTCTCATCTTATCAGCAACAATGTCAACCACTATCATACGAAACCGACACAGGAATAAGCAGACTTTCAGCCACTTTCTTTGATCGTAAAGAGTATGTGGTCCACTATGTCACACTGAAGCTCTATCTTAGTTTGGGGATGAAATTGACGAAGATACATCGAGTTATCAAGTTTCGTCAATCGAAATTTCTGAAAACTTATGTTGATGTTTGTACTCAACTACGCCAGAACTCCAAAACTGATTATGGAAAGCGTACGTTCAAATTCATGACAGATTGTGTTTATGGCAAGTTCATTGAAAATACCGACAGGCATCAGAAAGTCATGTTTGCCGAGTCTAAGAGATCTCTGGAGAAACAGACCACGAACCCTCAATTTCTAGGCTTTGACATTGTTTCACCAAACTTAGTGGCTGGTTACATGAAGCCCTCCAAAGTGGTGCCCAAGCAGGCGTATGCGATTGGGTTCACCATTTTGGAATATAGCAAAGAGGCCATGTACAGGGCCTTCTACAACAACATTTCCCCAGCCTTCAATGGCAAATGCGAGGTGCTAATGAGCACTAGCGATACTTTGCTTGTTTCTACAGAGTTTTCTCGCAATCCCTTCGAAAAAATATTGAACATCCTTGACACTTCCAATTTTGAAAGTGATCATCCGTTGGCCAATCAAGACCGTCATCTCAGTATTGAGTACTTTCAATCAGAAACGGGTTCCAAACAAGTACGTCACTTCATTGGGTTAAGATCGAAATGTTTTGCTATGGACACTGAAGGTACTGAAGGACCATTAGAACACAGAAAACAAATACCTCAAACGAGCTTTTGGTCATACATTCAAGACATTTTGTCCGACGGGTACACACAGGATCAGATCCGTGATCCAATCCAAAGTGTGAATCAGGCACTGATAGAGATCAAGAATAGGCGATTGGGCTTTTCGAGATACGATGGGAAACGCTATGTTTTGCCTTGCGGAATTCATACCCTACCATATGGCAGTTGTGAAATTGAATATAATTCGGTGGCATGCTCTTTTTGTCCTCTTACCTATGACACCTAGTTAATGACACTGATCCATATCCATGTTGAATGTATATATATGTACCAATTTTTAAAACTTGTATGTAAATATTGTGTGTTATATTGATCCATCCAAAAATTATGCCACTATATTGATTGTACTATCCCTTTTTGTCCCAATAAAACACTGTTAATGTCAAGTATAAAAGAGAGTCGATGCATATTATTTTCATTCTCGGTCGGTTTTAGGTTCAAGTAATAATTTTTACTCAATTTTCTTAGAGTAGTGTTGCAGTATAAATGAGCCACTTATTTAATCAAACTGCAGGAACATTTGGCAAGAAAGTTGGCATGTTAAAACGGAATGGTAGTTGTAAATCGTATTCATAAAGTTTTTCGAATCGGTGACGCCCCAATGACGAACACATTGCAATTGGCAAAATTGGCAATAATAGATGATTAATAACTTTGATTATTGGAATCAATCTATTATTCAATTTTGAGACGACTGGAGTTTGGCTATGATCTCTTTTTATACATTTCACAAACAATAAACAAAAGAATATTTGAATCTTTTTGTTAATCGAGTTAGTCACAAATTGAGGAGAAAATTTGGATTAAGATTGTTTTTTTTTCGGCGTTATATAAGACTCAGTAGGTTTTAATAAAGTAGGTAAAGGCTAACGGACCTCTAAGATATCACACAAAGATCACCATTGGTGGTGATGTTTTGATTGCGAGGTGATCCTTTGCGCGCAATTTGGGCGCAAATGCAGCGTCATTTGGCTTGTTAAAATCTGAGCAGTTTTGATACTGCTGTCTGGTGTTCTCTAATAATCTTCGTAAGATCAAGCCTTTGTTGTAATAAAAATTCCAAACAAACGACTTGAACTTATTGCTTATTGACAACAAATATTAATATAAATTAAACTAAAATAAATAGGCTTTTTTCGTGTAGCGGTAAGGAAGTACGTGAAAAAAATGTCATTGAGCGTCGCGACAGAACTGACGCAAAGGCCGGACGGGGAGGAGAGATCAGCATTGATGCAAAAATAGATTCAGCAATAACTCCCATATCCATCTCACTAACTTTCAATCAAATCCTAGGAGCGTCATGCATTAACGAAGAGGAAACAAAAATTGCATCTTTTTATCCTCTTTCGCTCCCTAAATTCAAGTGTCGAAAATGACAAGGAACTTCACTGATGGGAAAAAACAAGGAAACCAAACTTCAAATGGATTAAAACAAACAAAACCAAGCTAACAAAAGGCCAAAAAACCGGAGAGGGGAGCTAAAGAAAGAGTTAAAACTCTAGACATTTTGTTGTGGGGACATCCTGAGCAATCCTATTATTTGTAAGATAAAAAAAACCAGTTCATCACATTGTTGGCGGACCAATGGGGTCCGATACAGGGGTATAGTTGGTCCGCCAACAACATTATGTCCGGACTTAAAAACTGATTGAGATCAATTCGTTGCTTAGTTTCATTCCTTGTGTACTCCAACAGCATTAAATTTGTTATCAGGTAATGTTCTCTCTTTTAGAGATACCTTTTTGAACAATGTGCTGAAATTCAAGGGTGTCTGAAATTCATCAAACAAGTCAGATAGGAGTTGTATAAAAACAAGCAACTGGAATAACGTCAGTTGATCATGAACGCGTTTACTTGACAAGCCCTATACGAGCAGAGCAACCAAGATCAGGGCCCGCATTCTCAATTCAGGGCTTGAAGCTCAGCCTCAAGTGCCAAAGTTAATCAAATCTCGTCGTCAAATGCTGTGATTCCACTCAACTATTCCATCATTCCGACCCACTGTGTGTAATAATGCACACACTTTTTACACATTTTACTTATTGCCATGACCGAGAGTCGCAATAGAGGATATTATTAAAAAAACCGCTATCGCACACTTCTTAACTGGCACCAAACTGTTGGTGGACGAGTGGCTGAATACCATAATCGATTATGACACACATAAAATTGGTAGTCTTTTTGGCCTACTTATGGCAAGTTTATTATCTTATCTTCATAATTAGTCAAAGTCAATGTCAGTATTTAAAAAAGCTGTATCATTATGCTATGCGTCTCTTGGGCATCATACACGAACTGACGTCACGAAAGAGCGCGCAAAATTCAAACGGAGAGCCTTGTCTGACCCCTGCACCAAATTCAGTACGCATAGTATAAAAGAAGCAACATAAAGAATTAAAAATCGAGCTAAGAGGCTTTTATGTTTTATGTTAGCATAAAATATTTTATATTTGGGAAGTAACAACAACATTCCTTAAGAGCGTCTCTCTGATACTTATGTCACCTCAAAAAAAGCATGTTCCGATGAGGCCTCAACCTCGGACACGTCCCTAGCTGTTGGAAAGAAGTAAACTGCACTCCCATCCACAAAAGTGAATTGAAATCCAAAGCAAGCAACCGCCGGCCCAGCTCACTCACAAGTAACATTTGCAAGCTAATGGAAACCATTACAAAACAACCCCTGAAGGATTTTTTTACAAAAGTTCGATCTTATTCTCCATAGTCAGTATCGATTCCTTGTGAGGAGAAGCTGTGCCACTAAAGTGATACTATTTTTCAAAAGAGTAACGGACTTCGCAGACAAAGAAACTCGAATGGATGTCATTTACTTCGATTTCAAGAACGCAACCCAACGATAACTTTCTAAACTTCCAAAAAAACTGGACAACCTTGAGATCCGGGGGAAACTTCTCCATTAGATTACAAATTGCTTGTTATTCCGACGACAAAGGGATATTTTTAAGGGAGAACCATCATTCATCTGGTCGGAGAAATGTTGGAAGTGAAGTGATTCGACCCAAGGAATCGTTTTGGGACCGATCTTGTCACATTTGTACGTATGAGTATCAGATCTCCTTGAGTTCATCGGGGAACCAGAATTTATTAGCTCTTTTGCTAATGACACGAAACTTGGATTCAAAGTCATCCATTTCGGTTGTAATCACGCCAGAAACAAATACTTCATCAATGGCCTTATAATTGAGGATATACATAGTCTCAAAGATCTTTGCATTATAGTTCAGGGCGACATCAAACCTTCTCTTCGCGTGGCTGCATTCACGGGAAAAGCCAATGCAGTGCCAGACCAAGTCAAACGATCTTTCACCCACAGATATTTGTTGACAAATACTACAAGGCATTTGTAAGATTGCACTTGGAATTTAGTGCTCGAGTATGAAACCCAATGCTCTGCTCGAAGGGGTCCAAAAGAGAGCAACTCGAATGGTCAAGGGCTTTTCTGATCTTACGATGAAAGACTTATTGTTGTGCCAGCTGAAGAGGTTTTTTTGGCAAGGTTTCTTCAAGTTATAAAGCCGGATCGGCAAATGTACGACCCAACTTTACAAAACTTCATTGTGCCATTATTCCTCGAATCTCGAACAAGTCAAAGCATGAGAAGCGAACGATTTTTATTTATTTTGGTGCTTCATGTTGAAAGTGTAGGAAAGAATAACTAAAAGTTCACATCATCCAAAAAGTTGTGGGGACCTTTAATATTGCATTGAAGACTTTTTTACAGTAATTACACTGTTTTGATCATGCACTATATCGTGCCTTTAACATATGCGAAACAAAAGTTTATTAGTCCATAAACACTCAGAGATTCAAGGATTGTTGTTGCATTTACTCAAATCGACAAAACAATCAATCGTTTCAAAAGTTACGGTCACTTTACTAACCGTCTGACAGCTTCAATGGTTCAATAATCATGGTCCATACCCAAACTGCTTTACTTTTGTTGGTCGTGGTTCGAAATATATATTCCACAACAGTGATGTTATCGCCCTCTATCCTTCACGCCAAGTATTGGCATACCCTCACGCAACAAACGGTAAAGACATACGTTGGGGAATCCTAGACCCAGGATTAATGAACAAATTATTTCCATATTCAGAGTGTCGCTCCAATTAGTTGTGTTCTCAGGTGTGAGGCTGACACATGTCCAGGTGTGGCCTTTGACAGAGAAAAAAATCTTTGCCATTTTGGGTTCCCCCAAACCACCCCCATCAGTTATGAAGAAGATACATACTTGGAAATATGGAAAGTCAGTAAGTCTGGCAACGAATGAGGGCCTACTTTTTACGTTGGGCCTGATAGGCGGCACAAACAAAGAGGCATGCTAAATTGCTAACTAAACTTTAAATGACATGCCGGGTTCAAAAAAAAGTTATACTCGTATAAACCTATGACACTGAATTCTTTTAACCATCAAAGGAGCGCACAATTTTGTCTTTCAGGTATTAATGCTTGCTAACAATTGAAAAGTTAAGTTGGCCGTCTCAAAAGGCAACAACACAACGTTGATTTCAGGCAATGACGAAGGGTATTATGGGAGTTTGCTCATTACTGGTAAAAGTGCAAATAGAGGGCCACTTCATCTCCCGAAATTACCCTATATGACATTACCAAAAGCATCAAACGATAGATCAAAGCCAATCTTGAATAGTTTTTAAAGAAAAAAGGCTGACGTAGCTGTGCCTTCAGAGACATTAGTGCTACCAATAATTTTGAGGTTGTTTTATTCGCTCTTGAAGCAAGACTTTAAGTGCAGTCTCAAGTGCCAAACTTGGACTTGAAGATTAGTCTTGAAGACGTGTTCTCATAGATTCACAAGTTCTACTTGGGCACGGACTTCTAGAGATATGTACTGTGAACGGAAGCAAACATTTCTTATGTCCTAAACCGTTCACTTTATTCCAAATGAGCGCTTTATACGACCACAAGATCTTATTAAATAGATGAAGTTGGCCAAGTTTGAGCCCAAAACTATGCCTAGAGAACTCAGGAGACATGTCCAAAGCTATGTAGTGAGCACTACAGCACTAGGTCACCTACATAAGCTTTGGACAATGTAACTATGAAACGAACCATCTGTTTTTTTTTGTACTTCGTTACCGCTACTGGGATGGTATCCCAACAGTTCTTTACATGTAACCATCATTAAAATGACCTGCCTTTAATTGAACAGATGTACATTCCTAATATTATTACTTTTATTCAAAAAGTGGCTCAGAGTCGCTATGACCATTAAACAGGCCGGTTTGCCGGCAAGCTTGTTCACAGTCCATGTTTCTAGAAGTTCGTGGCTTGGTCAAGCTGAACTTGGTGAATGCATTTTGACTACAACGGCGACAAATTCTTCATTTTCATACAGGAGGGCCAATTTCGGGACAAGCATAAACTTGAAAAACAGTCGAGCAAACTTTTTATCCAGATTTGAGCTTTAAAGTAAATCCAACCGAAATCGGCGCAGATCTTTTATTTCAACTTAAGGGTCAAGGTGTTAAGAGATGAAGCAAATCAAGACAAATAAAAAGTGTTTGGAAGTCCATATTCACAGCTTTTGTTCCCATGTAAGGAGGATACAAGCTGCTTAAAAAACGAACAAGGAAAAAGGCCCAAAGTGTTTGGCGTTTATTTGAATAAGTTTTCCTTGAAAATAATAAAGATGCTTCCTTTTTAGCTCAAGTCTCTTCATTGTGAGAAATAGCTAAGATAAACCACCCAGAGCAATCAAATTTCATCTAGATACCTGCATGGTTTGGAGTATAAAACTGGTCCCAGTTAGAAGACAACTTTGAGGGTGTTTCTTTCAAAGGTTTTGAAATATATTGAGATATCTTGAAGACTTTGTTCAAAAGTTCAAAATTTTGCAAAATTGCTTTCATGTTGTCTTTTTTGCATTTAAACAACCTCATATCTTAGCGTTAGAGAATATCTTTGTTGTGAAAAAAAAATTAGTGATTATACTTGACCTTCGTCAATAAATTTCTTTCCGAGCCCTGGTAATGACAAATCAAAATAAAACTCGTAATATTGGACAAACACATTTGTTAAAGTAGGAAACTTCAAACTGGCAAGAATGAGTCTAGAAATAGCTTTTTCAGGCTTTAAAATATTTTCTGTGATTGTTGATGAGTGAACATGTGGCAGTCAATAAAAATGCAACGCCAGTTTAACATTTCCTCTGAAGTATAAATGACTTGGAACTGTAATTTGATCCCTTAAATGATCTCCCGAAAAATGGAAATGACGTTTTCTTCTTTTCCCGCTTGGATGTCCCAATTGCAACTTCCAAACCTACTATAACATTGTGGCTCATTGATATGGCAAACATTATTTTTTCAAATCAGAGCCCTTGGACGAATATGTGCCTCCTCCAACCGGGATTCTCAAATACCTGCCCCGAAACGACTGTGCTCTCTATTCGGGATGGATCAAAGAATCCAATGGAAAGCGCTACCAAATTAACTCTTCACCCCTGACCAAGGCCGAACACGAAACCCTTTGTAGAGATCAGGGAGCCCTTTTGTCCATGGTCAAAACCAAGTTGGACGAAGACATCATTTCGAGTCTTATTGGTAACTTAAAAACTTAGAGAGCGGAATGGTATCTTTTAAAATATAACATATCTTCAAAAGAAATTCGCCCTTTTTGGACGAAAAGATATTGTTCCCTTTTCAATGAAAATACGAAAAAACGCCAATTCCAACGTGCAGATCATTCATTCCCTTGATAGTTCGTACTCAAGATGATTCGATCTGCGCAATTCAGGGTTTTTCCTTGACAAAAATATTGGCTTTGTCTAAAAATATTTCGAGTTATCCAAAACAAAATCTTTCGAAACTCGAACTTTGATTTGTTTTGTGGTGCTTTCCTTCCAATTCGAAAATCCTTTACCCATTAAAGTTGGTTAGTTAGAGAAAACTCCCACAATGATTTTCCTCCCTCCCCCTTTCTGTCAACAAAAGGATTTTTGGCACATGAAGGATGACTTGATCTGATACATTTAAATGATCTGTAAGTATAAGGCTGAAGCATTTATTCCAGGAACAGACCTGTTGTGAAATAGATCTTACTGAACAATTTACAATATTTGAAGTGATACTGATGCAATATTGTGAAGTTGCAGCAACGAGGACCAGGATAATGTTTTGCCTTTGTGAAAAAATATTAGGGCATAAATTACAAAATGATTATTCAGTATTCACCTTTAAAATGCAAATATTATTCCGCTCTCTATTGATCCCAAATGTCAAGCTCAACTTCTAGTTGGTCTGATTCCTCAGGTCTCATCGCTTTTTTTTCAGGAGAGAGCGAAACCTGGATTGGAATAACCAACGTTCACAATGCGAGTTGTTGGAATGCATCTTGTGATGGTCACCTCGTTTGGAGTGACGGCACCATGTTCAAATATGATTCCGACATATACTCGAAAGTGATTAGCATTGGAGCTGGACACGCCTGTTCTCGTATCCAAGGCTCACAGTACAACGACAGCAATTGCTTGGCCCTCTTCGCGGGCGTTTGTGAAGTAACATGTGATTGATAGATAAACTAAAAATCAAATTGCAACCTTTGATGGGTGAACTTTGGTGTGGTAACAATGAAGTATGTTTGTCGGAAAGTAATCCATTTCGGATTCGAAATTATCAAGGACCTCAATGATGGATTGCCGGAAAGTTAGTCGCCATTGTCGCATGATACCTTTTCAATCATTGATTTTTCGTTTGAACGTATGTCTTGAGGCCGATTTTATAAACAAGTCAAACTATTCCAAATTTCAGACACCCCGTGCCATCTCTAAGAACGTTGTGAAAATGGAAAATTCATGATAAGGCAAAAATAAAACAAAGTAACAAATTTCTATCGATTCATTGCACCATTTTTTTCCGACAACCGATGCTATTTCAAAAATAGTAGTAGTAACAATCAAGTGTCAAAAAATGACCAAGTGCAACCATTCGTCTCTTGAAATTTCGAAAACTCCGAAAAATTAACAACCAATTCATGTTTGAATCAACCATGCGAAATCTTTCTTTGCAGTTTGTTTTGACAAACCGGAAAAGCGTACTTCTATGTAGAGATTTAGTTTGAATAATCTGAAATATATACAGAAACGTGTACGACGTTAATGCATCATTTTTGAAGTACCAGTCAATAAAAATTCAATTTGATCCAATCGACATCAAAGCAAACAAAGTGGAAAATAAGCCTTTTCAAATAACTGCAGTGCAGTACAACTTTTCTTTCTCGTAATTTCTTGTTTTCCTTCAGCGTGAGTAATCTGAATCGGAAGGAATTGGTGTCGTCACATATTATTGAGGTCTTTCTATTGATTTAAAAATGCTCAGCTTGTGTAATATACGTTATGAATGTGTTGCAACTTTGCAAATATTAGATTGATCATCTTTGAGTGCAAAATAATTTTGCAATTACAGTTGCACAAGACATAAAACTTTTTTGTCGAAATATTCGAAGAGTAAAAAATAAATAATCTTCATAATCATACCGACATGAGACGACATTGAACTTGATGTTGTTTTATCTAGAATGATGTCTTGATATCCTTAATTATCATTGCCACGCGCTCTAAAAAGGCAAAATAAAAGAAACAACAGAAGGAAAGCGAGTTCAATGCACTTTTTGTGGCCAGCAGGTTTTGACTTTCAACCAAGCAGGAGAATAACTCTGCCTGCCTTACTGAACTACGAAGAATGCTATGAGCCATTTGAAATAGTATTTGTACTATTGAAACGTTCTATTATTGATCACTCATTCTCGCCCCGGAGAGGCTTACTTTGAACGTCGGCAGGTACGTATTAAGTCAGGTGACCCAAACAACAGGGAGGCCGGAACTAACGGAAATTGTACAATCAATTTTACAATCACTAAGAAGCAAATAAAGCAATAATTGAAATCATTATCGTAACATATTAGTTAGCTCCTGGTCCATTTGTTAACGTTTTCTGCACACAATTTGTACTCATTTTGGACTATCAAATAGACAGGAGTGACTTTCATGAACACACCAGCAATCTCTTCAAAGCGGGTCAAAGTATTCTGACATTTAGGCAAGCGCTGGTATCAGCAAATCAGCAAACAGACTTGCCTGCCAATGCCAGTGATGCATAATTTGCGTTTCAAACTAGTTTTACCGAAGCTGACCTTTCCTCATGACAAAATATGTTCTTTCTACGTGGAGTAGAATTTCCAGACGTTTGACGGTTCAGATGTGCGAATGAGCTATACCGAGTTAGTGGGAGGAAAGCCGGTCAACCAGCTATGATGATGATGATGATGATGCTTTATTTAGGGTCTCGTGAATAGTAGAATAATAATAAACGAAAACATTGACGAGAATTGTTAAAGAATATAAAAGATTTGAGCACCCTAGGTTCTCCCCATAAACCGAATGGCTTGTTTTCATGGGGAGACCTTGGCTAGATTGATGCCACTGTGCAATCCTCCGCTTTGATCCAAGAAAGGTGTCCGACTCAGAGAGCTCGCTCAGTCAACCCCGTGACCTTTCCCCAAATGCCAAACCAAAAAAACACAATAGAATGCCTGGCTTATTCGGATGTCCGACATGAGTAACAATT